>NC_041395.2:147698312-148030812 GCF_900747795.2 Erpetoichthys calabaricus | reverse complement strand
TCCTTTCATGTTGCTTTCTCTTCTGTTATTTCTAGGAGTAATAGAACAAAAGAATACTCTTTATAAACGTTCATCTTCTTTCAATTCATTTTGTTTTCTGCACTTGATACTGAATGTATAAAACATTATATATTTCTAAAATGCAATTATGAACATTTTAATTTAAGAATCTTGAGGGCAAACACCTTTATGTTGTTCGTCGTTAGTTTACACAAAAGACAACATTATGTAGTGTATTTGTCTTCCTTATGAACTAGTTGTAAGTATATCAAGGCTGAACTTAATAATTGGCAGAGGCTACTAGAAAAATATCTGTCTTTCATGTTATGATATTATGGGGCCAAAAAGAATTGGAAAAAGATAACTGATGATATAAACGGGTGTTTTAAAACAAGGTGCTAAAGTAGTGTAAAGGCGTTTTACTTATTAATCAAAATATTTTAAGTTAACTGTACGCAGATGTTATCTTGAGTTCAAAGTGTAAGCTTACTGTGATAATTCATTAATGTTGATGATCTTTTTATGTTTGCAGCATTTTTTGAATGATTAAAACTGGTGTGACAGATAAGCATAAAATGAATATGAAAAATTAAGTAATAGCAAATTTAAATGTTGAAAAATTAAGTGACTAGATCTGGTGACATGTTATGGTTTTATATTGTTCATTCACTGATTAAATTAAATTCTTTCTCTTATACTTCTGTTTATGTAGCAATTCCTCTTATGTAAATAACTCTGTGTACTGCTTGTAATATGAGCAAATTATATATTTTAGTGTTTTTAATAATATGGACAAAGTTCACAGTTTTTTAACCTTTGCATATCATAATACATTTTTGCATCACACTTTTGATCAATATAATTTGTTTAGCTATTGCCTTTCTAAGCAAATTCATTAAAAAGGCTATTCCAAAGTGGAATGTCACTAACCATATATGTGGATGAACTTTTTATTTTATTAGTTTCAGTAAACACTTCTTGCCTGTAATTACTCTCTGTGTTACTACAGGCAGCATATTGAGTATGTCAACAAATAGTAATTATTTGCTATTTATACCGCAATTTAAAATTTAAAATGTGCACAACAAAGGTAACACATCATTCCAACCACAGAGAAAAGTGAGAGGTGTAAGTGTAATGATCCAGGTGTATATATAAAGACCCAGATCTTTTTCTCTGTTAATGTAGACTTAATGTACCCTGTAACCATACTCTGCAAGTATTGGTTTTGTTCTTGTTATACCTTTTCCAGTTTTCATTTCCATACTTATCGAAATTACTCTGTTCTCTTCTCTTTTATATAGTCTATTTTGTTATCACATGTTGCTGCTTGTTTCAGATTTGCTACACTAGTTTTGCCGTTTTCAGTTTTTAAAGCCTTTGTCCCGTAGATTTATTTTTAGGCTACTAAGATTAGCATGCAGAATGCAAAATGTTAGTGAAGATTAAAATTGTATATATTTACAGTGCTGCACCACATAGTTTTTTCTCACCTATGAGCTTTCATATTTGTTGCATATATAGTTTTGGCAATCCAGAGTGCCTGTTTTACTTGGAATGAAAAACCTCCCCATCTATATTTCTAAGGAGCTAAACTGTTTTTGAAAATACTTGTCAAGGTGTAAATCTGTAGCACTGGTGTCTTCTACATAAACAAGAGATTGATGTAACTAAATAGTGTCTTAAATAATCTAGAGAAATGATTGTGAAATTTAGTAACAGTAGAATTTATTATTTTAGTATTTAAGTGGTTAATTAGCCAAGATTTTGAAAGTTTAAAAAGAGGTCTTAATGATTTTATGCATGACTTTATACATAAATAATTATGCTTGCATATTGTTTAAAAATGTTTCCTGTTTTATGTAAAAAGTGCATAAACAATATCTTCTTATGACACCAATGCATTCTTATACTATGAAATGATTACTTTTTTTGTGAAATGAGCCTTCTTCTGGGCTTGCCTGATGCTAGACTTCTTACTTTCCCAAAGCTCTGCTACTTGATTCCCAATGAATTTTCATTGACTTCAGAGCCCCCTAATTTGTTTAAGTCTTCCATAAATCTTTCAGTAAGGTTCCATTGATGAAGCATTCATACTCTGTTTTCTCACTCCTATCTTTCAGATCTGCCGTTGCTCAGTTTAATTTTATCCAAAACCGACTCATTTTGTTTATAATAATCATTCTGACCTTACTGTATTGCATATCACCTGTTACTGATGAAGTTATTAATCAGTATTATTATTTTGTGATTTATTTTGGATTTTAGTGTACCTTATTTTGGATTGTAGTGTACCTTATTGTATTTGGATTTTAGTGTACCTTATTTTGGATTGTAGTGTACCTTATTGTATTTGGTTGCTTTGTATTGTGTTTTTGTTTACTTTGTAGGGACAGTTGTAATACATTTTGCTATTAAAGATGTTACATTAACTGAACATTGTTTTGATAGAAGCAATTGTGAACTTCATATGGTCATTAAGAGGTGCTGTTGGACAAAGTACACTAACTTACCACAATAATGGTTTAATAGCCTTTTTAACAATGTATATATAAAAATACATTGACTTGGTAATGGCTCATGCAACTGCTATAATCATTCATTCTTTTCTGAACCTTTATTCCCTTTTGGGATTATTCTAATGGAACAGAGAACAAACTAGCAGACCACCTTGTAGCTAACCTATACTTATTGTACGGTATACTGAAACATAAATCCACACTTACTAAATTAAATTCCACTGCTGCCTCATCTCATGTGACCAGAAGCAATACATTTAATTACCAACTACTGTATGCTTATACTATTTGCTTTTTTTTTACAATTCAATGCTGGAAATGTAAAGTGCAGCAACACTGCCCTAAAATAAAACACAGGCTGAACATGCACATTTAATGAAGGCATCATACTAGCCAGGATTCAATCACAACACCCAAGACAGCGTGGGAAATTCTTATAAAAATACAATGCTTTAACTTATTGAAAAAGATTTTAAGAGAAGTCAATTAATCCAAAAACAGATGTATACTACTTGTAATACTGAACACAAATTGTCTTTAAGAGAAAAGAAGAATACAACAAAAAGCAACATAAAATAACAGAAATGTGTCAAAAGCAACATCAATCACAAAGCAAAATAGGATTGTATAGGTAGAGTGTGCGAATGATCAGGTGGCATCAGATCAAACATAGACCTCAAATGAAAGTTAGAGTAAATAAGCGACAAAGCATGGTCAACATTAATAAGTCAGAAACATAAGAGTCAGCTGATAAGCAATTAAGAACAGCAGATTTTCAATGCAAGTAAAAAAGTGTTTTTAATTGAGATTTGAACATTGTGATGGGCTGGTGCCTAATACACAGGCTTAGAGAAAGAGTTCTATTGAGTAGCTGCCATTGACGTTTGAATATCATCTAATGTATCCGGTTTCACATCAAGCTGTTTCTTTAAAGATTTAATGAAATCTGTTTCAACAATGTGATCTAATACTTTTGTCCAAGCAAGTACTTCTGTCCTAAATGCCCCTCCCTGTTTAAATCACTGTATTCTTGAGTATGACTTATTCTGAGCAGGAAGAGATTTTCGGCATTCCCCACAGAAAAAGTAATCTTGAGCCAGTAGGATTATAAAGATTATTAGTTCAAATTATGAATGTCCATACTTATGTTCATGGTGAAATTTACAATCACAGCTACTTCTTTTTCAAAGAAAATAATTTTATCTTATTTTATTAATCTGCTATTTTTTGAAAATGTAGCTTGAAAATTCTGTTAAACAGGTATAGAAATTGCAGGTACAAATTTAAAACCATAGATTATTGTGAATGTTTAAATGGTCATATGACGATATTGTTAAAAACATTATATTAATTGTATTTAAAAATCCATTACATTATTTAAATAGGTTATTTAAAAACATGTATTGTATGCTTTTAAAAAATGTAATTCATGGCAGACAGATCATTTATAATCCACATTTTCATTCTTCCTTAATCTCATTGAACATAAATTTTAAACACTGGATCCAAAATGTTACACAGAAATATTATTTTTTACTTACTGCATGCACACATTACTGAAATGTATCCAGCCAGACTTGAGATTTAATGATAATATCACATCTGATTTTATACTCACAATCGATATAGTGCTTTTTATTCTGTCATTTTACAGTTTTGCCTTGTTAAAAATATGGTGTCAGTGACGGATAAGACAGCAATGTTTTGCCATATAGACAGGCTAATCAGGGGTTCCAGTATTTGTACTTATCAGCACTACTGTGCTTCTGCAAGTTTTGTCAACACAGATCATTAGTTTAATTTTTATGTTCAATTGTATTATGCAATTTTGAAAACAATGACTTTTTATTGTTGTACATAATTTTCTTCATTTCTTATTCAACTTTTATTTCATTACTTGTTCTGGCATTTACAAGCTGCTTCTTCTACTGCCCCAATTTCCAACCCTGATTTTTCCAGAAATTAATTTTATTTTATTCACTATAAACACATGCTCATTGATAACAGGGTGAGTGAGGCAAGTGTCAGTAGATACCCAATATCATATGTATGCTTTATAAGAATAATGACAAGGCCTGTTGTCAATAGTTTTAAAATCAAGTTTGAGAATGCTTTTAGCATTTATATTATTGATGGTACTTCTTTTACACTGTTTATCTCCAGTCTGTAATTTTGTTGAAGATTATGCAGATTAAATTGAAAAGAAGCAATATACAGAGGTATGACATAGGTTGAGGTTTTTATCTGCTGTTTTAATTTCAGCAGTATTCTTAATCATTACCATGATTTAGCCACTGTATAGAGCAAAACTATCCTAAAATACATGTGTCGTATTTACCTGAGCCTCCAATAGCGTTATACATAGTGGCCTAATTTTTACTACAAATTTGTCATAATGAATAATGTGGTGGAAGATTGTGTCACTAGCGTTCATCTAATGCTTTACCTCCAATTTTAAAGCATGTCTGTTCCAAACAAATCATGTCATTTTCCACTGACCTCTTTCTGAATGTATTTGAACAAAGTTTGATTTACACAACACCTCTGGAAGTGTTACACATGAAATCCTAAGCAGTGTTGCTGTTCATCATACATTTGCCATCCACTACCAAACTACATTCAAAGCCAACCCTATGTTTAGCTCTAACCAATTACTTCTTTAAAAATACCTCAACTGTTAACACCTGGTTACCTTCTTTTAATAGCAGTCACTGCACATATGATGTTTTAGTAATTAAGCAGTGCATTCATTGGGTATGGTTGGTGTATCTGCAGCACCATAACTTGATAAATGTATTTATTTTACATATATACTGTATCTATCTACATGTACGTACTGTACATAGCATTATGTCTTCAGAAATGGATCAATCAGTGATTTAACACAGAACGGTGACTGGGCCTGTCAAATGACAATTGCATAAAGTAAAAACAATGCACAATAATGGATGTGTGTTGCAATGTAGATCAGCAGGGGCTTCATTTGGGCAGAAAAATTGCCCATAAAATGCATTCTTGGAGAACATTAGAAAAACAAAGAGTTTGAGGCAGATTTAGACAAAACCTACTGTATCCTTCAGTTAACTCTGTGGTGGAAATAAAGCCCCACAACACACAGGTGAGGACATATTGCCGGCTCGAATCCCATAAAATGCCAATAGGGACTCTGCTCTGTTGGGCCCTTGAGCAAGGCCCTTAACCTGCAATTGCTCAGCGCTTTGAGTAGTGAGAAAAAGCGCTATATAAATGCAAACAATTATTATTATTATTATGTAAGATTGGCAGAACACATTGACTTTACAAAAAAAAAAAAAAGGATGGGCCCCAGACAACATTGTCGTCAAGAGCTACCAGAGTGTATTTTGGTCTGACAGCTCTATTTTGTAGTGTTCTCTAAACCTGGAAGTAACTATATGTACCACAATATATACTATAAGTTACATACTAAAAGTATATGAAAGGACATTTCCTGTCAGAAACAAAGTAAGAAAAGTTAGGGTTTGTTTAGTATTCATTTGATTTTGATACTTTGTGTTTTACGAGTACTCATCCTTCCACTTTTTAGTTTGTTTAATAAAATAACAATTTTATGTACTCCTACGCATACACTATAAAACAGAGTATAGAAATAATACAAGAACATATCAGACTCAATAATAAAGTTCCCTTAATGGGCATAACCAAGCACCTGAATGTTGTCTGGATACACTGAAATTTGTAAAAACAAATACCACAATGAGAAAGAGGTAACAGTTTCATGTGGATCTTTTCAGGATGCTTATTATCTAAACAGTTTGACTTTTGAAAGAATCCATAAGCAAAAATAAATCAATTCAATTGATGAGACTAAAAGTATACTGCATGTAAAATCATTGTTTCTTTCCTTTCATTTATTAGCTAATTTTTTAATGTGGTACTTGTAATTTATTGAAGCAGTATACTATAAAATAAAACGAAATTGGTAGGATAGCCAAAATATGTGCTGTAATGTATTGTGTCAATAAGATATTTTATAGAGCACCACTAATACTCATAGTGTTAACCATACCCACAGCAGAGTGCATTAAATAATCGACAAGAGATTCAGTGAAATGTTCCCATTATTTCAGTTTTCTAAAGGTTCTTAGCCAGTTACCATTGCATGCATGTACAGTATCTGTAGTATGAAAAGGAAACCTATATCGAGAAGGAGCGAATGTAAAGATTCCATACAGGGAGTGCCTAGGCTGGAACTGAACACAAGACTCTGGAAATGTGAGGCAGTGATGGTGTGTCACTATAATGCCCAATTACATCATGCAGCGGCAAAGAAAAAGTATAGTTTAAAATCTACTACTGCACCATGATATGACACAGAGTTCCTCTCCTCTCAGTGTCTAACTTCAAAATCTGAAACCACACTGGAGCTGCCCTTTTAGGCAGTGTTTATTTATTCTTTCTTTTTTTAATGGTTGTTTTTCTTAGTTCACCAGACCCTTTAGCTAATCCAAGCATTTGTGTTAGGTTAGACTGTTCTGAAATGACTATGCTAGATTCAGGGTTATTTCTAACTTTACACTCATACAGGTATTTCCCTGCAACTATAATTACAACTGAGTGTGTACAAAAGTGAATAGATTAGGAACAAGCAGTACAGTATATCAAAATATTCTATGTCATTTTATGCAGATTTTTCAAAATGTAAAAACAAAACAATACATTTTGGAATGTTTGGAAATTTTTCTTTCAGTTTTGTACATTTAAGTGAAGTTAATGCTACTGGAAAAATGGCAAGAACTCTTACGAGATAATGGCAGATAGTGTATTTTGAATTAAACTGTTAAAACTGACTATATATTTAAGCGTATGAATGTGTGTTTTGAGTACATAGTTACATGTAAAAAGACCTGAAAGAAATGACCTCTTCACAAAGAAATGCTTGTAAAGAAATATAAATAACTGGAGGAGATGATGTGTTTCCAGTACCATGTGCTATTTATGGCACCTGGGAGTATCTAGTTAGTTGTTTTTCTCTTTTTAGTGTTAGTTCATTCAACAGTATCTAGAATGAGACATGGGGATCAATGGCCAGAATGCATCATGTTAAAATTAATCATGAAGTTTGATTGTGAAGTCCTGTTAAAATATCTTGAATGCTGTTCAGAAAACATAAAGGTCTTTTTTAGGATTTCTAACCAAAGCACTTTGAAATGCATAGATGAAGTTGCATGTCTATATAAATTGCACAATTCTTGCTAAGACAATTTGTTCAGATGTCGATAGTGTTATTGCCTTAAAGAACTCGAAGTACTTGTTGTTTTTTTGTTGGGTTAGATCCAGTGACTTTAATTTACCTTTATATTCTAGTACAGTGAATGCGTCCGACAATGGACTGGTATCCTGTCTAGATATTGTTCCTCACTTATACGCAACGATGCTGGAACAAATTACAAGCTCCCTATGGTTTGATTAAAAAAAATCAGTTTTACCAAAAAGATGCATCTATAATTACTATTGTATTCCATATGTAGCATTTATAAATGCTTTCAAGGTGGAATATATCTTTAATGTCCAAGCAGATTTCTGATAGATAATATGGTCGACAGGGCTTAATAATTCAGGTGATTGTATCTTTAGTGTTTTTGTAGCAGTTTTGTAATATTTGTCATTCAAATACCTAAACCCGTGTCTTGCCATGTATTTCCCTTGTTTCTTAAAATATTTGGCTGAAGAAGATTTGTGTATGTCTGCTGGAGAAGGGTTCGAAAATGTACTTGTTCTGTAAATTATATAGCACCTTTTATGATGAATACACTCTCAAACCACATTATATGAGCAAAAAACATGGTATACATACCTACTTAGAGTGGGAATGCTACAAGGTTATGCTGCATGCTCAGGGTCAAATAGTCAACAAGAAAAGGAATTTGAATCTCCAAGCTTTTGGGGATTCTCTTCAGCTCATAAACCATAAACACTGAAAATCTACTTGAATGAAAATGAATAAAAAGCTAAAATACATACGTCCAAGCACTCTTGTATTTAAATAGAAGATCTTTATAGTTGGGAAAATAGCCAGGTTACTTGGCCTAGATCAAGATCTAGGGGTAAGCCAGGGGTAACTTTTAAAAATGGAACTTTGTTGATTTAAATAGTGTTTCAAAAACCACTCAAATAACTCCTGAGCAGATAGCCATATAAAATGCATGTAATCATAACAACGAACAGAGCTATTCCAGTTACGATTCACTTTCAACATTAATCCAGACTGTTGCTGGCTGATTTATTTATTTCTACCCTTTTCATGCATTCGATTCATTCCACATTAGTAGAGAGGAGAACAGAAGGATGTGCTTTGTTCAGGTTTTCAAAGAGCTGTTTTTTGCCTACAACAACTCTGTAATTATCTGCAGCTGAAAACAAGTAGCTAAAATGCCCATTGGGCCATAAAAACAGAATTATACCCTCTGTCGTTCTTTCTTTCTCTTTCTGTGTCTTGTTTCTCTGCCCACCACCCCTCCACCACATCCCTCCTCCCTGCCAGTCCTCTCAACCCCCCCACTTCCTTGTAGAATTTATTTTTTGTATTGCAGAATACATGTTTAGTTAGTTGGGACTGTTTTATCAAGGGGGTTTAAGAGGTCAGCCATGTGTGAATTTCTTTGTTAGTCTTCACTTGCCTTGATGATAGAAAATTGATCAGGCCTGAAGCACAAGTTCAATAGACAGCCCCCTTGGTCTATTGTCTAGGTGAATAGCTAGCATTGAAGGCCATGGGCAGGTTGCTATTAATATGACAGTCTACTCTGTATCCCACAGTAATTTATAATGAAATACTTAATCTCCATTATTTTGATCCAGGCAGGCGATTCCATGAAAAAAAGGCCTTTCATTGAGATCCCAATGGCAGTTATATGAGAAATGGCAAACCAATAATTTTTGTCAAGTTTTTCAGCCAGCTAAAATGCTTGTGCACTGCTACAGTTTAAAAAGGGAAAATAAAGCTTATTCTCTGAGCTGAATGAAAACGCCATCTGTTTTTTTTTCTTTCTCTTTTTTCAATCCTTGTAATCAAATTTGAGCAAAATCAAATAGTTTTTTTTTTTCTTTTCTATGAAAGTACCTTTTGTTGATCGGAAACGAGCAAGTAATTTACAAAATGCCCTTCCTTTGTGAGGGAGGCTAAAGGAAAAAAGGAAATCAGTAGCTTTTAAAGCTGGGCCTTGCTGGGACTGTGAAGATAATGAAAGCAGTCTGTGTTTGAGAGGTAGAAAGCATTTCAAAGGCAGGCCTGACTCAGGGTTACAGTGCTACGAAAAATCTGTGTATTTGTTTTGTGTGAGCTTAAGACTCATCAGAACCCAGAGTGGAACATCTGAGACAGGAGCAACTCCTGTTTACAGGGAAATAACCAGATTTGTTTACCGGCAGGATTTTTTCAGCAGGATAGGACAGTTGTGATCAACCTCAAGGAATCTGTCATATGTTTTGTAGGTGGGTGGTGGGCAGCTTTTTGACATTTTTTTAACCACCTGATGGAAACAGAGGCACGCCTGAAGAGAGTTTTTTGTTATTTCTTTTTTCCTTTTCACATGCTTTTCACACTTTTGGGACATCATTGATCTGGAAAATTAAAGAAGTTGTCAAGGGTAATCAGTTATCAGAGCTTCTCATCTTTTTATACCAATCAGTGCGCCAGAGACAGTAAGCAATCTACAGTCCAAGGTAAGTTGTATTGCTTTTTTATTTGTTTATAGGATTTGTGTTGGATGTGCTACTTGAAAACCATTAAGTTTATTGAATTTGGCAAAAAAGAGTGGCATACATTTCTCATTGGCTGTTGTAAAGTTGGAAAAGACAGCTGAGCATCTCAGGGCGGTGGCTGTGTGCTGGAAAGTAAGTTCAATGCAATTAACGGTGTTTGTTCGAGTGTTTAATAGTAGGTGCATAGTGGTGCCGCCTCCAGACACCGTTTCATTCTGTTGACAGGCAGCAACTGTGCTTTGCTGTGCTCAGCCAGGGTGGCTACAAAGGGTCTTGCGGTCAAATGAGAAGTTGTAGCTTTTATGAACTGTGTCGAATTGGTCACATACAGAAGAGCACTTGAATTCAAATGGAAAATGGGCTTTATTAGACTGGCACACTTCCATTGTGGATATTAAAAAAGGTTGTCTAAAAGAGGAACCTGGCTCCTCTTGATGTGGAAATTTTGATTTATAAGGAATAGGAAATAAAGACATTTTCTATCCCACTAGAGGAATAGATGACTTGAATGTGTTTGGCATTGTTACCTGTGAAATTTGGATTATTCACCTTTATGCATTCAAGATGGCATGGGAAAGATGGAGAAAGATACAGAATATTTGGGAAATGTAGTATTTTTAAAAGTACTAGATTGCTCTCTGGAATGTGGACTATTGGATTGGAAATGCTTTTTGAGTCAGAGACAATGAGACTTACCTGAGGAAGAATAATGTGGCGTAATTTTATTTTGACTATTACCTAATGCCATGTTGTTGTATTGATGTTGGATCTATGCTGGTGTTTGCCAAAGGAATATACCTTAAAGTCCGTAGAGTTTCCGGGTTTATGTCTGTTTGCAAGAGAATCGAAGTTCAAAGACGACAAATTATTCTCTAGAATGATTTGCACAGTTAATATAAGTGAATAAAATGATAACAACTCCATAATTTGTAAAATGAAAGCTGTCTAAAATAAATATTAAAAGGTTTATTTTAGAGTAGGGTGCTATTCATACCCTGTATATGCTACTTTGTTTTGTAGTTGATCTGTACAAAGCATGTACATTGGCCTTCAAAAGGAAAAAAAATGTTATGTTCTTAGCACGCATTTACAAAATAAGCTTAGATTTTGACATAAGTGGTACAGGTTCTTTACCACAGTTGGATACCTCAGGCCTATTTTAACTGCTAATGTATCTTCATGACAAGTATTGTAGTTTTAATAGCCCCCATAATAACTAAAGAGACACTTTTAAACTGAGAAAGAGTGGTGAGTGCTGTATTTAAAGTACAACTTACTTAAAAGGTTGGTTTTATAAGCATACAAAATTGTAATTAGATATTTTTCTAAAAAAATGCTGATATTTATTCATAGTAGTTAAAAGCTACCATTTCATAAATCTTTACATACTTTTCTGCTATTACTCTGATAAAGAATAGCCATGTTGTTAATAATGCTTAAGTAAGCATTACTTAACTCTCTTTTTTATTATTTACATTTGGCTATATAATGGCTTAATTCTACCACCACAGTGAGAACTTTTTTTCTTTTTAACAATTCACTGTTGCATTATATAGGATGCTGCGGTGGGCTGGCATCCTGCCCGGGGTTTGTTTCCTGCCTTGCGCCCTGTGTTGGCTGGGATTGGCTCCAGCAGACCCCCGTGACCCTGTAGTTAGGATATAGCGGGTTGGATAATGGATGGATGGATTATATAGGATGGGCTAAAAGTGTGTATATAGTTTTTATTCATACTTACCTATGGACTTTTGAGAGGAAACTTCCATACTGTGGATGAATTGAAGGAGTTCATCTTGCAAGCATTTATAGACATTGATGCTAACTGGAATTTGTGTGTTACTGTGTGTCACAGTGTTGGGGACAAGTTCCAGGAATGTTGCAATGTCGATGGAGGACATTTCAAGCATCTAAGAAACTAAACATGATCCAATTGGTGCTGTATATCTACTCAATACCTGAAAATAAAAATAAATAATAAATAAATACTGTATATGCACTTTAGTCCCACCCAGTAAAATACAAAGTGTGAACAAGTTTCTATAGCAGATTTTAAAATATTTCCTATCTAAATTACAGCATTGTCAAGGACAGAGAAAATATAATTTTATTTCTTTTTAAATGTTTTTATTTGAAAGAAAACCATAGAAATCTGTCATTTCTTTTATATGGACCCAAATTTGAAAAATTATCTAGTCAGTGTCTTGTGCTCCCATTGGTTCTTTCCACATTGCAGAGATATGCATAGTAAAGTTATTAGTGACTTTGGTGAATCTGACCAGTAACAATGTCAGTTGTTGAGGGTGAATTCTGAATAGCATCCAGTTCTGGTTTGTTTGCTGCCATCAAGGGATCAGTTTCTTGAGAACCTGTGCAGGTTAAAAAATATATGCATGTATATATTACCATTAATTACATCAGTGAAAATGAACATTTTAATATTCTATATTTATGAAACTATCTATTACCTAATCAAATTAATCCATTACTGGGTTGTAGTATTTGCTATATAGTAAAATAAAATTAATTTATACTTTGTTGACATTATTTCCTTCCCGGGCCCTCCCTGCGTGGAGTTTGCATGTTCTCCCCGTGTCTGCGTGGGTTTCCTCCGGGCGCTCCGGTTTCCTCCCACAGTCCAAAGACATGCAGGTTAGGTGGATTGGCGATTCTAAAATTGGCCCTAGTGTATGCTTGGTGTGTGTGTGTGTTTGTGTGTGTCCTGCGGTGGGTTGGCACCCTGCCCGGGATTGGTTCCTGCCTTGTGCCCTGTGTTGGCTGGGATTGGCTCCAGCAGACCCCCGTGACCCTGTATTCGGATTCAGCGGGTTGGAAAATGGATGGATGGATGACATTATTTCTGATATATATGTAACTACCAGAAAAGAGTGGACATAGCAGGTTGGATAATGGCCATCACTACACTGAAAAGGAAAATCCACTAGTTGTGCCACTTTGCTCTGTTCTGTCCCCTAATGGCCACATAATTTGATACTACAGTATCTACACATACTGTATTATAATAAAATAAAGCCGATCACTCTTAAATGTGATTACCAGAATCTAACCTGGTATGCATTAATATATGCTGTATGTATATGTATAACATACTGTATGTATATTATATTACTGTATACATACATAAATGAATTTATTAAATTACATAAGTTTCTTATTGTAATTGTCATGTGTAAAAGTTACTAGTAAGAATATTTTTTCCCTTCAAGGTAGTTTGCTTGAAAATTATTATTAGTACTTTTTATCATTTTTGGACAAGAATTAAAATAACGATTGAAATTCACTTTGTTTAATAAGGTAGTAAAAATTAGGAGAAAAACCAAGAAAGAAGCAGAATGATCGATTTTTTCCAAAACCATATCCTGTCCTAACAGCAGCAGTGGTTCCAAGACAAGAACGAGTTGACTGGTTGTAAAGCTCACACTGTACACCTCATACTGTAAATAAATTGGATGTCAAAGAGAACTGGAGCAATCAAAGAAGATTCACAGATACAAGAGAAGAAAGTGAAACTAGACAGTAATTTGGCTGAGATGTAAACAAAGGTTTTTGGGGCTGTGAAACAGTAGCAACAACCACTGTGCCAAAGTACTTATTATCAACTGATATTTTTATTAATTTAAATAAAGAATGGGGAATTATTGAATGAAGTTAACATAGGAGAGTACACCACACCAAAATGCAATGCATCTAAAAACTAATTTTCTTGGTTCTTATGTTAAAGTTGTTTTTAGTGGCTAGGCAGCGGTGCCTGAGGATGTGTTGGAATATTATAAACATTTTTATTTTGATGCTAAGAAATGGGATTAAATAAATGTAGTTATGTTTGCTAAAACTTGCTAAGCTTGAAAGATATTCTTACACTATTATGATATTTTTGAATGTGAATGTATAGTATGAGGCTCTGAACTGTCTGCTGCTCGCCAATAGTAGCTGCAAACTTAGTTTAACAAGAGTAGACATGAAGCCGTTCAAATTATCACAGCTAAATAAGGCCCTCTGGCTAATTGCTTACAAAGACAGAATCCAGCTGTATTTTCAAAGGCCCTGATATAGATTATAGCATGACCATGTTAAGATTTCCTTTTATAGATTATCTGGCCGGAAAAATTATCTTTTTCTGCAGCAGCCAACAACATGCTGTCAAATATGTTGAATTCATGTAGCAGATGAAAGATGATTTTTGAATGACCAGTTAAATGTTTTTATTCTGCATTATAGTCCTTTGGATGTTGGCATACAAAACTATGCCACATATTACAGATGCTTTAATTTTGTCATTCTTAAACTTACCTCATGTTATGTTGTTGTATTCAATGGAGCTGCACTTCTCCTGTGATTAGAAAATAAAAACTAATTATTGCATTATTGTGGATCATTGAAGTTATATCAGACATTGCAGTAAGTATTTATGATGTCTTATTTAGTCTGACAAACATGCACTATAATGAGAATTTATTTTTAACAGAGTTATGTTTCATCTTTATCACATTATTTAGGAGGCCACTTTGTGTTTAGTTTCAGTCTCCATATTACAACAAGGACATAAAAGTGATAGAGAAAGGCCAGAGAAGTTTAGTCTAATTGTAACCAAACCAAGATTAAGATGTGACAACAAAGAAATGTTTAAAATGATGATGAGTCCAATTATGGTGGATGTCAAATGTTTATTTTAAATCTGTTTAGATCAATGTTAATTAAAAGTACATTTTGTATACATTTCAAATAGAAAACCATGAATACTGTACTTGGAACATTTACCAAGTAAGGTGGCCGAAAAATATCAGTGACTTTGTCAACTTGACAAAATTTTGATAATGTTAGTTGAGTAGGAAATTATGAGGCGTGGTGGAGCTTATAGGCCTAAACCACTTGTTTGTTCTTACAGACATTCATTATAACTTACTTATGATGATGCTCTAGAGACCCACCTCAGGTTTTCCTTTCCTAAACTGAAGCCAAGTCACATTTGAAGCATATACCGCAAGAGGTATGAAAAGCAAAGATCACCTCAGTATTCAAGAAAAGTAATCCTTTGGAAATCTTTAGTGGTTCAACATTGTAAATGACATGACATTTTAAGTACAAAACAAGCTTGTCATATAATTAACATACTGTATATGTTTAAAGTATAAGATTTGAACTTTAATCAATTTGTTTACTGAATCTGCTTAATCCAGTATTTAATATTACATGAGATGAGCCCTATCTTTTCAATACCTTGTGCAAAGAATGGATCAGCTCTGTCGGAGGGCACACCAACACACACAAACACACATGCAAATTCTCTTTCACTCATTTTCACTCATCAGTTTCATTAGGACCATTTCATCTTTCTCAGAAGTCAGTGTTTCCCTGAAAGACTAAAGTTTCTCATATTATCCTATTGTGATTCAGATATGAGGTTAAATAGTTACTCTTATTTAATTTCTCTTTTACAAATTACATGGCTTTAACTGATACCTAAATTACTGCTTTATATTTAATATTTAAGATAAATGTATGAAAAAATATCCAATCTAGTATGTAAAACATAATATGTTGGTTTGATTTCCAGCTTCCCTGTCTCTTTTTTGGCTTTCTAAACATCCTGCATTTGTCTTTGCTTTGTATTTATACCATACTTGTGTCCATGTAGATTTTGTATGGAATTCTGCTTTCCCAAAATATGAAGTTAAGTGAATCATTTTGTTAGGTATGCTAGTTTAATTGATGCCTCACAATTGATGTTGTATCAGTAAGATAATGTATATTGTGCATATTTTTGTGAGTGTGCCTTGCAGTGAAGTGGCATCCTGCTAATGGTTGATTCCTGACTTGTGCCTAGTCTTCCTGGTACAGGCTCTGGGTTCTGCAAATTCGTAACAGAGGAAACAGCTCAGGAAATAAATCAAGGAATATTTTTTTCAACAAATCTGTCAGTTTCAAACCTTATAATTTTCAATGTGTAAAAAATGTAGGTTTAGGAAATATTTCTACACTATATGCAATAGTACTCTAATGGCTACTCAGTGTTGTATTCAGATTAAAACTTCCTTACTTCACTTTACAGCATTTACTGTACTTCAAAGAATATGCATATTGTAACATCTAACAGAATGCTACAAATGTTGTCCAACAAAAATGCTGTATGTATCTCAGAAGAGCAGTAGGTATTATTAAGTCTGAACTGTCTTGGAGCTCATATTTTGATTCTAAACTGCATGGAGTTTTTATGTACAGAGTGGGTTCCTGCAGGTTGTCTTCCACAGTCCAAAGACATACTTTCAGGATGGTAAAAATCTCTTAATTTGCCTAGTGCCAGTATGTGTGCATCTGGGATTATATGTGCACTGTGAGGTACTGACTTCCAAATCTAAGTTGTTTCCTACTCAACAACCTTTGCATCTAGAGTAGATTTTAGCTCCCTGTGATCCTAAAATGTATTTTTTAGTATTGCTGAAGTATCAAAAGAAAAAAGAAAAAAAAATGGGATGATAACATTACTGGAGACCTCAGTCACAAAGATTTGGGTATAATGAATACATTTTCAGATAATAGCAAAATTGTTGATTGGACAACTAAGAGGAAAAAGCTGAGTTTTTTTAAAATTCTCAGAAGCACTGATAAAGTTAATCCATGACAGTTCTTTCAGAACAGTGGTAGAAATTCAAGAGAAGTGCTTTTAGGCTACAAGTTTAGATGCAGAGTGGACTGTGGATATCTGTAACAAAATACTCATATGGTTGAACTAGTAATCTTGACAGGTTATTAAAACTGTCTGAATGGGATTTTTGGAAAGGCTGTCTTTTATCTATCCAAAAAAGATTTTCTGGACCAAATCTCCTTTAAAAAACAAACAAACAAACAAATAAATAGACTTTAGTTACTCAGTAATCATTATAGAGCACCGTGTTTAACCAATATTTTATTCATTTACTCAGTAGGACAGTATGTCATTTGTTAATACAAATGTGATGTTCTTATGGTGTGTATTTGTATAAGAGAAGCATGCTGAGACTCGTTCCCATGTTAATATGCTGTAGTACAGAATTTTATAGGGTCATTATTGCCACTTGTGCAAAGTATTGGGAAATTGTAATGAATTTAAGTGGAATTCTTGACATTGATCAACTTAAAGACACCTTAATACCTCAAAGGGCATAGGATTTTTTAAAATTTTTTCAAAATAAATGATATGTGCAAAAACTCCTCCCTGTCATTTTGCGTTTTGGTAGTACTGCATAGTACAGTAATTGCTAGCCAGTGGATAGTGATTATTATTTGAACAAGATTTTGGCATATTCCACTGATGGAATTCCAGCAGAGGGAACAGACATTTATCTTTTCAAGTAAGTGTTTAAGCTTTTTTTCACTTTACATGCACAATAAACTTTAAGATGTTTAATACTTGATATTCTTACAGATATCTTAAATGTGTGCTATAGCTTTCATGTCACTATTTTTTAAAATACCAATGACTTCAGCCAATGTATTTTTAATACAGTATATTTTTTTGTAAAGAAATGTTTAATATGGTAGAATATGTTTTTGAATTCTTTTCCAAAAATAGTAATATTGTCATGCTCATGGGAAAGAAAATCTTATTCTTTTCATTTCTGCATTGCAGTTTTGTTTGTCCTTTCATTGTGCAAAACACAACACTTCCAATCATTTCTTTCATCTGGAATTATAATAAATGAGCTCCAAGAATAAATATGTTGGAATGCATCTATTTTTTTCTCTTAAAAAATAATAAGTTAACCAATCCATCTAATAAGTGCAGTTGCCAAATAATGAAAGAGGATTTTTTTTCTTTAAGGAAAAAATGGCATATTTAAAGGTCAATGTCCTAGACTCTCCCAGTCAAGTCTGAACCTTAATCTAGTCAGGAATATACCACACCACTTGAAAACTCTCATTTACCAACAGTTGCCTAAAGCAACATATACTAGCAACTCAAAGGTGGTTACTTTGCCAGCAGAAAATTTTCCGTGTTTCAGTTTTACATCTTACATCATACAACATGAAATCTTAGAAGCACAAGATGGTATAATGTTGATAATGAGACTGAGTGGTTCATGCAGCCGTAGAACAGTAATCAGTATCAAGAAATGTTTTGTTAAGAGACAGGCAAAATACAAGTTCAATAAACAAAAAAGGTTGTAGTTCACAACTTTCCTAGGGCTAGTGTTAAAGGTTTGGTTCACAGATTGGTCAGGGTCATTTTACACTCACTCTCCACTCACTTTTATATGCAAAGGGCCAGGAAATATTCTGAAATGGAAAAACTGAATTGTGTCTGCTGGTAAGTAATTGACATAACTACAGTATTCACTCTACTGTGTACCTTTACTAACTGAGGATAGAACTGTGCGGTGAGTTAACAAAAAGACATACCGTCAGGAAGGAGATCATACTGTAAATTCTAGAGCAAACAGAATAGAAGGATGCCAGGTTTTTAGGGTGTTTTGAACTGGGGAAATAGATAAGCCATCCAAGTTAGTCAGCAAAGGTAGAACTTTGTGTTTAGTTCCTGCTAGTGGGAATGATAGACTTTGTTATAACATTCCTTGTGTTGCTCACCATTGACTAAATTTAAATGATACATATAAACTTTGATGCCATTTTTATTATCAGCCTGGATACTCCACAGAGGTATGCTTTGTTACCATACATATATGCGGACTACTCAAACTTTATCCCGTGCCATTTGATTTTTATTTCAAACAATTCCTTAATAAAATATCAATTAAGTCTTTTAATTGAACAGTTTGCTTACAGAAAATACAATGTACTGCTATTTCTCTAATTCTAAAAAAAGTAATGCCCAACAGATTTTTTCATTTTTCAAAGGAATTTTGCTCGAGTAAAAGTTCCCAAAGTCAGTCTCAATTGCCAGGGATTTTGCTTGTCTAAAAGTGCCTAAAGCCAGCCTAGTCCATCTAGGTCGTTCCTGAGGAAGATCCAGGCCTGTTCCACTAGGAGACAGACCAGGAATTATTTCTTTTGACTAGCTTGAAACTGTCTCTCCCTCAGGAAGAGCTGGAATCTACACCTTGCGGGCAGAGAAATCTGGGCTGGCCTGCTTGGCCTGTTTGGCTTGCTGCCACCTTAACACTCACTGGAAAGAGTGGTGTGAGAAGATGAGATGGGATGAAGAAGAAGAATGGATTTGGCTGTTTTAAGTGTATTTTATATATAGGTGTTTGTTTTCTTGTGTTAAATGTCTGTAATTTCCTTCTCTCGCTTCATTTATGAAGGTATCCTGTAGAACATTGAATGGTTTGCAGTGCTCTTACATGGATAGTAGGTCTAACTGTCCACTTTAAAATATTTTTTAAAAGAAGAAGGCAATATTGTCAAAAGTTCCATCTTCTCAAAACTCTGCACTCAGAATTATACCAAATAGTCAAAATATCTAAAAAAATGTGTGTTAATTGTACAAACTAAATCCCATACAAAGAAGAAACTACTTTGGCAAATTCAAAGTATGCAATGACAAAAGAAATATAACCCTAACTGCTCCTCTACACTTGGCTTCAAGAGGTCATTGGCTGTTATTGGGTATGAAATGTGGTGGCTTATCCACCTCACCCAACTACCAACTGTCACCAAGACAGTCTCCCTTTTCACCTACTATCTCCATATGGCTTGCTTTGGCTCTACCTTGAATTAGCTTCTGGCATCAATGTACTCCTGAAGTCTTTTATTGAGCTTTACGAACTGAGCTTCTCAGGTGACTTCCAAATTGCCAGCCTTAAATGGGGGCCTTAGCTTTTCTGATTTTGCACAATACACAGCCCTTAATAATCATTGACATCTTCTGACCTATTGCTTGTCCTTTACACTTTTTCTTCTGGTAACTTTAGTACTAGGGCGTTGTACCGTGTTAGCCATTATGAATGTAGAGAAAAGCCAAGCAAAATGACACCTTTTATTGGCTAACTAAAAAGATTACAATATGCAAGCTTTCGAGGCAACTCAGGCCCCTTCTTCAGGCAAGATGTAATGTCATTTTGCTTGGCTTTTCTTCTCTGGTAACTTTAAATTACTCTTGGCCATCACTACATTTAGAAGGCTTACTGATCCTCAGTGGTGTATTCACTACCGCAATAGCATGCATGGATACATTCATTTTGTTGGTTTTGGTTTTCTCCATCTCTCTTGTTGTCTTGAGCTTACACCATACACTGTCCTGTGCCACTGTGGTCTGGATTCAAATGCGTATCTGGCAGGAAGTTAAAGACTAGGCAGAATTCCTGTAGAAGACCTTCACCAACACGAGTGACTAAATTTCTTTAAAAAGTAAATTATGCACATAGATTTATTTCTAAATTTTCAAACATATAAGCAGTAGTATATTGCTCCATTTAATAGCAGGAATTAGCCTCAGATTAAAATAATTAGAAGGGATACTTGTTGGTTAGTCTCAGCAACTAGCAAAAAAACACAAAAGAGTCTTAAAAACAGTTAGTGTAGATTTGGTTTTTACTTATATTTAATTTTCACATATACATACTCAAACCCTGATCATTCAATTCAGGGTTGTATAAAGCTGGCAATTTTCTCGCCAACACTGACCACAAGACAGAAAGCAGCCTTGGATGGGATGCCAGCCACAGGGCCTTCATGTGCACACACCCTTAATTTCACTTAGTCAGTTTAGAATTAGGATGTGGAAAAAAAACCTATGCAGGCACATTGGGAACATATAAACACCACAAACACAGACAACATTCATGTCCATTATTTAAACTCTGGATGGGTGAATGATAGATGCATAGATAAGTAGTTTATTTGTCCCAAGACTAAATGTAGCTTTTTACAGAAGCTTGAGAAATATAACAAGCAACACCAATCTCCTTCAAACAGACAAAAGAAATACAAAAAAAGAAAAAAGCTGAGTTGGCTAATGACAAGAGAGCAGTCACAATGAGGTGTATTGCCATAAGCTATGAAGGAGCAGCAGCAGAGTTTCCTGACACGTTTCTGATGAATTATTCCTTTGCTGAAATTACTCAGTGATAGTGTGTGAAAGAGAGGAAACGCAGTATTGTTCATAATGCTAATCAGATTTGTCTTCATTCTGTCTTCCTCTACTACCTCAAGAGCATGTGCCATTGCTGTGACTGTCTTCTTAATTAGCTTGTTAATCTGGTGGGTGGTTCTCTTGAATTGGTGTTCCTAGCCCAGTACACTACAACTTTAAATATCACTTTGTTATAGAATATATAAATGATGTCACTACCCACATTAAAGAAACACAATCTCCTAAGAAAAATAGGTCTGCTCTGCTCTTTAGCAATGTACCACCTCCACTTCCTTAATACTGACCAGGCGTAAAGGCTACTTGGCATGGTGAAAGTTAATAACCAATTCATTGGTTCTGCTGATGCTGCGATGCAGACAATTATCTTTGCACCAGAAAACAAAAGTTCTCAACCTGAGTCCTATCCTCTGTCTCACCCTACTTGTCAATATACCCAATTAGTGCAGAATCATCAGAGAATTTTTGTATGTGACAAGACCTTATGTTATGCTTGTTGTGTGAGTACCACAGGGGGAAGATTAAAGACTGTTCTTTGTGGTGCTCCAGTGTTGCTCACATCTACATTGGAAACTCATTTCTTGAGCCTCATGAACAATGCTACCCTGTGCATGACCATGCCAACCATTCATATATTTACTACTATAAATGCTCACTAAAAAGAGAGGTCTAAATGTTCTATAGTTGTTATATAACAAAATACATTTTGAGTATCTGAATAAATGTGGCATGTTCCTCACACATTGGTTCAATTTCCTAATTTTGCAACGGTATTGTAACTGATTTGATTGGTTTCCCTCATTTCCTTGTGTCATTACATTATAGCTAATTTTTAAATATTGAATGGATTCGCCAAACAGTCTAAGAGTTGGTTATATTGAACTGACATGTCATATTGCATAATATTTATTTTATTTATTTAATTTATTTATGAAGCACTTTAAAAACAACCTCAAGGCTGACCAAAGTGCTGTACAAAGAAAAACAACACATAAACACATAAGAACTGAAGAGATTCTTAATAGAAAGTATAAAAAGTATACAAATAGCCAACATATTATACAGGGTTAAAAGCCAGAGAGTAAAAATGTGTTTTTAAATAGGATTTAAAGGCAGCTAGCGAAGGAGCCTGCCTAACGTGCAACGGCAAATCGTTCCAAAGCTCGATCACCTCGGAGTTTGCATCATGCCTTGGGAACGCGTAAAAGCATCTGGTCTGCTGACCTGAGAGAGCGAGATGGTACGTAAGGGTGCAGCAGTTCTGACAAATAAAGAGGGGCACACCCATTAAAAGATATACTGTAAAAACAAATACAAGGATCTATTCGAAAACGAATTGGAAGCCAGTGGAGGGAAGCCAAAATCAGGGTAACATGCTCATGCTTTCTTGTGCCAGTTAAAAATCGAGCAGCAGTAATAACTTAAAAGGACAGCATATTTAAAAACTATCACAAATTACTTTACAAACAAGACATTCAATTACATCATGAATAAGACCCAACCATAAATAATCAAGTGATATGGAGGTTATGTGTACAGCTGCAAAACCATGAGATTAAATCAAAATATAAAACCTTTGTGCACAGGATAGAAAATCAGTAAGAACCATGAAGTTGAGTGAGCATTCATCAAATGTTTCATAAAACATGTTTTGGATGGCGAAAAGGACAGCTCTTTAAGATCACAGGTATTTTAGTATAAAAGGTTTCAAAATAATTTAGATGTGCAGATGAAGGAGTGATGGTGTTGTGTTTTTGTAATCTGTCAATATTTTGTGCAGCAAGATCATTGAAATGTTAATGTACTATTTTAATGAAGTCACACACTTCTGCTCAAATACTTAGATTAAAAAACGTAGACTGTGTACTTAAGGCAACTTTAGAAGGTTTAATCCCTATTAAAAAAAAGAATCCCTATTATATTACATTTTGTATTGAGCCTAAATAAAGGTGAGGGACTTGTTTTTCCCAATAACAGTTACTGAATATATGGGTTGCTCTAAGTCTGGAAATTAAAGGAAGATATTAATATTGTTTATGAAGAAACTGTGTAGCATGGTACAGTAGTTTAATGTGAAAAATTAACACAAAATTTAATTAATAATTAATAATTTATTGTATGTATGCCTAAGTTAGCCACAGGGAAAATCATAGTCAAATGCAGTCAAGTGTTTTCACTGTTGTAATCTACTATTTGGTGTCATGCACACCAGGATAGAGCATTGTCCCTAGCAACTTCTCAGTAGCCATTACACCAACAGTTATCTCAAGATATTTCAGAAGGGTCTCATCTTCCAGCCCTTCACAACTATAGTATTTTTCTGAGACCCGGGCACCCTTAGCATATGTTGGGTAATCCATCTTTCATCCTCCAATCTACTATACATAGTGATAGGACACACCATCAACATTGGAGCAGCAGGATAGGTCTGTTACTGAGGGTCACATTTCTCTAGTCAGTGCCATCTTACAGCAGCATGAGCACACTGAAGAGATGCCTAAACTCAAGCATGTCAATACAGTAATAGTTCTCTAATTATTACTTCTGGTATTTATTTTCCTCTTCCAAGCCTGGATTTCAGACTCTTTTTCAACTATACCCTGAGCTAAGACAACATGTGCCAATGCATACTGTATACAGTATATTAGACAGTATTATATATACACACCTCAAAAATATTAAGGGAACACTTAATCATCACAGTCTATCACCAAGTCTTTTAAGCTTCAGGAATATCAATCTGTCCAGTTAGAAAGCATACGCAACTGTGAATCAACTTCACCTGCTTTTGTGCAAATTAAAGTGACAACAGGTGCACTGGAGAGGCAACAGCAAGTCTATCTCTAGTTTTGTGTTTTGATAGTGTCCTTATCACTACTGGTAGCATGAGGCAGTACCTGTAGCCAATTTAATTTGAACAGGGAGTCCATCTCTTCTCAGATGGCGCATCCATAAGTGTCGTCACAAAAAGATCTAAAGAGTATGGAGGAGATACCAGGAGATGGGCCACTACACGAAGAAAGCTGAACAGGGCCATAGAAGGGCATCAACCCAGCAGCAGAACTGGTATCTGCTCCTTTGTGCAAGGAGAAACAGGAGGAGCACTGCTAAAGCCCTAAAAAGTGACCTCCAGCTGGCTATAGTTGTACATGTTTCTGACAAAACTGTCAGAAACAGACTCAATGAGGGTGGTGTGAGGGTCAGATGTCCTATAGTGGAATCTGTGCTCACAGCCCATCACCATGCAGCTCAATTGGCATTCCCCGGAGAATATGCCAATTGGCAGCTCAGCAATTGGTGCCACATTCTTTTCATAGATGAGAGCAGTTACACAATGAGATGTAAAAGAGTCTGGAGACACTGTGGTGAACATTATGCAGCCTGAAAAATTATCCAACATGACTGATTTAGCGGTGGGTCAGTGATGGTCTAGGCGGACATAACCTTGGAGGGTCACACAGACCTCAATGTGCTAGACCCTGGGTACCCTGACTGCTGTTAGGTTCCGGGATGAAATCTTCAGAGCCTTGTCACATCATACTCTGGTGCAGTGGGCCTTGGGTTCCTCCTGGTGCAGGACAATGCCCAGCCTCATGTGGCCAGAGTGTGTGGGCAGTTCCTAGATGATGAAGGCATTGATGCCATTGAGCAGCCCGCACGTCCCCCAGCTCTCCTTGTGTAAAGGCCCATCTCCTGGTATTTCCTCCATGCTCCTGAGACCTTCTTGTGACGGTACATATGGATACACCATCCTAGATGAGCTGGACTACCTGTGCAACCTGAATCGGCTACAGGTATCACCTCATTCTATCAGTAGTGACAAGGACACTAGAAAATTGCAAAACTAGAAATGAATCAATCAGGAAGGATAAGGAGAGAGAAATTGCCCGTGGTCTTGCTGTTGCACCTATTATCACCTTCATTTGCACCAAAGCAGGTGAAGATGATTCACAATCGCTTATGCTTCCTAACTGGACAGACTGGTATCTTTGAAGCTTAATTGACTTGGTGTTAGACTGTGATGATTAAGCGTTGCCTTAATTTTTTGAGCAGTATATATTATGTATTAGATAATTCCACTTATACAAAAGAATCATCCTATTACCAGAAGAGATTCTGAGCTTTATCTGGAATTTACTTCAAGAGGTGGTTTCAAAAATGCATTGAGTTGATGGGAGAATTAGGATGAAGGCTCAATGGCAAGTAAAAGAGAAGCCACAGTTTAGAAGGAACAATACTTTTGGTATTTCTATCTATCTATCTATCTATCTATCTATCTATCTATCTATCTATCTATCTATCTATCTATCTATCTATCTATCTATCTATCTATCTATCTATCTATCTATCTATCTATCTATCTATCTATCTATCTATCTATCTATCTATCTATCTATCTATCTAGTGGTATCAGGAGTACTTATTGAATATCTCTGTATTTTAGATAACACAGAGAAGGCTCAAAGTCAACATAAATGACATATACAGTATATACAATAAACCTAACAACAATCCTAAAGCTTTTCTGGTATAGCTCTATGGCTAATATACAGTACTTTGTCTGTCATATGGGGTGGTTCCTTCATTTGCCCACCAAAGTACCATTCATCATTACCTTCTCCTGAACAATGGTGGACTCTTCTCCCATTAGTTTAGTGTTCTGCTGCCAAAACTCTCCTTCTGAAAGAATATGTTTTAGATATGAGGCAGCTTTAACCCTGCCCTCCATACATTTATTTCAGATCAAGCTACAGAGTAATTTTTAGGGTCAATTATTGTCCTACTTTTGCACTGGTGAAACAAAGCTAGAACTTCACCTAGTCCTTTATGTTCCTACATCCTTGAGCCTACCTCTGTCCTCTAGCAGCAAAGAGATCTTGTAGCCTAATGTGTCCCGTCATGACCCCTCTGTCTTTCTAAAAATGTTGTTAA
The DNA here is from genome assembly GCF_900747795.2 of Erpetoichthys calabaricus. Classification (NCBI taxonomy): domain Eukaryota; kingdom Metazoa; phylum Chordata; class Cladistia; order Polypteriformes; family Polypteridae; genus Erpetoichthys; species Erpetoichthys calabaricus. The sequence continues at coordinate 148,004,574 of NC_041395.2, read as the reverse complement.
ACATGGTGGCATCTGGTAGATTTGCCTTCATTTTAACTTTCAGGATTATGAAACACACTTTCACTTAGGCCACATTTCTTTCTTTCTCTCTCTCTTTATCTCTGTCTTCAATGTCCTAGTGCTCCTAGCTGTTGATTTCCTAGGGCATCCAGAACACAAACAGAATAGTCCTGAAACTGGTTTATGCAGATCTATAGTATAACTGTAGCCTCCCCTATGCCCATGTAGTGGTGTCCTTCCCTTGTCCGTCTGGCTCTACTTTACAATGCAGTTGCCCAGCTTACAAAGGTTTGCCTGGTATAGAATGGATGCAAAGGGGCCATGGGATATGACAAGTGAGAATTACAGTAAGGAACCATTATGAATTATTGATGCTCCAGAAGTGAATTCTCAGGGGGCAGGAAAGTAAGAGGAAGGAAACACAGCTTAAATTATTTTTCTGCCTTTAATTAATAACCAGTATTTGTTTTTATGCACCATATTCATTTGAATAACTTGTTCCAGCTAAACATGTAATTAATTATAAGGAGATGTTCAGTTTCTGCTTTATTGAAAAACAATTTATTTGAAGTTGAGCATATTTCAAATAGTAATATAAAAGAACAAAGGTCGAACGTCTACTTCTTTGTTCCTATCACTTCATCAGAATCTCCAGTAAAACGGCCTACCTCACATTAAGAAATTCATTGCTTTCTTCCATACTCCCTTGGTTTATGTTTCTTTTTTTTTTTTTACTCTACTGTGAACTTCTTGTTCCTTTCTCAAGTATTCTATTTCAAGGGTAACATATTGATTTAAACTCTATCTTGGCCTTGATTACTGACAAGCATATAGTAATTTACATTGCTAATTGGAGACATAATTATCATTACTGAAACAAAGAGCTTCATCACTAGGCCTTATAAAAATAAAGTAGAGGTCAAAAATATTGTTTCTCTATAGCTATCATATTTGAAGATCATTTATCCATAGTTTGCCCCATGTTCGCAGAAGTATACATGCACATACTTAATATAATTCATACAGTATATGCATAAGAAAAAATTGGTAAAGGTTATTTCCACATTGCCAAAACATTAATAATAATAGAGACAACATTACAGCTGTATAGCCTTCATCAGGTTTATGACTGACAGGAAAGAACAGGTTACATGTGTAAGAGGAGAGGCTGGGAGCAAAGCTGTGAGAGATAAAATTAGTGAACTGCTTGAAAAGGTGTGAAAAGCAGCCATTAGAAAAGATGAAGGGAAAGAAATTGTATATGCAGTGTACAACACACATCCATACATTTGTTTTTTGCCAGTACACAAATCAAATAATGGTGAGAAGAGGTAGTTTTATCTGAAAATAAAATGTGTAATTATGCATTATTTAATTGGAGCACTGAACCATAATTGTTGTACAAGTGTTATTATATGAGCAACTAAAGTACTTCATGAAATGTGCAGAAAATATTTCTTTGCTAGACTTGTAGTTTATCCTAGCACACTTTAGCCCTTTACTGTTTTATTTGTGTTCCAGTAGATGTCACCGTAAGCATGAATAAAACAAAAATGATCTGCACATCTTACAGGTGTTTTCTTTTATTCTGTGGGGTGTCAGAAGCCATTTTTTCTATTGTAAGTCTCCTACAATAATAAAAATCACCAGTTAGAGAGAGTCCAAACTTCCTAAGATGTAGAATATTGTGAGCTCCTAGGTAACAAATGTGGCAATGGAACCATAAGGTTGGACAGAACCTTTAAAATTAATTATATACAAAAGATAAGACATAAAAATATGTGCCCAGTTTAGTAACAGAATGTCATTATATTTATAAACAAGGGCAAGAGAATATGCTGTGTTTAGGAAGAAAATGTAAATGAAAATGGAGTGAAAAGCCTCTGAGAATCTTAACTGGAAAAAATGTTTAGCTCTGTTGATCTATATTATCAAATTGACTGTTAAAGTAGTTGTAGGCAGAAAATAAGGAACTCAGAGGAAATGGTGACCAGCAATTAGCAGCTTTTGAACTACAGATTGTCACCCTGTGATCATACTGTCTTCCGCTTGGGTGCTTACGGATGCTGTGATTAATTGCTGAGCAGGATAAGTGTACACTTAGACCATAACCTTTAACAGCTCAAAACACCATACATAAATGTCACATTTAACAAAACCTATTGTTAACCTTTTTCTATATTTGTCATATTTTTATTGTCTTGTTTTCTCTTATTATGAACTTGTTTCTTTAATTGTATTAAAATAATAGAATTTACATATTATGAAAAAGGTGAAGACATAGTTGATGTGTTTCAGTTGAGTTTTGGAAGCTTTCATGATTTGAATAAAAATTGGCATTCCACGTTAAACACAGAGAGATGTAATAGTTGTACATTAGGTACTGTGTTTGTGATGCAGAGTTCAAAGAATATTATTGAGAGTAATGTTGACCTGGTGTGCCTATTGTCCGGAGTTCTCTTAATGAAAGTCTTTCTTGCAGAAAATTTAGTTTTCTTTCATAGTGCAAGGGCATGGTATCAGTTTAATTGCTTCCTATAAATTATTGTGTATTGTGTAAATTAGTATTACTGTGTGAAGAAGATTAATTGATGTCCAATGGCCTCCTTGATGATTTTTAGATGTAGAGTTTGTCACCTCATGTTATCTGTAGCACAAATACTGGGTGTGGGTGAGTCTTCTCTCAGCAGTTTTAGCCTGAAAGTGGTAGTATTAAATAACTTCAATAGCATATAGGCATGCAAGCACACCTTAGGGTGTTCTATAGCACCCCACTTCATTTGCCTATACACAGTAAATGTCCTATATAGGCCCAAGACTGCACCCATTGCTGCAGGAAAACATTTTAGCTCCAAGCTAAACCCAACAAAAAAGCAGTATAGAAAAAAGATGGGTGGATATTTGATTCAAGTATAAATTATCAACAAGTGAATCTGAGACACAATTTTAAAGAAGATACCGCACTAAACAATGTAGGCAAGAATTGGTATAGCTAATTTTAAAGTGAGAATGAAAGGTTATTAAAGGTTTAAATTAGAATATAGTTTTAGGAGAGACTTTGGAAAGTGGCAAGGCAGCTGAATGATGATATCACATGTCTGTCCAGTTGACATGAGGCAAGCTGCAAAATCAGATAATCCGAAATGTGGAAATTAATAGCTTTGTAAGGATGCCAGTATAGTGAGCCATTTGAGGGTAATGTATATCTTAACCCTTTATGCCCTAAGGTCTATGGTTCCCAAACTCGATCCTGGGGACACATGGTGGCTCCAGGTTTTTGTTCCAAGCAGTTTCTGTTTTTAATTGGACTCCTAACCTAATTATGTAAACTGTTACTTCCCAATTTCTATGTTTTGGGTTCAATGTAGTAATTACAAAAATGTTTTATGAAAATGAACTAAGCAGTTACCTATATGGAAATAATGGAGATTTTTACTTTTTTACAATATGTTACAATGTTTTCATCCTGCTTTTTCTAGGTATTCTGGCTATTTAAACCATTATTTACTAATAAATGGATCTGACTCTGAAGTAGCTGCAGCCTTTCATTATTCAGTGCTGTTTGCCTGTGTGTCTGCTCTGCTTGTTTTTAATTGTAATTATCAGGATACAATGAATGGAGCAAACTACACAATAAAGGGCAAAATAATAGGAAAACATCAAAAGACAGTTAAGCATTTAAAGCTATAACAAAAGGAGAAATATTTCTAAATGTCTTATAAATGTAAAAAGCGTACTGCTGTGCTTTTCTGAATTCAGAATAAGAGAAGAGAGAAAAGACCAGCTAATTAACTGAGATCCATTATTACCAATTATTATCACTTATTTTTTTACTGTTGGAACAAAAACCTATAGACACAGTGGGTCTCCAGGACCAAATTTGGGAACCACCACCCCAAGGGGTTTTTGGCATTACTGTACTTAAATTACATTCCCAAAAAAAAATGGCGATTTTTCTGCTTATATAATAAAGGAGCTGCAAACGACTAAACAGTAGTGTGTGTAACACTTCAGACTTTTAAAAGAAAGCTTTTATATGAATAAAAACCTTTGTTTCACACCAATGTCAACTAAATAAAACACAAAACAATTGGACATTTTTTAAATTTCTCTGAAAATAAATGGATTTAACAGTTCATAACCAAGGCATTTTTTGATATACTAGGGGGCTCTGCCCCCTGCTCGCTTCGCTCGCCAACCCCTATGTTTGGTTTACCGGATATACAATACAATTTATTTTTTGTATAGCCCAAAATCACACAAGAAGTGCCGCAATGGGCTTTAACTGGCCCTGCCTCTTGACAGCCTCCCAGCCATGACCCTCTAAGAAGACCAGAAAAAACTCCAAAAAAAAAACCTTGTAGGAAAAAAATGGAAGAAACCTAAGGAAAGGCAGTTCAAAGAGAGACCCCTTTCCAGGTAGGTTAGGCGTGCAGTGGGTGTCAAAAAGAAGGGGGTCAATACAATACAGTACAATACATAGAACAGAATAAATCCTCAATACAGTATAAAAATAAAAATTCTACAAGTACGGAGTAGAATTTCACATTAGATGGTATCACATAATATGATTTGGATTTGTTTTAAGTCCTGGAGACCTCATTCATCAAGCTGCCTCCCCCATTTTGCCATTCCACATCTGAAATAGTGCTAATCCGATGAAAGGACCCCTCATTCCCACATCCCCATTCATCAGGGATGACTTTACCTTAGGCAGGCGATCAACTGACGATGCAATTTCAATGGTATTCCACCTGACCCTGTCACATCTGGATCACCACAATGCACATGTAAGAATGCTGTTCATTGATTTCAGCTCAGCATTCAATACTATCATTCCCAGGCAGCTGATCAGTAAGCTGGATCAACTCGGACTCAACACCTCCACCTGCAACTGGATTCTGGACTTTCTCACTGAAAGACCTCAAACAGTACAGATTGGGAATAAAAGATCTAACACCATCACACTGAGCACAGGTGCCCCCCAGGGTTGTGTGTTGAGCCCGCTACTCTTCACACTGTTGACCCATGATTGCACCTCCAACTCTGACACAAACCATATTATCAAGTTCGCCGATGACACTACAGTAGTGGGACTCATTGAGAATGACGATGATGCGGCATACAGAGAAGAGGTGGAACGGTTGGCACTTTGGTGTAAAGACAATAATCTGTCTCTTAATGTTGAAAAGACAAAAGAGTTGATTGTTGACTTCAGGAAGACAAAGGCTGTCCATCTCCCACTCAACATTGATGGCGTCACAGTAGAGAGAGTGAAGAGCACCAAGTTCCTAGGTGTTCATATCACAGAGGACCTGTCCTGGACCAAAAACACCAACTATCTAACAAAAAGAGCCCAGCAGCGTCTTTACTTCCTGCGACAAATGAAGAAGGTGCACCTCCCTAAACCCATACTTACCACCTTCTACAGAGGCACCATAGAGAGCGTCCTGACCAGCTGTATTACAGTCTGGTATGGAAACTGCCATGCCTCCGACCGCAAAGCCCTTCAGAGGATTGTGCGGACTACTGAGTGCATCATTGGCAGCTCTCTACCCAGCCTGCAGGAGATCTACACCTCACGCTGCCTTCATAAAGCCACTAGCATCATGGCTGACCCCCACCACCCCTTCCACCAACTGTTTACTCCTCTTCCATCTGGAAGACGACTCTGCAGCATCAGGAGCAGGTCTGCGAGATTGTGCAATAGTTTCTTTCCCCAAGCAGTCCGGCTCCTGAACACCATGCTGCCCTCCTCCACACTGGACTCTTTACTCCACACACTCTCTGGAATAAATAATACTACGTAATACTGTATATGTTTTTTAGTTATACAGTGGTGTGAAAAACTATTTGCCCCCTTCCTGATTTCTTATTCTTTTGCATGTTTGTCACACAAAATGTTTCTGATCATCAAACACATTTAACCATTAGTCAAATATAACACAAGTAAACACAAAATGCAGTTTTTAAATGATGGTGTTTATTATTTAGGGAGAAAAAAAATCCAAACCTACATGGCCCTGTGTGAAAAAGTAATTGCCCCCCTTGTTAAAAAATAACCTAACTGTGGTGTATCACACCTGAGTTCAATTTCCGTAGCCACCCCCAGGCCTGATTACTGCCACACCTGTTTCAATCAAGAAATCACTTAAATAGGAGCTGCCTGACACAGAGAAGTAGACCAAAAGCACCTCAAAAGCTAGACATCATGCCAAGATCCAAAGAAATTCAGGAACAAATGAGAACAGACGTAATTGAGATCTATCAGTCTGGTAAAGGTTATAAAGCCATTTCTAAAGCTTTGGGACTCCAGCGAACCACAGTGAGAGCCATTATCCACAAATGGCAAAAACATGGAACAGTGGTGAACCTTCCCAGGAGTGGCCGGCCGACCAAAATTACCCCAAGAGCGCAGAGACGACTCATCCGAGAGGTCACAAAAGACCCCAGGACAACATCTAAAGAACTGCAGGCCTCACTTGCCTCAATTAAGGTCAGTGTTCACGACTCCACCATAAGAAAGAGACTGGGCAAAAACGGCCTGCATGGCAGATTTCCAAGACGCAAACCACTGTTAAGCAAAAAGAACATTAGGGCTCGTCTCAATTTTGCTAAGAAACATCTCAATGATTGCCAAGACTTTTGGGAAAATACCTTGTGGACTGATGAGTCAAAAGTTGAACTTTTTGGAAGGCAAATGTCCCGTTACATCTGGCGTAAAAGGAACACAGCATTTCAGAAAAAGAACATCATACCAACAGTAAAATATGGTGGTGGTAGTGTGATGGTCTGGGGTTGTTTTGCTGCTTCAGGACCTGGAAGGCTTGCAGTGATAGATGGAACCATGAATTCTACTGTCTACCAAAAAATCCTGAAGGAGAATGTCCGGCCATCTGTTCGTCAACTCAAGCTGAAGCGATCTTGGGTGCTGCAACAGGACAATGACCCAAAACACACCAGCAAATCCACCTCTGAATGGCTGAAGAAAAACAAAATGAAGACTTTGGAGTGGCCTAGTCAAAGTCCTGACCTGAATCCAATTGAGATGCTATGGCATGACCTTAAAAAGGCGGTTCATGCTAGAAAACCCTCAAATAAAGCTGAATTACAACAATTTTGCAAAGATGAGTGGGCCAAAATTCCTCCAGAGCGCTGTAAAAGACTCATTGCAAGTTATCGCAAATGCTTGATTGCAGTTATTGCTGCTAAGGGTGGCCCAACCAGTTATTAGGTTCAGGGGGCAATTACTTTTTCACACAGGGCCATGTAGGTTTGGATTTTTTTTTCTCCCTAAATAATAAAAACCACCATTTACAAACTGCATTTTGTGTTTACTTGTGTTATATTTGACTAATGGTTAAATGTGTTTGATGATCAGAAACATTTTGTGTGACAAACATGCAAAAGAATAAGAAATCAGGAAGGGGGCAAATAGTTTTTCACACCACTGTATATATATATATATATATATATATATATATATATATATATATATATATATATATATACAGTATATATCTTGTGTACTGCACCTTTTTACTCTGGAGGACGATATTTCGTCCCACTGTGTACTGTAAGTATATTGTTAGGATGACAATAAAGCTCTACTACTACTACTACTACAATTTAAAGAGATTGTTATTTTCTTATGAATTGTTACATATGCATTATTTTCAATTTTACTTTAAAAACTTTTGTAAAAACAATACTTGTTTCTTTATTTTCAGCCATGCGCGAGGTTACATCTCTTTCTTCCCAGATGTATAATACTGCTCGTATTGTGAAGGGTGCTGCGGCTGAACGTACGCTAAGGATATGCCTTTGGGTAATTTGCTGTCTATTTGCTGCTTGCTAGCTACCTCTTCTGCCTGTCGCATATCCTTGTTTTAAGAGCTCGGAGCACATGATGCTTGCCTGCCAAAAGCAATCCAACAACTGCTAACTTAGAGGTCTGTTGACTTGTTTTAAATGATGGCTCACTGCCTGGTCTCGCGTGATGTTGTAAAAGCAATACCTGTCTTTTATTTCTGGCCCCGGGTGTGGTTGAATTCTTTCTTGCAGGATGTATAACGCTGCTCGCGTTCGGTTGGGGTAGCTGCTGTCACGCTGCCCTTCAATCTTTTTAAAGCCAGTACAGCCGCTGTCCTTTTTGCTACGGCCCTGGGACAATCTCTTGGCACCAAGTCTCATGTTTACGGTCCCCGCAAGATGCACCGTGGCAAGTCTCCTTGGTCTCGCGGGTCTTTAAAATGTCTTTTAAATGTCTTTTATCACATATTGTAGCCTTGCATTTGCTTTCCATTCCAGGATTTTCTTTTATATGTAGAGAGACATCTCTGGAATCTATTTCCTTTTGGGCCTCAATATCCCATAGCATTGCAAAGTTGTACTGTTTGGCACAAGGTATCCCATTTTTTGGAAATAGTTTCTAATTACGTACATATAATTATGTATTTATTCAATCCTTAATTTTTAAAATTATTTTTCATGCAAGTTCTTTAAACAGTTTCTGTTTACCACTTGACACAGGGAAACATTACATTTTATGCAAAGGATTGAGGTTTTTATGCTGCATTTCACAAATCCTCCCCTGCCTTCTGTTACAGTTGCCCCACAAACGTTTAGTATGTTTTTATTTAATTATTATTTTTTTTGTTGTTGCTTTTTTCTTGCTTTTCACATCTGGAATAAACTAATTACATACTATACATACATACATTTTCATACCAGCTTCTTTCAGTTCTGAGTCACAAGGTGGAGGCAATGCCTTACCTGGCAACCCTGTGTGAAGGGCAAGGAACAGCCCAGAGCAGGGCCCCAGTGTTAGTCACACACACACACATATACCTAAATCATTAACACAGGAGCCAATATATAGTGTCCAATCAACTGAAACAGCACATATTTGGCATGGTAGTTGAAAACTGGCATACTTATAACAGAAGACTAAAACAGTGATATTCAAACAATTGGGGAAAGATGATGGTCCCCATATGCAATTGCGTGCGGCAGTGGTTCTGCGTAATACAACTACATTCGATCAAAGAGCAATCCTCTGTGAAAGTTTGTATGTTATGATTCAGTGACATTCAATAGGGATAGGGAGGAGGTGAGTCCCTGCATGAAACTGCGAGGTGCTACATTGTCAGAACTCTAAGCTGAAAGTAGAAGAGCACTAATCAGAAACTAAGACAAGAGGAATATGCAGCAGACAGCCTCCAGGAATGTTAATGGAGCACACAACGTTTGTACTGCAAAACTGCACACTGCAATGCTTTAAAGCTCTACTGTGAGCAATACTTGCAAATCGAATGTAGCATCAAATCTTTCAGCAGATGTGCCATTCTCAATAGTCACAACTGCGATCAAAATGTAGCTCAAGGTATTCATATTCTGTTTCACCAGCATTCTGTAACTTAACTGTAACTGTAGCTTAACTTAACTAGGGCTTCCACAACCGTATGTTTTCTTTTATTTGAAACTTCAAGTGTTATTGGGTATCAACCCAACAATCTCCATGCACTCTGATAGAAGGTTATGTGTAACGGTGTGTAAAGATGAGCTGTCACACATGTAATATAATTTTAGTAATTTTACACACAGCTGTGACATGTAATATGAATGACCTATCATAGAGACCTATAGTTAGGTTCATAAGTATTTGGATGATGATACAGTTTTCATAATTTTGGCTCTGTGTGCCTCCACAATGGATTTGAAATGAAGCAATCAAGATGTGACTGAAGTGTAGACTTTCAGTTTTAATTTAAGTTGTTTAACAAAAGCATTGTTTGAGCCATTTAAAAAAGACAGCAATTTGTATACATAACCAAACTCTGACCCCCCCCCCCCCCACTCATTAGGGCCTCAAAAGTATTTGGACAAAGTAACATAATCATGAATGTAATGATCATTTTTAATATTTGGTTCTCCAAGTGCTGGGTTTCCTCCCTACTGTTGCTTTGTCGGGCCTCTACTGCGACTGTCTTCAGGAGCTGCTTCTTCGTTGGACTTTCTGCCTTCAGTTTGTCTTCAGCAAGTGAAATGCATGTCCAAATGGTTTGAGGTCAGTTGGTCATTTAAGAATATTCCACTGATTTGCCTTGAAAAGCATTTAGTTTGCTGTTACAGTATGTTTTGGCTCATTGTCCATTTGTACTGTGAAGTGTCATCCTATCAGTTTTGCAGCTTTTGTTTGAATCTGAGCAGACAGTATAGCCCTGTACACTTCATACTGAAACTTTTGTCAGCAGTCATATCATCAATTAACATCAGTGACCCACTTCCATTGGCAGTCACACATACCCATGCCATAACACAGCCCCCACAAAGTTACCATGTATGCTACTTATTAAGTGCCATTCCTTCTCTTCTCCATATTCTTCACTTTCAATCATTCTGGTACATACTAATCTAAATTTCATTTGTCCAAAGAAAACTAGATGCATAGAGATGGAGAGAGAGAACAACAGGGACTCCCTTCTCTCATATTACAGACATTTTCAACAGTTTTTTTATTTGTATGCCACTTTTAGGTAAAATTTGGCCCCGTAGTTAGCATCAAGATCTAAATTATTTCTGTCTTGTAATTATTTTAGAGTGTTGATACTTTGAAACTAGTAAAGTGATAGAAAATGTAAAAAAAAAAAAAACACCTACTCTCCTTCTCCCTGGAAAGACTCAGCATCTACTTTCACCACTAAATACATCAAAAAGATAACAGTATTTAAACTCATGGATTGGTAATACATGCTTTGTTAAAGGTGATCTCTTGCTAATCTCTTTGTGATATTTTGATTCTACGCCTTGGTTTTGATTTGCGACTGATTCTTTTCATGAATGTATCTAGTGTACAGTTCAGAAAGGTTTACTGAGCCAGAGCCTGTGAGAGAAGCTGCTGTGGATGATGCAGATCTTCAGTAAGAGATTGTTTTATTAAGTTTCAAAGATGGTAAAGAAGGCAACTGATAATATGATTTTGACTAAAGAATCAAGAATTGAGGTAACTCAGTATTCATAGCTGAGGGAAATAAGAGGTGGAAAAAAAATCCTTCTTGCCTTTAGCTTGGTTTTGACTTTTCCATGTTCAGTATTACAGAGTCAGCATATTGAATCAGCTTAATCTAATCTCACATGGCACTCTGAAAAGCCAGGTCTGACTTCCTTAAGCACATAAAATTAAACTGCTTTGCGGAAAACCTTGCCAAGTAGACACTGTTCACCTTGTCTGATAGAAGTCTGCAAACCACTTTCCACCTGAAAAGCTGCAATTAATATCACCAAAGACACAAAAAAGTCACCAAGGTTAAATTCTTAAAATGTAAATTTAGAGTATTAAAGAAATATTATGGTCGTCCTTAGGACATTTAGAATTAAGACTTGAGTCTACTTATGGAAGTTGCCTTTTACCAGACCTCCTACTGCAAGAATACACTATAAATTGCAAGAACCGAGGCTTAAAAATTGAAGAAAGAATTAAAGCAGCCAATGGCTGACCAGTCCAGAAATAGGAACCTTTTAATAACCAACTCAGAAGTTTTAATATCTCTTATTGAATAGAAAGTACATTATATTTCACTATGTGAACCTTAATGTCTACAATTTTTTTTCAGTCTTAACAAAATTATTCATTATCTGAATATTGCATAGATCGACACATTTGTACTTTATTTCAGACCCTGATGCTAAAAAAAGAAAAGAAAAAATAAACTACTTCAAATCTCAATCTGTCACTGCACCCACCGAAAACAATCATTATTAAGCGTTTTTCAAATATTAGGGATATCATATTCCTAGTATAGCATTTTAGGTTTATGTAATGCTTTTCTATTGTTCTACCTTTATTACTCATTTTTTTCCTTATGTGGTTTGTTATATTTAGTCTGTTTTTAGTTCCCTGATAATTTAATTAGATCACCCTATAGACATCAGTCATTCTGCACTGTATAGCAAAAATAGTGTTTAAAAATAATGTGATGTATTTTGATAAAACAATATTTTTTCATGAAAATGGATTGATGGCTAAATTTTGTTTTAAAGAAATATTATGAATTTGAATTAAGTAATGTAGATTTGATTTCAGATACTAAAATATCCAATAGATATAGCATTTATACTTACAGTAGTAATGCACAGTACTTAAGAAATGTTTTAAGCCACTCAATATTATTTTTAAAACTAGTTATTTAGGAAGTAAGTATTTGCTCATGAAGCAAATTTCTTATGTTTTTCTAAAAGGAAGTGATATTTTGTGAGATGGGTAGAACAACTTAAGTTTGACATTCAAACCTCTCCTTGAGGCACTCCAGGTTTTCCATGTATTTGTTAAATTTCATCAACAGAACACCTGATTCAAATGAATGAAATAGTGATTAGCTGAACCAGGTGTACTAGTGGTGCAATTTAAGAATTAAATTAATTGGATGGTAATCAGAACTACTAGGGTATCTCGAAGAGATATTTGGAAATGGCTATGCTTACACAGTTTGACAGACATAAAAAAAAATGTTATTGTATCGGTGAGACTGTAGTCATCGAACATTGACACAAAATACAAGATTTTCAAGGTGTGGTGTTCAAGCTGTCATAAAGAATATAGAACATGCAGTTGACTGTACCAGGTGAACAGTAATTAAACATCAGTTCTTTAAATAACAAAAGAAACTCCATTCAAGTGCTTGCTGAGCATCTTATAACAACATACAGTACATGTCTTAAGAAGTCTTAACAGAAATGGTCCCATAGGGCAGTTTGCAGCTACAGAACAATTATTGTAGAAGGGCATCAAGCAGGAAAAACTAAAGTATGCCAAATATTCTAAATCATTGGAGTGTAAATGTCATGGAGTAATGAGTCCCAATTTGAAATGTTTGGTTAACAATGATGTCAGTATTTCAGAAAACGAGAAGTACATTAATTTTGTCTCCATGCTTCTTTGAAGAATATTGGCAACACTGTTATGGTCTCAGGGTGCATTACAACCAGTGGTGTATGGGAGCTGGTCAAAGTCAATGGAGCAATGATTACTGACAAATATAAATAGATTTTGATTCATAATGGTGTACCTTTCAGAAAATGACTTATTGGCAAAGACTTAATCTTTCTGTATGATGAGGGCCTTTTTGGAGCAGAGGTCTACAGAAAGAAGATTGACAGTATTTGACTACTTACCTTAGAGCATTATCTTCAATATAACTGAAATTGTGTGCAATCACATCGGCAGGAAAATAACAGAAATGAAGGTAAATTTTGCAAGAAGTTTAGAAAAATTTACTATAGGAGTACTGGAAAAATATACAGCAGTGTACTAAAACTGATTGTTTAAATTTTGCTAGTAATGAATGAGACAGAAAAGTTTTAAAGTTTTGTGAAATTGCTCCTAAAATTAATTTTTCATTCAATTTTGCAATTACAAAATGTGAAGTTCACTAAAATGAGATTGTATGGGTTTTAAATGTTTTTTTGGAGTAGAAAGCAAGGGATATTGTTCCCTAACAATTATTCTACAGCCAAAACCATTGTCTCTTTCCTTGTGTGCCCTCCATGGCACCTACCATGTCGATCCAGCTCATACCACTCATTAGGGGTCAGATGTAATTCTATGGCTAACACCATCCTAGATCAGTTCCCGAACTCTGTAAGTTGTTCCAGACCTAGCATTCTTATGGAGGTTCACTGGCAGCCACATACTGCACTTGCAGGTAAATGCTCTCCCAAAATTCCCCAATTTTTTATGATCTAAACCATAATAAAACCTGACTTTTGTGTATGGAGAAAAATGTTGCAGATGAGATGAATGTATATGTACTTATTGTTATGTTTTAGCCAGGGTTTCATCCCTGGCATAAACATGTTTTCTTTTTGTTTAAAGTTTTTTTTATCATTTATGAATTGTTTTGTTTTCTGTTATATGTAGTGTGTGGTTATGAATGTTTTGTTTAATATTTTTAATATATGTTCCTTGTATACTTTATGTGGAGTTTTGCCACCTAATGCTGAAGCTGGTAGACCAATTTAAAGACGTTGTAGATTAAATATAAGTTTCAACAATGAGGTTTCTCCTGTCTTGTGGTTTGTACTTTGTGTTTTAATTTTTAGGATTTGTGGTTTTGACCTCTGCTCTTGATATAAGGTACTGTCTCTGGTTTCCCAATTCTGTGCCTGCCTTGTTTGTTTGGAATCGATTTGAATCCTTTTTAAATCTTCTAAATAAATATTTAAAAGCCTTTGCCCCAGTTTTGGGTCTGTGCAGGCTATAATACTGTTGAGCTTGGTGCCAGGCTGCCCAATATGCTGAGGCCTACTGTGTGAAGTGCAGGACTGGCTTATGTTTTTTACGCCTGAATCTCTTTTTGAATTGCAGAAGCATAGCACTAATGCCCAGAATTTTGCTTGTGGTAAAAAACTATTTGTTTTGGGATTTTTTTTTCTGATGTTTTAATGCAAATCCTTTTTTTAAATAGCAAATCATTTCACTCATCCTTAAGTTTTCCATTCTAGTGTTGGCCACACAAAAATGCTGATTATTTCAAAAACACAAGACAATCTTGTTACTTTTTATTGTATCAATGTTTATTTTGTTTATTCTAATGTTATATAGAAATTTCACAAGGAAATACTTACTATGCAGATATCTAGCTTTAAAAATTATTTCCTGAGGTGGCCTAAGACTTTTTTGCAGTATTGGAAATATGTCAAAATTCTTTAAATCATATTATTTTAAATTTATATAGAGTTTATTCAAGTAATTTAGATGACAAAATGCTATTTTATCAATGGTTTGGAGAGGGCTCAATTCCTGATTTTAGTTTCTCTTCTTTGTATTTGTTTGTTTCTTTTATGTATTTTTATGGTACATATCAATGCACTGTAAATAAAATTGAATTTTGTTTTGTCTGCTACAGCATTATGCGAAAACCACTGCACCTAGTTCTAAAAACTTTTGCAATATTTCCTTTGAATATAGGGCTAATAAAATGTTAGCTAATTTTAATAAGGGTTAGCTAGCTAGGGCTAATAAATATTAAAGTATAAATATCTAGATAACTCACTAAAAGTTGCAATTTTTGCTGGAGTTTTGTTTAACCTCATTACCTCCAGAACACAACATGATATTTACTTCTGCTTTAAAAAAAACTGAAATGTGTAACAAAATATCAAAAAACAATTATTGAGAATTTTTAAATTTTTAAGCATGTTGAAAAATAATGAGATTTGTACATTTGCTTCTCAATAAATCATTAAGAGTTGATCATGTCAAAAATCCAAAATTTCTCTTTTCTGAACGTTCATTTTATGATGAACCAAAAATGTCAAATTAAGTTTTTATCTAGGGCCATTAATAAGCAAGCAAATGACCCATTTCTGACAAGATCCATGCTTGAATGAGACTAACTAAAGTCTTGACAGATAGTGGGGAGTGAGGGCAGTGGACATTTCGTGGAGATCCTCCAGAAGTGCTGGTAATAGAAAAGGAGGGCATGTGTGCTGCTGAACCCTCATTTGTTTCTCAGCGATAAAGCTGAATGTTACGACTGGTGGTGCATTCTATAAACTGTATATCATTTCAATATTATTACTGAGCTATTGAGATAACTATTATTACTGTTCTACAACTTGTTCTTTGCTGCAAAATTACTTCTATTTCTGTAAATCTTACATTTGAATCACAGTAAAATTTCACAAGGGCTTAATAAGCTCAGAAGTACCAGATGCTGAATAAATACATATCTTCTTGGTATGATGAGGAGGTGATCAGATTTTTTATTTATTTACACATGTAACCTTCATTTTTATCACTCTTCCAGGCCAGGATAGTGTTAGCCTGAACTGCTAGTCACTAAATGTTTGTTTTTTTTTTCTTTCTGTTAATTTTTTTTTCTTTTGGTGTCTGGTGTATTTGATAAGAATTTTGGTTTAGTTTGTTCTTTTCTTGTAATTTATTTTCTGCTCTCCATAGTGAGCCAAAGCAGATGCCTTTGAGTTTTGTGATTTTGTTAATTCTGTTTTTGATAATTGCTTCCTGTATCTGCTTATGAAAGGTTTCTGCTCTTTGGACTCTGATATTGGATTTTGTTCTTTTCTGACAGGCAACTGGGTTTTCCCAATTCCACTATCTCATTTAGAATGTTTAGGTTTGGCTTTGTGTGCTAGATGTCAGGCTGCTTAGGAGTTTTAGATCCAGGCTTACTTTGTGGTTTGAAGCCTTTCTTGATTCCCATGAACACAGCAATTATAGCACTTTTACGTTTAAATATAAAGTAAAATCATTTGATAGTTCTATATACTTTAACACAAAAAAAGATTTTTTTTTTCATATTGAGCTACATAGTAAATTAAATTCAAATTAAATTTGTGTTGTTTAGGTTTAGCTGGAGTGGTGATTCAGGTGTAGACAGTGTTTAAGTTTTCAGTTATATTTACTGGTAAAATATTAGCTAAGATTTTTTAAATAAAAGTTTCTTTAAAAAAGGAGTTTTCATTTTGTTGCCTTACAATAGTGTAGTGCTTTTTGTAACTACATACCGTGATGTTTTCACTTTACAATGAGTCCCTAATGCATACATTATTAGACAGAGATTTTGTAAATGTTGAGTTTATATAGAATAGTGTGAAATTTACTCTCAGGGTATATTGTTCTAAAAATCTATGAAATGAACTAAGGTGAAACATCTTTCAGTTAACCATCAACCTTTTAGATTCATATCTAACGAAGTTTGAAAGCTTAAAAATAAAGTAACCCTCATTTCTTTGTTTTGTTTTGATTTTTGACTAAAGAAAACAAATAAAGACGAGTTACATTAGCCAGGAAAAATAGATGAAACGATAAACAAACATATTTTGGTAAATTTTAACATTTTATCTATGTGCTTAGCTAATGTCAAAGACAAGATAACAATGCCCTGTGCATTCATATTAATGTGGAGAATTTTATGGCACTAATGATATGCAAGGTTTCTTTTTAACACACTGCTAGTTATCTATAAAGGGTATAATCGTGGAAACAATTGTATCTTCTTTGGGCCGAGTGTCATGACCTTAACAGATTAAGATCTGACAAGCTGTCATTTATATTGAATTTCTAAATACTAGATACAAATAGCCCTTCAAAGGTGTAATGAGAAATTCTTAAATATGAACTGGACCCACCTTATATTTACACAGTGTAAAGTCATGGACCTATGCTGCTTCTGATTTTCATGTTTTTTATGTTTCCCTGTTTTGTGAATCAAACCTTTTACCTCTGCTTTTGGATTCCGTGATTGATGCCTCCACCATGAACTGGTGAGCAAGTACAGAAAAATTTCTGATGAATATGATTAGTGCCTGCCCACGTACTGTACTTTGACTTCCTGTCTGTTCATAATCACTCTTTTACAGTCAGGCAATAATTTATTTTGCTTATCCTCTATTAATATCCCGATTTCTGACCTTTGTTCTGGGGACCCTACTTTGCTGTTACTTAATTAATCTGACTTTGACTCAAGTCCAGTACTTTCAGTGCTGCTTTCTATAGATTTCTGTGCCCCCAAACCACAAGGCTGTCTTACAAGAGCTAAAATAAATTTCAGAATGAAAGGTTTATTAAATGACTCATATAGACAGAACTGTGGAATGAAGTGCATGCTATTTTAGTAGTCATCAGTTTACCAATGTTCTGCCTATAAGTGCTTTGAACTGCAAAGAAGCAAACCCGTTTCTCTCCTGCCTTTTTATAAACAACTGGTAAACCACTTCTTTAATTTCCTATACTGCTGCTTATGTAGATAATGTGGTAATCCACAGAAAACCTGAGCCATGCATAAGAAGACACCTGTCTTGTGCTTGTGCTAAAAGAACTGGTATCTCATGAAACAAAATACACTTCAGTAAAGAAGGAAGGTACAGACCATTTTCAGTTTCATCTGCCAAACCTGCTGTACATTCTAATAAAGAACTAATAAAATGATGCTTTTATATAACTTTTGAAAACTTAGTGCAATACAAGGTACTTTTTCATTTAGTCATAGCTAACGTTTGGTACTACCATTTAGTCTGTTACACAATTTTACCACATCACTGGCAAATCTGATCATACTCATCTTCATTCAATCTGTTTTTCTCAACCTGCTGAGCCAATTATGTATTGAATGAAGTATTGCCAAATGAATCCATTATCCATCCATCCATCCATTTTCCAACCCGCTGAATCCGAACACAGGGTCACGGGAGTCTGCTGGAGCCAACCCCAGCCAACACAGGGCACAAGGCAGGGAACCAATCCTGGGCAGGGTGCCAACCCACCGCAGGACACACACAAACACACCCACACACCAAGCACACACTAGGGCCAATTTAGAATCACCAATCCACCTAACCTGCATGTCTTTGGACTGTGGGAGGAAACCGGAGCGCCCGGAGGAAACCCACGCAGACACGGGGAGAACATGCAAACTCCACGCAGGGTGGACCCGGGAAGCGAACCCGGGTCTCCTAACTGCGAGGCAACAGCGCTACCACTGCGCCACCATGCCGCCCTGAATCCATTATTCAAGCCAAAAATAACATCTAATTTTGACCAGCATCTAGAGATTACACACATATTGCAAAACATGTCATTTTAAAAAGGAAAAAAAGCAAAAAGCAAAACATTGTCATCCATTTTAAAAGAAGTGTGATTGTGCTCTTAACTTTGTTATTTGTCTTCCTCTGCAGCAATATCCCAGGGCCAGGCGCATGGATATACCTCAGAACGTCA
The DNA here is from genome assembly GCF_900747795.2 of Erpetoichthys calabaricus. Taxonomy (NCBI): domain Eukaryota; kingdom Metazoa; phylum Chordata; class Cladistia; order Polypteriformes; family Polypteridae; genus Erpetoichthys; species Erpetoichthys calabaricus. The sequence continues at coordinate 147,985,835 of NC_041395.2, read as the reverse complement.
TCTACATGTATCATTATTGACATTTAATGTTGATGCCTAGATGTTAATTGCTATCTCAATTTTGTGGACAACTACACAATAATAACTGAAAAAAGTCACACTTAACTTCATTCACATTCTTTCACTACACAGAAGCTTATTTAGTTACTTTACAAAGATATTGCCTGCTACCACCTGATAAAAACATGCAGATGTGTTTTTGTGGTATAGCGAGATTGAACATGCATTTAGCATGCAATCAGATGACAAGAACTAAGCAGACATTGTAGGCGTACATTTAGTTTTAATCAGTTTAAAGTTTTGTAGCTTTAGTACAGATGTTTTAACATAGGCAGAGTGGTAGCACAGTGCTGTCATTCCTGACTCACAGCACCAGAATATGCATGGAATTTGCTTGTTCTCCCCATGTATTTTTGGAGTATATTTATTCATTCAAAATTTTGTCCTTAGGGCAATTCATCATACTTTAAAAAATTTCGACCATTGAATTGTAGCACTTTAATCTGTTTCCTGTTGGGCTCTATCACCAACTCTGCCTTTTTCATTTTATTTTGTTATATTTTTATTGTGCATGTGCATGACACACCACAGAAAGCGCCACACGCAGGTAGTATGGCTCTTTCAAAAATCTAAGGCTTTTATTAAAATACAATGCAGGGTAATCAGTTTAGTTCAGATTTATTGTTATTTGTAACAAAGTACAATGAAACAGTTTTGTGCACTTCTCAGTATGCTGCCTTTGAGTATGGATCTCACTCTGTAGGCTATGTAAAATAACAACACAGAATGTAATAGGTGAAAAGTAGGTGCTATTTAGTAGAACACCATCATATGATTTGAGCAAACAGCTATCTATTGTTGCAAGCCATGGCAGAACATAACTGCTGAAGAAACAGAACTGTAGAAACAGAAGTAAGATAATAAGCAGAATTTAGCTTGGCAAAAGGGAGGATAGTCATAACTCCTCCCATGGCACCTTCTGCGAGCACAGAAGCAAGCAAGAAAGTATCCTTACCTTAAGAAAAAAGTACTTTTGTTGTCATAGTCATGCTTTACAAATGTGGAAGATATGTTTTTTTTTTTATTTGAATCCCCTGTTACGCCAAAGTGGATGTGTTCGTTAAGATTTAAGGCCTTTTTAACATTGGGTCCCCAATACCCATTATCTCTATTATAAAATGCAAGGGCATGCTGGTTACTTTTTAAAATATATAAAATATGTCTCACTTCAGAATGCAATTTCATGTGGTAAATTAATATACTATATATCATGATTGTGAAGAAGTGAAATTGACATGAAAAATGCCGAAGTTATCCTTTAACCTTAGTGTAGATCAGCGTTTCTCAACCTTTAAGTATTTGCGACCCGAGTTTTCATAACAGTTTTAATTGTGCCCCCTAAGGTTTTTTTGAAAGGAGCCCACTAATACCAATTTGTTCTTTTTTAATTAATGATATATCATAGATGCATATTTTATTATACCTACTTAACTTTTATCAACATTTATCTAACTCTATATTTATTGTTCTAGTATCAGAATGTAGTTTAAGTTAATTTGTTTTGGTTTCAATAGATGTATTTTTCATATTTTTGATTCTTGTTTTCTTTTTTTCACATCTTTGCGCCCCCTTTTTGTTACTTCACGCCCCACCCCACAGTTTGAGAACCACTGGTGTAGATCATGATTAGTCAACTGAAAATAAAACACGACAACTAAGTAAAGCAAAGTTGGTTTAATAATCAAGTATGTATTTCAAAGAGTTAGCAAGGTAAGCAGAAAGTCACATGTTTTCAAAGGAAAAAATGCATCAGCAAGTCCAAAAAAGAGGCACAGATCAGAAACTGAATATCCAACAAAGGAAGTACACAAAAATTGTAATCCAAAAATTCAAGCTAACTAAAAAAAAATTAAAAGTACTGGGTGAGCACAAACAAAATAGTTACTGTTGCAAAGGCACAAGGTACGCGATGCTTGAGCAATGCCAATGTCCAAACTCCTGACTTTTTTTTTTTTGCTTCTCCTATCACTACTGAGTAGTTATAGTATAGTACTAGCCAACCTGCAGCGTAGCATATGCCGCATAATTATGTATTGATGGGTGAACACTTCTGAACGACACAGTTGTCAGTACTTGCAGATTAAGGTGTAGCGGGTCTTCGTTGTTGACGCTTAATATAGCTTGCGTACTGTGAGGTTCCAGAGTCATAGTTGAGAAACACTTTTTGAATGTCTTTTAAGCACAGAGGAAACAATGAACATGTGAAACATCCGTAATGTAATAATGTAATGAAAAGTAACATTGCAACAATGCTATCTACGACCCGATCGCTGTAAACAGAAGTGAAAACAAAATCGAGCCCGGTGCATTCTTTAACTGCTTTGTGGCGCAGTAGTAGTGCTGCTGCTTTGCAGTAAGGAGACTGTGGAAGATTGTGGGTTTGGTTCCCGGTTCCTCCCTGTGTGGATAGTGTTTTGAATACTGAGAACACCGCTATATCAATGTAACGAAGTATTATTATTCTTATGTGTCCAGCGCTCTCTCTCTCTCGCGCGCGCGTGTATGTGTGTGTGTGTCGCTCGCTCTCTCTCGCTCGCTGCACGTGTTCCTGCAGGCATACGCCGCATAATTATTTATTGATGGCCGAACACTTCCGGAAAGACACAGTTGTCTAAAAGGAGGGAAAAAAATGAACATTTGCAAAATCCGTAACGCTGCTTTCAGTAAGTACAATGCACACGCGTTTAATTTGTCGGCCAGTTTTTGCCAGCCGTCTTTTCTGGTTTGGGCTGCTTTTGCAGTGTTACCGCTTGTGCATATTAAATCTTGAAATCCTTTGAGTAACTAATTAACTAGTTATAGTAACCTAGCAACAGACAGAGATAATGGGCCAGGGGCAAATAGTAAATGGAAGAAGGGTGGGTTGGGGTGAAGTCCAAGACAACTTCAGGCAATTTTTGGTTCTAGTCTTTTTTTCTCTTTTTCTCTTTTAGCATGTTCAAAATTTATAACTTGCATGATTTCGGAAGAAGATTATTTTTTTTTAATTTATATTGTCTGTCTCTTAAAATTTCTTTATTTTTCTTTTATAATTTTCTGGGTCTGGATTTATTCAGGTTAAAGGTCGTGTTTTATCAAACAAAAAATCATTTCAGTGGTAAAAATATACAAGGATAATTAAACAAAGCAGTGTCAAAATCCATAACCATGATAACTTAATCACAATTGCTACCTTAATCCTTAATTTAAATCTAAGAGTTCCCTGTGCAAGACTCGATTTTTTAAATATACATTCCATGTAGTGTTAGTCCAAATACAGGAATGGTTGCTGCTAGAGAGAGATCAAAAAACATCAGTCTGTTTTTCTAAGACATATGTCAGCAAATACCATGCAGCTAAAGAAACAGTTTCACAGCCAATTGTACAATTATTATGTCAATAAACAGAATGTTGTTGTGTTTCACTTCAGTTGCTAGATGGCACTATAGTATATAGTTACATGTGATAATTAGAAAAGGAAGCATGTCTGTATGCTGAAATCATGTTTAAATCTGTAACTCTGCCACCATCCATCAATACAAAAAAAAAAAAAAGTTAACGAGATTCTTATATACTTACGTACCTGCATATGAGGAGTACAGTGGTGTATCTACACTAACTGTCAGTGGGGCATATCCAAGATATTGTGCAAAATAAGTAATAAACTGCCTCAGTAGTTTAATTTATTATTAATATGGTAATCCCAACCCTCAGCCTTTTTTTGCAATTGTCTATCATATGCCCAATTTAATTGCTTATTTTGAAAACTATTGCTTGTTGTACTATATGAAATTGCTTTCTTCTGGGTGCTGCAAGCCTGCTTCCAGCTGAGGGATGGACTAGTTGTGCTGCCTTTTCTTTGGCATTTCTGGTTCGAGGCTTTCCCAGTTAAGGCCATGCAGTACACACTAGTAAAGAGACATAAAAGATTCCAGTACCATTTACTCTCATAAAGGCAGCCACAGTATTATGAAAAAATAAATAAAGAAGATCAATAACAGGAATGCATCGTTCACAAGACATTATGCTAAATGTTGATTTTCCCCCACCATTGAGGACGACCGAGCCAAATTTGAAAATATCAGCAAGGAAACCCATGTAAGGTCTTTCCACTTTGTGGGAAAGAAATCTGCATTGTGATGCTCTTGTTTCAAAGAAGTGCAGAATCCTGATGAGGAAAGAACAGTTAAGGACACAGAAAATCTGTGGTTATTAAGTGCTTACTGGCTTTGCATTGACTAGCAACTACCAAACACAAAGAAAGAATGATTATGGTTGCAAATGCTCCTTTCCTAGTTTATTTTTTTCCATGCTCTGGTGAGCCTTCTTCACCAGCTGGCACACAGCTAAAAATGTTATAATGTAAAACCCCTGAATCTTTAAAGTGACAGAAGTCAGATTGATTAAGAATACTACATTAGCAGCTATTTGACCCAATTGACACTTGCCTGCTTCAGGAGAGTGATACAACACTAGTGTTTTAACAGCTCTGCTGCTGTATATTTGGATTTGAGTCTGCTGCTCCTTTTACCCAAGTTTACTCATATTTCCTACTATTGGTGTGTGTTGCTGTACAACTTTAGTCATGTATCAGTAATGGAAATAAAAGAGGGGAGCTTAGATGGTTCTTCTGCTGTAGCCTTGTATACTACATGCCTTTGCAAAAAACTGAATTTAAGCTTTTTTGCTGTTTTTATGTTTTAGTGCCAGAGGTGTGACCAGAACATCATGTGTGGGTGGGCATTTGGCTTGTCTGGGGGGGCAAAAAATATCCATCCATCCATCAATCCCCGTTTTTGTAGGGGGTCAAATAATAATAACAACATAGTTTTATATAACATATAAAAGCAAAAATTGTGGCATAAATCATAACCTATTGTTCAATAAAATTAACAGAGGCAATGGAACTTGTGTTATTATTTTTTGTGAACAAATATAGAACTACATCTACAAGGTAAATATCAATAAAGTCAAATGTATACAACATATGAGAGCAAGAACAGAAATGTGGCTTATTGTAGTCATGAGAGGCTATAGGACATCAGTTTCTAGTGTTTAACCTGGATATTATCTACAGGACCAGTCTACGGTTACTCTTGGCAAATTCTGAAATAAATTCATTCATGTCTAGATTTTCTGTGATGTTTTTCTCATGTGCCAGAATGACTAAATTTCTCTCCCTTGAATGCAGTATTGTTCGGCGGAGTGGAGTGAGAATGCGGTTCAAAGTAGAGAAAGAGCTTTCGCATGCAGCTGAAGACACACCAATGATGAGTGCTGTGATCCAGACATGGCTCTGATACTAGACGCGTGTTTGTGGAAGCCGTCACCATCTTTTTCTAGAGCTTTTTCCAATTAGTGTAGCGTGTTTGGTGAATATGTTCTCACGGTCCGAATTGGAAACACTAAATTTGCGGCAGGCAAAGCAAAAGCTGCCATCACGGACAACAGAATATACAAGCCATGGTCGAGTCTGATACCAGCTTGCACTAAAACATCCGAGTGTTTTTCCAAATGCGCGCTTGGGATAATTAATTAAAATGGGATGGGCTATCCATATTTAAGTCAGGCAGACCGGACTGTATATTTTTGTTGAAGGCAGAGGTTTGGAGTACCCGACACGGGCGCAGAGCTGGAGGATTGTGTAGGCTTATCTACATCTTTTGGAGTTTCAGTTCCTGATGTGGGTGCGCTGTGCTCCGTGTTGGTAGCAGTGGTGCTGGGCTCAACTGTGGAGCCAGCAGCTTGTGGAGGGACAGAGGTTGAAGATGTCTGCTTTTTAATAAGTAACCTATGCATAGCCTTTGGTGTTACCAACCAGAAAATAAAAGAAGAATGGAACGTATACGCTGTTTTAATTAAAGAATGCGGTCAAAAAGTTCAAAATGTGCGGCGAAGTGAACTGTGAGCAGCACGGTGCCTGTCTAGTGGAGGAGGCACTGACGGATGTGCCCCAAATTCAAACAGGCCGATTGGAAAGTAACTCAGTTTTGAAAATCAAATGTTATTCTTCTCCAGAGTTTTCATTGGACAGATAGAGCATTTCGCAGGGGGGGCACGGCTTGTCTCTGGGGGGGGGGGGGCGGCAATGCCCACCCCAGCCCCCCCATGGTCACGCCTCTGTTTAGTGCTCTTGAATCGTTACCTGTACTTTTGAATTAAGTTTTTGTCATGCGTCTTATTCATATATTGTAATGACTTCCTTTTTTTGATAACTCTATTTTGGATTGCAGATGTTGATAAATTGATGTTTACCACCTTGATATATTGTACCTTTCTTTCTATTGGCCTATCCTGATTACATTCCTTACCATTGCACCTTTAGCCACCTGTTTTTGCTCTCTAATGCACCTCCTAATCACCGTTCTTGCAGCACAGCTTCTTCATCTGAGGGGCCATGGCTTTATGGATGTAGTGAGAAGACCTGTCGAATACGTGGTCAGGAGGCATAAACAAATTGTCTTACACTGTACACTGAAGTATCTGCTTTGGTAAGAAAAATTATGTGAACAGCAAAAATCAACCACAACTATCCCAGGATAGGTTAAGTGATGTAAACCTTTTAAACCTTAAGCAAAAAGACTGTATTAGGCCCTAATCCAGGTTTTCAATATTTGAAAAGCATTAATAACGAAGATTGAGCAGAAATATTTCTGTCAAATAGTTAATCACTGTTGGAATTCAAGAATGAAGTTACATGCTTAGCATTTATTACATTAGAAAGTGTCATTTTTACATGACAACTCTGATGCAATTAAAGGCAAGTTCATTTAGTTTGGAAGCCAGGAAGTACTTTTCGCACAAAAGACTGGGATAATATAGAACAAAGTAGTGAGCCTTGTAGTTAAAGCAGAAACCATAATATCTTTAACAATACATCTGGAAAATTTATTGGGACATCTTCTGTTTTAGCTAGTTAGTTGATGGACTTTGTGCTCCCCTTCCATTTGTCACAGTGTTATTTTTTAGCATCTAAGAGTGGCCTCAACTCTCAATTCTTGCACTTTGACATACGTTTGTAGTAAGAGATATGCTTCATATACTCCTGGTTTGTTTCACAGCACTTTACTTGGATTGGTGCATGGAAGGCACCAGGGAATGAATGGAGAACATAATAATGCCTCTGTGATGATTGCCAGGTCTTTACGTACTTTAGAAGTCTTTCATTTTCAGAACCACACTATATATATCTTTGGGTGAAACTTCCAAAATGTTCACTGTGGCCTTAAGTTAGGTCTGTTTTACAGAGTAGTACAGTTAGCAATGGACATTGTTGTCACTTTTAAAGAGCTGTTTGTAATAAATATTTTTACTACAATAAATAATCAGAAATACACTCTTCGCTAATATTCCATAAACTGCCTTTACTTTATTCTCAAAAACAAAAGATTTAAACTACTTTCCCACATGAGTTTCTCACCCACCAGCAAATGAGAGTTTTCAGCTCTTCAACATTGTGCTTATAATGTTGTGCCATCTGCCTTTTTTGAACTTGAAAACAGACTGTTGCACATTTGAAAACATTGTTGCACTGTTGCACAATTAATAAACCAAATTTTTTCACAAGTGCATTTTGAACTTTTATGCTTCCACTGGTGTTTTGCCCTCCGAACTATGATATGCCTGGAAAACCCACATAAACATTAAAATTCTTATAGTTTTGAAACCTATAATACATATTACTATAGATATCTGATAGTTGGATTTATAAATATTTCTGTTTTGGTTTGTGGTTGCTCAGTATTAGAGGATTATGTTGTATTCTGCTTGAACCTCTAGATGGTAGTATATTAAAGTTATGTGTTTCACTGAAGGACTAGGACTCTTTTCTGATTAAAATTAACATATGCCTGAACTAGAGTGAACTGCATGTTGCCCTGTATTATTACATGACAAGAACATAATATAACAACAACCAGAGGTGGTATGAGAATGAATGATGTATAAGTGCAGCTGCAAAAAAGTACCAGATACTATTGGTCTGTTTTCCTTTCCATTCTTTACAAAAAAATCTGTTTTTATCTACACTTGACCTTTTCTTTCTATTTTGCCAGGGACAACCCATAAGATTTTAACAAAGTATTCTATGTACTAGGAGCCATGTTATGCTATCCATTCACTGACTTAGTAGTTAGAAAAGTCAATCTAGCAGTTTCACCAGCAGGAGAAAACGGGACAGTATTTTAGAACTTTAGTATGCATTGAAGTGACACGGTATAACAAGCTACTTTCATTAGGCAAACTTGTGAATTAAATATCTCCATGTGCTACTATTTTTTTTGTTTAGAAATTTCTCTTTAAGGGCTTTTGGTGTAAGGCCTCTCCTGTTACTCACGCTCATTGTGTAAGCCTGTATGTAAATGTATATGCAATACAATGGCTACATTTGTTACTACTGTTGTTTTTATTATTAGTTGTTCTTATTATGTATGTATTTATTGCTATTTATTTCCAATTTATTTACTATTGTTTTTATTATTAGTTGTTATGTATTTATGTATTGCTATTTATTTAAATTTATTACTATTTATTTATGTATTATTTATCTGTTTGTAGTATAGTTTTGTACTTCTCTCCCACTTGTCTTCTGTTTATGTATATGTTGTGCCACTGTTTTGGGTTGAAGCTATTTCATGCCACTATATGCTGCAATACTGTGTAAAGATAGAATAACATTAAAGCCACTTGACATCAGTTAGAGTGCAGTAATAAGAATAGTAATTGTTCCTTTTGAAGAAAATCATTTGCATTTTGCTTGCATTTCTACTTCATGGCAGACCTTTTAGCTTAAGCCTGATGGAAAACAAGCTATGTGATGGAAAAAAATTGGAAAGCCTGATTCTGGTTACAAGGAAAACGAGGCAGATGGAGAGTAGGTACATTAAAAAAAAAAAAAAGATAAAAAAAAAAATAAAACAATTCACCTAAAAAAGTTCCTATACTATACAGCTAACATTTCCATCATATCGCTGAATGGATATTTAAATATACCCAAAGTTTTTTGTTTGAAAAATCTTCAGTACTCGGTGTTCAGTCTGAAAAAGTAGTTTTTAACATTAGAAAGATACTTAATATTAGATAGCTTTAAACTGTTCACTTGTGTTCTTGTGGAAGAAATTATTTTAATGCAATACCTGACATCCATCTTACATTCTGTTCAGTTGTTTAACTCAGCTATTTTTAAGATATAAAGATCTTTTTACTTATTCATTGTTATGATTACCTGTCCTATTGTTTCAATTGTTTTTAATACAAAATTTGTCCTTCTTTGTATGAAGCCATTTAAATCTACCTTATTTCTCATCTACTATTCCTACATTTAAATGTGTATCTCAGTTTATTTCTTTAATATTTAATTGTATTGAAAAGATGTGTATCGTGTGGTAAAGCCTATATCCTCGTTTCAGTCTTCAGACTTTTACAGAATGTAAACAACTTTGATAGAAGCTGAGTCATTTCAATCTTTTCCTTGTCAGAGAGGACGTTGTCCATTGTGGCCGGTTCTGAAGACAAGCAGTAATTATGCTTTCTTACAGTGGTGCTAATTCTGTGACTGACCACTGGCCAAGGGATGACAGCACACCTCTTGCATTACTCCCACATATCCAGTCTAGGCTTTGGTCAAATATACTCATTCCAAGCAAATGATGAGAGAAAGGATCTTTTCTTGTGCCGCTTTACTCCACCTATCTCATGTACAATAAAATAATCAGGGGGGTAATTCCAGCTGTGTACTTTAGTGTGCTTGATCGTGTTGAATGTATATCTCTCAAATATCTCTTATTTCTCTCTTACTTTTTGTCAGTCTTGAAAATGTAAAGATTTATTTTAGACTTGTGGAATTAGAACATAAGAACGTAAAACATTTCACAAAAGGGAGACCATTCATTCCAGAATTGTTGAAATGTAGCACAAAATGGGGATCTGATGTCTTTGTATTAGTAATTAAAGAATTTATTTTTTTTTCTTTAAAATACATTACTAATTATAATTAAAACCGATTTCTTGCCAATGTTATTCAGTTGGTTGAGTGAGTGGAAAATTGTAACATTCAATTAATATGCCAATACAATAGACATTCTTTTGAAGTATTATAAAGGTAACATTTTTTGGAATCTTTACCAATCTTGCTAAAATCTGCAAATGTGGGAGAAAAAAAAAAAAAGTGGTACACAGAATGTTTCTAAAAGTTATCCAAAAGCTACACTACACACTGTACAAGTAAAAGTGAGAAAGGTATAACTTGATAATTCATATGTAAATTATGTTATGTTTTTTTAATATTTTACTCACTGCTGTGTGTGCACATGCAATAGCTGTATTGAGTATTGAAATATTCAAAATCTTAATCCTTTAGCAAGCTTTTATTGAATGTTCCTCTAATCAGTGAAAAGTGACTCATGTCTGCTTTAAGTGTATGTGAATACTGCAATCACGTGTCCATTAGCATCTTCCTGAATTCTTTAATTTAAAAAAAACACATACATTTTTATTTCATTGCTGTGAACATCATTCAGCAAATTTCATTAAGATAAAAAATGTGTTATAGATGGGTAGCACAGTAATACAGTGCTGCTGCTGCTTCAATGCTGTAAAGCCTTGGGTTTGAATCTTTGCCCAGGCACTCTCTAAGTGCAGCATGTGTTCCTCCTGTTTGTGTAACATTTTCTCTAGGAGCTCTGATTTTCCACTTACAAAACAAAGATATGTGTCAGATGGCAATTCTAAATTAAGCTTATATGAGTGAGGGCAGGTTTGTGAGTGTGCTCTACATTTGCTTAGCTCCCCCATCTAAGGATTGGCCTCCTGTCATGTTCCCTGTGCTGCCAAAATATAAACCAGTGACTCAGAACTGGATAAGGCAGGTTTAAGAATAAATGCTTTAATAAAATACATGTAATTATATAAAAGAAAGTGAAAACATCATTAATCTTTTAACTACTAAACATTCAAATAAAATGCAAGCATATTACTATTTTCAGTACAGGGAAAATGTCCAAAATGTTTCCGGGGCAAAATCCAACCTGTGAATGCTGCAATCAAGTTCCGGCCTCACTGGGCCACATGTTTTGGGCCTGCACCAAATTAACATCATTTTGGACCAAAATCTTTAAATGCCTTTCAGACAGCCTTGGTGTCACACTCCCTTCTCATCTACTAACAGCTGTGTGTGGGGTACTTCCAGACGGGCTTAAAGTGGAGAAGGACAAACAAACTGTAATTGTCTTTACTACACTACTGGCACGTAGACTTATCTTGCTCAATTGAAAGAATCCTAACTCACCTATTTAAAGTGGCTAACTGATGTTATATACTATTTATGAAACTGGAAAAAATCTAATTCGTACTTAGAGGATCTGTACAAAACTTTTTCAAAACCTAGCAGGATCTAGTCTATAACATTTTGGAATAAGCATTTAAATTGAGGAAGCAGGTTTTCTCCCCTCTTTTTCTCCATTTACCTTTATTAATCTATTAATTTATCTATTCACTTATTTTTACTAGCGTAAAGTTTTACACTGCTGGCCTTTTAATAAAATCAATAAAATTAAAAAAAAAGAAGGAATATATGTCAATGACCGATAGATAGATAGATAGATAGATAGATAGATAGATAGATAGATAGATAGATAGATAGATAGATAGATAGATAGATAGATAGATAGATAGATAGATAGATAGATAGATAGTGTGATGGATGGCCTGATGGGGTTCAATATGATACCCAAGTGTTAGGTAAACTGACAATGCTACCATTGGCATAGATAACAGGCCACCATCTGTAGAGTGCACTCTACCCCAGTACTGTATATGGAACCTTGATCCTAGTTACTACTGGAGCACTCATGTTTCCATGCTGTTATATGGCAGAATGTTGCTATCTAATATGTACCGCCCTGCTTCTCGGTATATCAGATACTCGATTGTACCTTTAATTGAGACATGGGGTACAGGATTACAGGAGCACCTGCCTGGTGAAGTTTGAGGAGGATGCTGCTTATTCCTGATTCTGGAAATAATTTCAGGAAGTGCCTCTCAAGTAATTCCTTGCTAGAACTTAAAAGTTCCTTCTAGCCATAAGGGCAATGAACTTGAGGTTAGGAAGAAAGTTGACAAGAGTTCACCAGGCGAGAGAAAAAGGTGAAATTAGGAGGAGATGAAAGATGCACATCAAGGTGGGCAAATGGGACAGTCACCCTACCGCATATATATGGAATTCATTCCTGGTTAGTTCAACCCTGAGGGCTATGTGCTTATTATTTCCCTATTATTTTAAATCTACCCATGGGATTAGTACCAGTCAAGTTTCAGAATTATGTAATTAGCAGGGTCACTATGACTTCTTCACTTACAGGGGCATCCTGCTAGAGCTCACTCTAGCAGCCTTCAAGTTTCCCTGCACTCCTGAACTGAATGTACTTGTTCAGAGGCCATCTGTCTTCCCGTCTACCTAATTCTTCTAATTGATATAGTCCCATATATCCAATTGCATTATCCTTCATGGAGTTTACCAGCCCTAGCAGCCTTATCCTACTTCACTGTTTTGTCATTTGACGTGTAAAGCCCTCTTACTTTTCAAAGTTTTGTATAGAACTGTCTATACTACTTTGGTGGTGCATTTGACATTGTTGTGTATAAAACATATAGTGTGTATAAAACATATATTTACCATCTACAGTTTTCATGCAGCATTTAACAATTCTCATGAAATTTTCTTTGTTTCGTGATCTACATTTTTACATTTTAATTGAAGTATATGATTTGCAGAATTTGCAGGCAAGATATGTTCTGTTAGCTACTTTCAGGAGATGTCTGTCTCTTTAATATGATTATTTTTCAAATTTTAGTTAATCATATTCATTTTCCTTATGAAATAAGATATGCTTACTGTAGTCAATCTTGTCTTTTAAGTTCTCTTTAGCATACTACATGAAGCAAATTTATAATGATGACATTGTAAAATGGGGAAAAAGTCAAAACTAAATTAAACTGGCAACATGAATAATAAGACATGTCAGTGCTATAAAGAATATCTATTTTTCATAACATTTATTCACAAATTTTGAGCTGTATCAATTCGTGCAACTGCAGAAGACATCCTACAGAAATATTAAAAGTTGTCTTCCAAAATCCCTGAAGGAAAATTTACCAGAATCATTTATTCTTTAAAAGCTATGAAAGCAGTGTTGCCATGAAAATGACAGCAAATTTCACAAATGATTTCATATTAAACTGTACAAACATTAATATTGGTACTGTTAGACTTCACATTACTGTATATCATCACTGAAAGAAGTCGATAAAATTCTGAAAAGATTCAACAAAATATTGGTTAATGTCCAAGCTGGAAGAATAGTAATAGAGGATTTTTCTTTCTGTTTTGTAAGTGCATTCTCCCTGCACCGTTTGATTCCTTTTGTGATACTGTAGCACTAAACACAAATGGAGATGGAGGTGTAACATTAGAAAATACTTGAGGAGTCCTCTAATGGGGTAATGGCTAGCTAATTTTCTAGTGTCCTGTTTTTAAAACATACATTTATTCTGCATAAGCTACTATAGCAACTAAATATAAATCTGAATCTTTCATTGACCTTTCTTTGACAAGAAGAGACATAAAACGTACTGCACATACTTTCCATCCATCCATCCATCCATCCATCCATCCATCCATCCATCCATCCATCCATCCATCCATCCATCCATCTTCTTAACTCTGGATTGTGTCCTGAGTGGACCGAGAGATTATTTAGACAATAATTATAAAATGTAAGGAACTAACGTAAATTCAACTACAATACATGACATTAAAGCCTAAGTAAAAAGTTTGAAATCTAATTTAAATGAAATATTTTTTAATTAAATCATTTTGACCAATTCCAAAATTTATGGTAATCAAAAAAAAATTATAAACAATATTATAATTATAAACAAGATGTGTCTGGATGAGAGATCTCATCCTCAATAGCTTTACCTTTTAGTTCTAATTAAGCTCTAATTTGCTGTTAAATTGATATTTCACTTAGTTACCTAGCTTCAACTAATTACATAGTTTTCCTCTGTTTTTGTCTACAATCTCAAAGGTTGAACACTCTTCAGTAGCTGTTGCAATAGTTAATAGACCATGGGATACTCCCTGATCTATGCATAAGATCAGTTTTCCTCCAAGTGCCTAAAAAATAGATCATAGGAAATTAATGATTTATATGAAGTTACTTTAACCTCAGCACCAGTTCAGAGAACCAGTTTGGAGAACACTCTACCCAAAAATAATTTTTGTATATATGTTATTTACTTAGCATTGTTTGCATTGATAACTAAGAAAACTTTATGATCATGTCACTAGATACCTGACATTTCAGTTCTACAATTTGAATAATTTGAGATTTATTCACTAGCATTTTGATATTGTTTGCTGTTACTTTGAGTACCTATTTAAGCCCATTATATCAATAACTTTGCTACCATGTTCACCATGAAAACATGAGATTAAATTCTTTTCTGAGCCGTCAGTACAAACAGCACATAGGATATACTCTCCAAAACTGTGCCAAACATGTAAAACAGATACACAAATTGGTGATAATTGTGACATGAGCAAAATAACAGTTAAAATAATAACAAACAGCAAAATTGAAATTATCGTTTGCCCTATCCTGACAGAGCCCTCCCCTCCAAAATCACCTTTCAAAAAGGCGTTGAGACTGAAAACACTCATCAAGTTTAAAAAGGTGCCTCAAATTAAATTGAGGAAGCAGCCAAGTCACATGGACACCCGTTGTAGGTATCCAAGAATGTTATTTGACTTGTTATTTTGTGAATTATTTAGTTGATTTAAGAGGAATGAAGTGAGTGGAGGTAAATAATTATTCTTAATGATTATCTTGTTCAGTTCTCTATAATCTATAATGGAACAGCATGAACCATCATTCTTTTCAACCTCCCAATAAAAACAAAAAATCCTGCCCTCAAAAGGACTACCAAATGGGGAATCAATGCATTAGCAGAGTTTTCTTTGATTAAATTTTCTGTTGTTTTGTTTTATGGTCCTTAAAGTGTATACAGATATACAACCTTTTACCCAAAAAAATAATAATAATGAACACCAAAATATATCAACCAGCTGCAATTATGTACAGTTACAACCAAAAGAACAGCCAGGTCATTTATCTCAAATTTTATAAAAAAAAATTGTAAAAAAAATTATTCAAGCACAAAGACGTCCCACAATATTTATTTAATTTGAACATAAGGCTCCTAACATTATTGCATGAGCACAAAGGCTTCTAGAGTGCCAAACATATTACAGAAATGTAGAGAGGTCAGACAAGCATTTTATTATTATTTATCTTAATTTCTTAAGTTTTCATTGACTCTTCCATTGTTGCAAGGACAGGATCTGGTTTCCTAGACTTCCAGCCGAAGAAGGTGGAATACTGATTTCCTATTTTAAAGGTCTTTACATATTGTCACCATATACTGTACAATAAGAATAACTGATGTTGTTTATATACCGGTATTAAAATAAGGTTCAAGGGAAATAAATATTATACTACAATGAGATATAGCAGGGAGTACAGAAAGATGAACTGGTGTGATAGGATTGATTGTGTTGTTTGCAGATGAGATCAGTTTCTTCAAACATCTTTTAAATTGTACATCTCTATGTGCCATGTGCCTTTTATTTCTGAGGGGCAGGTAAAGGTAAGTGAACATTTACTTTTGCATTGTGATTGTTATCGTTGTGATGAAATTGTTAATTTGTTTTTCCAGCACATTATGACTACATTATGATAGTGCTGATTTAGATAGTTAGAATTCAATATATTAGCTACATGATTTTCCAGTGATTTTCAATCATAAACTTCATTTACATAATCTTAGAAAGTCTGAGCAGCTATAGCATGCTTTTGTGACTGTTTCTCATATAGTTTGACATTCCCATCAACTCTGTCAGACTGGTCTGTGTCTGACCCAACAAAATTAAACAGGTTTTATTATGTTTTAAATTGGATGGAGAAGGCTCCTGTATATGCAAGAGATGACAACCAGTGAATGCTTACTCAAAAATACAATGCATACAAAGCGACCATCAAGAAGAAAGAAAAATGGGTGTATTGGGCTGTGCATCTGTCTGATGTCTTGTGTTTGTTATATCACAACTGAGTGGAAAAAGGACAAAAGAAAAGGATAAAAGTACAGCTGAACTTGCTGTACTTGAAATGTCTTCGCACAGGAACAAGCACTGTCAGGCAGAACATTAGTTGGCTGTCGGAATGTGGCAAGCTCACAATACTTTGTCAATTTCAAACCATGCAGAAAAGTCACCATTGACTTGTGTAATTTGTATCTCCCTGCGATTTCTAGTTGTGAAATCTGACATCCTCAGTGCCACAAAATTCAGCAACTATAGTCATCTAGCTTGACATACCCACATTGTGTAATGTACTGCAGGCTTTATTGGAGAATAAAACCACTTGTAATCCAGCATATTACTTAGTAAACAACTCTGCCCCAACTTAATTGATTGAGCAGTATGAGTTTTAACTGTGGGCTCTCATGGCAAATATTTTGAAGCTTACTTTGGATGACATTTTTTTCATGGCTAATGTCCTCCACTTTCTCTGAGTTGGCATAAGATAACTTTCAAGACCTTAAAGCAAGGATTGTCTCAGCATTTGCCATGGACTCTCCTCAGTCATTGCTAAAACTGATGATTCTTGGAAGTGAAAGTCATTTTCAGTAAAATAGTCTAATTATTATACCTTTATTTCTTTCTTTTGGATAATGGGAGCATTCTGTCTCATCTCTAATTAGAAAAGGTAATTCGTACACAAAGCAGTGCTTAATTAAGAATGGTGGGGCATAAAATACTTATTGATTGAGATAAAATCATGGTAGTAAGTGAATATAGATTTGTATCAGTACTTTCTTCAGAAGCTGCATTTTATTCTTATACACTGTTTCATGGATAAGGACAAAAATATCTGAAAGTCTGCATATTTTAAAAAAGCTTGTCGCAAGATTCCTTTGCAACCTTTTCTAGGGGAAGCATTGATTATCAATACTGATTTAGATCAAAATGTGCAGTCATGAAGTGATGTTTTTGTAAGTTCTAAATAAGCTAGCCTTTGATAATGCAATGCATAATATGGGATAAGGTGAAAGGTCCTATTTGACCTTACTCCAGAATCGATGATGCTTCAGCTAATGTGCCCAGATGTTAATGCTCATCAAATGATTCAGCCGAAGAGAAAAGCAAATGATTTGTGTATGATCAATTATCTGCTGGCTTTAAAACAGTTCACTTGCTTAACTTGAGGATTAATGAATAGCAATGGAGGTAAAATTAAAAAGCAAAAGAAAATTCTCTCTGAAAGTCTGATTAACCAATTTGTCTTGAGTTAAAGTGGAATAGGTTAAAGATTTTTTTAAGCAGATTGTATGATTGACTTGCTGACATTTATCAATTTAAACTACTTGTCAAAACACTAAACAGGAAGCAGCTGCTTGTAATTTAGCGTAAATAATCATGCTGCCAATAAGATGAAAGATGTGCTTGTCAGAAAAAAAGGAGTGAACGAGAGAGAGGGAGAGAGAGAGAGAGAGAGAGAGAGAGAGACTCAGTCCTTTTACATCTACTTAGATGTTGAATTACATGATACTCTCTGCATGAGGCCCAATTCTAAGGACAAAAAAACAGATACCCTATGCTTTACAAACACTTTGACTTGAAGAGCAGCTGTTTTCCCATTTATCTCTGAACAATAAGTAGAATGTGTGCTGTATGAACTAGCTGGTAAAGACTTGAAAGCCAGGGAGTCTTTACTCTTCCCAACCCCACTACACTATAAGTTATTACTCAAGCTTATTGGATGTCAGATAACAGACAGACAGTATGTGTGAGTTCTGCTTTTCCTCTTCCTAGCTTCGAAAGCAAAAGAAAAATAAAAAAAAATTGACCAAACATATCACCTAATACCCTATGTATTGTTTATGTACCCAGGAGTAAGAAACTGCTGTGGGACTATGGTTTTCTCATGTGGAACTGCTTGTATTTGTATTGAAAGTGTAAATGAAAACATTTAACACAAAGGCTGGGGTCTGCCTTTGTACTTATTCTTTGTAGTTAACATGATAAAATGAAAGGTAACTGGGAAATAGATAGCATAATGAGAGAAATAGAGACAGCCGAGCAGTGGTTAGTGCCAACTTTCTGTTTCTTTGTGTATAACCTGCATTCTTGGTAAATTTGAAACTTCTTCAGTGGAAGTGAGTATGTGTGTACACATTAATGGACTGGTGTCTAAATCTACTGGTTTAGAGCCTGGTTTCTCCCAACACTAGAAGCAGTGAAAATAATGAAAATCTTTTGGTCACCATGTAAAATACCTCAAATAATCCAGAGAGTCTTGATTTTCTGGTGCCCTACTCAAGTTCATTGAACATAAAATGAATATTACCATATGTACAATTTGTACTTGCCCTGTTTCTGTATCTAAAACTTCAAAAACACGTCTTGATATCAATATGGCAAATCTTTTGAAAGAAAATTTTCAAAATTTTGGACTGCTGCTCTGTCCATTATTCGTTCTTTTCTTCTACCCAGTACTACCAGGACAGACTTTCACCTCTATGGCCTTGAATTAGACAAAGCAAATACAGAAAATACTTGTATTATCTGCTTTAAGGGAAACATGATGGAAGTTCAGGCAATTAGAAAGTAAGAATACAAACATACAAAGTAGTTCTTTACATGCAGAGTTGTTTTTATTTATATTTGTGCCACACTTTGCTGTTTCAGAAGGGGGAAATATGCAAAATAAAATAGGTCAATTTTGGCAGAAGTGGCATATGAACTTCAAGCATTCATTATGAAATACACATTCAATGATGTCTCACACAACTACATATACAAGTTTGTGAAAAATAGTAAACTACTGTACAAAAAGTTGTCATGGCGGCACGGTGGCGCAGTGGGTAGTGCTGCTGCCTTGCAGTTGGGAGACCTGGGGACCTGGGTTCGCTTCCCGGGTCCTCCCTGCGTGGAGTTTGCATGTTCTCCCCATGTCTGCTTGGTTTTCCTCCGGGCGCTCCGGTTTCCTTCCACAGTCCAAAGACATGCAGGTTAGGTGGATTTGCGATTCTAAATTGGCCCTAGTGTGTGCTTGGTGTGTGGGTGTGTTTGTGTGTGTCCTTCAGTGGGTTGGCACCCTGCCCGGGATTGGTTCCTGCCTTGTGCCCTGTGTTGGCTGGGATTGGCTCCAGCAGACCCCCGTGACCCTGTGTTCGGATTCAGCGGGTTGGAAAATGGATGGATGGAAAAAGTTGTCATACATTAAAAAATAACTAAATCAACTTGCTTACTACATGGTCAAATCAAAACAGGGACCTGCAGCTTCTAAACCATTCTCACTGTGTACCTTTTATGGTTGCCACTACAGAGCACTGTATGTGAGTGGCATTTTACAGTGGATTCAAAAAGTATTCAGACCCTTTCACTTTTTCATCTTTTGTTATATTGCAGCCTTGTGCTAAAATCATTCAATTTAATTTTTTCCACACATCAAGCAACACTCAGTTCCCAAGAATGAAAAAGCAAAAACAGGATGTTAGAAATTTTTGCAAATTTATTTAAATAATTGAAACATCAGATTGACACAAATACTCAGACTTTTTGCTGTGACACTTGAAATTTGGCTCAGGTGTATCTCATACCTGCGGTGGGCTGGCGCCCTGCCCGGGGTTTGTTTCCTGCCTTGTGCCCTGTATTGGCTGGGATTGGCTCCAGCGGACCCCAGCGGGTTGGATAATGGATGGATGGATGTATCCCGTACTATTGATCATCATTGAAATGTTTCTACACCTTGTTTGGAGTCCACCTGTGTTCAATTCTGTTGATTGGTCATGATTAGGAAAGGCATACACCTGTGTATATAAGGTCTCACAGTTGAGAATGTGTATGAGAGCAAAAACTAAGCCATGCAGTCCAAGGACTTGCCTGCAGAGACAGGATTGTGTCGAGGCACAGATCAGGGACAAGCTACAAAAAAAAAATATCTGCACCACTGAAGATTCCACAGTAGCCTTCATAATTCTGAAATGGAAGTAGTAGGGAGTTTCACAACTCTTCCTAGAGTTAGCCATCCAGCCAAACTTGAGCAATAATAGGAGAAAGGCCATGGTGAGAAAGGTGTACTAGAACCTAAAAGTCACTCTGGCTGAGCTCCAGAGAATCTGTCTGGAGACTGGAGAAACTTCCAGAAGGACAGCCATCACTGAAAAACTCTACTGATCTGGACTTTATGAAGGTAGAAACCTCTCCTCAATAAAAGGCACTTGGAACCTAAAGGACTGTCAGATTGCAAGACTCTATACTCTAATAAAAAAAAAGATTAGTGTCATGTCTGTAGGTATCATATGTGCAATATAATTCCAATGGTAAAGTATGGTGGTGGCATCATCATGCTATGGTGTTGCTCTTCATCTGCAGGGACTGGGAGACTAGACAGGGGAGGAAAAGCTGAATAGAGCATAGTACAGCAATAGTACAGGGTAGGCTGCATGTTGTTTGTGGTGATCAATACAACTGCAAAACAAAAGATGCTGATGAGGAGAGGTGCGAAGAAATTTAAGGTGGCCTGAGATTACGAGTTTTTTAATAGGCTTCAGGGATTCTAGTGTTAATGAAAATCTGCTCTAGAGTGCTCTGGACTGGGTCAAGGGCTCACCTTCCAACAGGATTAAAACACTAAACACAAGACAAAGACAACACAGGAGTTGGTTAGGGACAACTCAGGGTAAACCCTTGAGTTGCCCAGCCAGAGCCTGAAATTGAACCCAATTAAACATTTCTGGAGAGAAGAGACCAGAAAACAGCTTTCTACCAAAGATCTCCATCCATTCTGACAGAGGTAGAGAGGATCTGCAGACGAAAATGGCAGAAAACCCCCAAAGCTTGTAGTGTCGTACCTAAGAAGACTCTTGGCTATAAATACTACCAAAGGTGATTCAGTTAAGTATTGAGTAGAGGGTATGAATACATGTACCAAAGTGATATTTCAGTTTTTTATAATTAATACATTTGCAGAAATTTCTAAATTCCTGTTTTCACTTTGTCATTCTGGGGTACTGAGTATTACCTGATGTGGAGAAAACAATATTTAAATGATTTTAGTATGAAGCTGACACATGGCAAAAAGTGAAAAAAAAAAAAAAACTGACGGGGTCTGAATCCATTGTATGCTTCCTTGGTTTCTCAGTCTGTTTATAGTGTTGGAACTAGTATGGCATGGAGCCTATGACCACCCCATACCTATATTTACTGATCCTTCTTAAACCAAAGGCTCATAGGGAGATATAGCCTTGTTGGCAAGAATGGATGCAAATATACTCAGACTCACAGAACATTCAGGGACAGTTTAGAATTATTAGTTAACATAGCAGGATAACTCTGAAACCCGGGGAAAAAAAACAGTCCTGGAGAACCTGAAGAAAAGTCCATGGAGAAATGGAGTGACATCCAGGAGGACCAAGGTGATGCCCAACAAAGATATCTTGTTGTGGACTGACATGCACAAAAATCAAAATTTGACTTATGTTTATCAGTTTTGATGTAGCCTACCAGTAAAAACAATGCAAATACAGATTCTAAATTAATAGCAAACATCTCCATTAAAACTGAAGTGCTGGGCACAGATTGTTACCTGTCTGGGCTAAACTTAATTTTTGCAAGGAATGAGAATAATACATTGTAGCCAACCTATCCCAGGTACTGAAAAAGCTACTCCCATTTTGTAGCATTTCCTTTGTTTGCATACACAAAGAAAATGAATTTGATAAATTAATTAACTTAAAAATTATTTTTTTCTTATAAATTTAATGTTTCTTTAGTCTTTAAGTAGCGGCATGGTGGCACAGTGGGTAGCGCTGCTGCCTCACAGTTGGGAGACCTGGGGACCTGGGTTCGCTTCCCGGGTCCTCCCTGCGTGGAGTTTGCATGTTCTCCCCGTGTCTGCGTGGGTTTCCTCCGGGCGCTCCGGTTTCCTCCCACAGTCCAAAGACATGCAGGTTAGGTGGATTGGCGATTCTGAATTGGCCCTAGTGTGTGCTTGGTGTGTTTGTGTGTGTCCTGCGGTGGGTGGCTGGAATTGGCTCCAGCAGACCCCCGTGACCCTGTGTTCGGATTCAGCGGGTTGGATAATGGATGGATGGATAGTCTTTAAGTAACAAAAGGTACATAATATCGTATTACTGAGTTTCAAAATCCTGTCACACGCTAATTGTAGAAAGAGCTGTTTTGCCTTGAAGCTAATAGCCTAGACATGACAGTGTGTCAAAATGATTTAATTTGAAAACTTGTAAAGTAATTTTATATTTTTTCCCATACATTTAAAAGTAGTGGCAAAAACTTTTATCCAACATTTTCTTTCTTTCTTTCTTTCTTTCTTTCTTTCTTTCTTTCTTTCTTTCTTTCTTTCTTTCTTTCTTTCTTTCTTTCTTTCTTTCTTTCTACTTAAATTTTTATAATTCCATCCATCAGGCATGTTCCTTAATCCACTTAGGCTCTATCTGCCCATGATTTTTATTAGACTATCCTGGTAACACCGGCCACAGTACAGTAACCAAACCTCAATGGGACACCATTCCATCATAAGACACACAGACATGCCAATCTTGCCAGTTCTGGAGGCACAAATAAACATAATATATAAGTCTTATATACTGGATGAAAGCAGAGTCCCACCAGAAAACTCATGCAAAGAAATAGCAAATGTGCAAACTATACACAGAGAGTTACAAGGTCAGTAATTGAACCTTGGTCACTGGAAATACGAGACTGCAGCACTGACCGCTGTGTCCTCATGTCACCTTGTGGGTGTTAAGATGAAAGTATTTCTAGGTAAATCATTTTGTACTGAAATTTGTGGTCAAAGGTTCCATTAAAAGCAGGGATTTCTTAATTCATTGAACTATGGCCTGTAACCCTATCTGTGGGGGCCTGTTATCTTTATCTGGTAATATACAGGTATAAATTTAGTACAGTATATACTTACATTGCCCCTCCAAACCCTCACCTCCAGTAGCGGCAGTCATTTCATCAATATAAACTGGCTCACTCTCATAGATTTAAAAAATGTCAGGCATGAGGTTAATTTTTACTCTAGATTTCTATTGCATTTGCTAATTGAGTCACCACACATATCCCTTTAATAATGAATATTTTAATTATTTTTTCCCTTCAGCTATGTGGAGTTCTAGTCATTCTCTTGGATTAAATATGAAGACTGGTTATCTGTAAAACTGTCGTAAAATAGAAAATGTTGTCCTTAATATTTTTATCTTCCTTTCCCACAATGACTACATTTTTATATATTAAAAAGGGAAAAGTTATTAAACAATTTTGCATTTCTTAAACTAACTTTCCAAATATTGCCGTTAACATAATTTTTTAAGGTATAAGGCATGTATCAAAAGGTCATGAATTGTTTTAGGTAGTCAGTATGCACTTTGCATGTGAAGATTGACTCACTATGTTATCTAAAACACTGAAAGCCATTATTTAGAAAAATCCAGAAGAGACTGAGAAGGTTTATGCAATAGACAGCGAGAAATAGGAAGGCATCAGTCACAAATAATTGGGTGCTTTCGCTTGTCTTGTAACATTCAAAATTCTCCCTTTTTTATGAAAGAGGTTTTGCTTCCAAGCCATTAAGTGGTAGTGCTTGCACCATACTGAGAGAGGAAAGCAAAGAAAATTTGTCAGAAATGTCTGATATCTGATAAACAGTAGCAGAAGTCAATTTATTGCTCCAATCTTTAAATAATAGTGCTGATTATAAGGCTGCTAACTGCAGACGCTGTAATTGTCTGTCATAAATCTTAGTCGTTTGTGACAGGAGCACAATAGAAGAAGCCATCTGTTTGAGGGCAAATGACTTCTGATAAATATCAGCTCTGCTGAAATGTACTTGGATGTGTCTCAATATTTTGGAGAGCCATTCACATTGGTACCTTAAATGTGAAGTTAATATTAGTTTGTATTGATTTTGCCACCCTTATTTAAAGCTGGAGTGAGTGAATCAAGCCCGAGTTGAATGGCCTTTTTCCTGCTTTATCTGATTTACTCTTTGCTCTCAAATGCATGTTTGAGTGAAAAAATAATTACAGTGCTTTTGCAGTAGATTGCAGCTCCAAAAAGCCGTCTGAAAAATCCAATATGCCAACAGGCTTTTTAATCAAGTACTTTCAGAACTGTGTGGTTTGGTAGCAGTTGTATTCACAAATAACTCCTTTCAGGCTACCTTTTGAATATTTTGACAATTTCATTTTTTTTTTTTAGTTTGAGTTTATTTTTGCTCTACATTCTTCTTTACCATCGGACTTTTTCTAGGGGATTGGGAAGTAATTTGGAGAGAGAAAATAAGAGGTCGATTCATTTGTTTCATTTTAGAATATGCAAGAAATGAGAATATTAATCAGATGTGCCTATTTATAAAGGCATTCTTCAACTCTTATTTCTGAGCATTAATATTATCTCCCTTCACGTTGTTTAATATCTGCCATGTTGCATACATGTTTGTGATATTCAGTAATTTACAGATTATATTTGTAAGGACTATGTTGTAAATAAGAGCTAAGCTCAAGTTCAGTCTACTTTAGTTAGTAATAGCTTCAGCAGCCACTGAATATAAGGAAGGTCACAAACTGTGCAGTTGGTATTCTGCCCTTTTTTTTAATGCTTTCTGTCCTCTCTCTTTCTTTTTTCTTTAATATATATTAATGTGAAATAAATGTATTAAACTGAACTATGATTGCACTTTATATCAACTGTAAATTGTATTGCTGTTGAAAGGTCTGACAGGATCCATCATACACTGAAAAAAAGTATTTTTACAGAAGTAACATAGTTTTACAGTATTTTAATTGTTATTCCAAATAACTGATATCTTCTTGAATAAAAACAGTTGGAATTGCAATTTAACATTTTCTTTGTTAATTTAACAGATTTGATTAGATTTAATTGGAATGTAATTTGTAAAAAGTAATAGAAAATAATATGTAATACATTAAAACTAGTTTGTTTGTCTACTTTAACGCATAAGATAAATACTTCAGATGAAAAAAACCTTACAATGTAGAAGTCACAGTTTATGTCCCGCATGTTTCTGGTGTTGAGTCTGAATGCCCATGTGGATTACCGTCGGGTGCTCAGCCCTGTACTCAATGCTTAGGCTCCTGGAACTCTGCTCGGGATAAGGGGGTTTGGAAATGGTTGGTTAAAATAATATGGAGCACTCTAGAATATCTTTTGGTGAAAGTGTTACAAGTTTAAAACATCTTATTATCCAAATAAATATATAGTATTATGAATGGGCTCTGTAAATATTAATTTGTGTATTTTAATATTTATACATAAACAGTCTAAGAATTTGCTGTATATTAATAGATATTTTTATAAAAGATCTCCATTCTTTTAGGATTTCAATATTGATTTGAAATATTTTAATTTTTTTAATATGCAAAAAACAGACATTTAAATTGTGAATACACAGAGTATCTGTGAATTAAGAGTCTTCCGCCACTTAATAATGTAATAGAAATTACTATGATTTTAGGAATAATTTTGTGTTTTCTTTTTAATGCAGAAAATAATTGTGTAATAATCTAATATAATATTATGTAATATATAAAATAATAATTTTTAGTTTTTTGGTTGGCACTTTTTGCTGACTTACTTTTTATAGTATTTTTACGATTTTCTTTAAACAGTGTAGGCTACGATACTTACATTTCAAGGTATATCAGTTGCTAGTATAAGAAACCATGAAGAGAAATAAGAAAAACTTAACATTTATTCAGAACAATTGCTACCTGTAATTAACCAGCTCTATAAGCAGACTCAACAGCATCTCTACAAGAAGAGTAAAATATACAAAAATAATTAATCTTTAGCCTTGATTTAACCAATTAGACCAACAGAGCTTCACTGATATTGGCAGGCATATCTATCCAGTATTTGGTTCCCATTGCGAAAGGTTCTGCCTTTTTATTTAATTTTACAATTTTAGACAATTCTTCATCACAATATTTGTTCTGGAGTAAGAGCATTATAAATTGTATAATGCATTAAACTGAGCAATGAATTATCTAACTATCACAGGTTTTTGATTTGTGACAAAATGAACAGACTTGAAATCCAAGAAATGTTAGGCAGCAGTGCTAAAAGCTTCAACACTGCAGCTCTGATAACCTTCTGGCTCAATTTTGTTCTTTCTTTAATATACCATGTTTCATTAATAATCTTACTTCATATTGATTTAAGTGATTTTTACTAAATACGTCTATATGTGAGGGTCATATACCCAAAGTAACGAAAATCTGATTACATAAAAATATGATTAGGAAATTACTGCATATCAGTCAAATCCACATACCTCAGTTTTCATATATACAAACTCTCCTTCCCAATAGATGTATTTTGCCACTCTTCTAGAAGCATAATGATTCCCTTGTAGACTTCACTTTCAGCCACATATAAACAGTGTCACAAAATTGCTTCATTTCTACAAAGTCATGTATTGATTCTTTCTAATGACTACATTTTGTTAGTATTACTTTAGGCAGACACAATTTAAATGTGAGCACTATGGGGATTAAGAGCAGTGTGTGTTTTAACAACTTTAAAATGTTTTACCCATCATTTGACACTACTGTTGTCTATATAGTCTTCCCCAAACGTAAACTGAAGTCATTTGTTGGATCTTCTCATTCATATAAAATTTAATCACCGCACATTGTCAAAATTATAGATCTTTTTTGCCACTTCTGTATCTTACAGGGGTCTATAAACTTGTGACTGAGACTGGGGGCAGTTTTGTTATTTAGGTATGAGATGATGTACAGGAGACACTTTAAACTGTTCAGTAAAGAGGACTATTGCTGCTAGTCTGAGGTCTTGTCAAGATGAACAGAAGTGTGGTGCATGCTGAGGAAATTGGAACACGAAGAAGGAGTTTTGAGGTGTTTTTGTTTTAATTATTTATTTATGTTTTATTATTTTATAGCTAACCATGAGATTTTGATAGCAATGTCTGAAGCACTTACTGCACTATAAGAAACTGCAAAAGATAATCTCAAAGTGCTCTGGTATTAGTATGTGTTTTATCATGTTAAGGTGAGATTGGGGTGGACTGCTGCTGGAGCAAACAGCAAACAGTTGTCTATCTCTGTCTCTCTTTTGCTATAACTTTGTTTTGCTTGATACAACATAATCTGCAACAAAAGAAGACACAAAAGAGTGGAATGATCATCAGAATCTTGTTACTTCTATTCTGCGTAGGTTGTATAATTCTGTGTATCTCCAAAAATATAAATGTACAAATAAATATAAATTTCAAGTAAAAGTTAATGACTTTGTCTGATTGTTACTAGAGTAGCCGAGAACATATATTGCCCATTCATTTTCTAGTTGCTGTCTCTTAAATGCAAAGAATTATTATTATTAAGTACTCAGGAGGAAGCTCTTGAGAAGTCCACTATTGGAGGAAACTAGATTGAATTAAAGGTATGGAAAGAAAGACAGTCCCAGTTATCAAATAGCCTGATAGTAGAGGTCCCTAGGTTTGAATATGCAGGACATTATACAGACATAATAGTAAGAGCTTACAGCTAACAGTTGTGTAGCTGATTTTGACATTTTTTCCTGCTTCCATTAAGAAAGGTACCTAAGAGGTTAGTTTTGTGGTAGGTACATGTCACGAGCAACAAATTCTAATTTGCTTATTACTTCTGGACTGATTTTTTCCTGCTAATTGAATATAATACATTTTAACCTTTTAAAAATTATTTCATTTTGCTTAGATGCAATAAAATTTAAATGAAATCATAAATATGATTTATCCATTGTCAGTTAATCAAGTTTGTGGTCAAAGCCCTTTCAAGAGCACTGCGCACATGACAGGAACCACTGTGACACAATGTGTCATAGTAAGAATTACAGTCATATGAAAAAGTTTGGGAACCCCTCGCAGCCTGCATAATAATTTACTTTCAACAAAAAAAGGCAACAGTGGTATGTCTTTCATTTCCTAGGAACATCTGAGTACTGGGGTGTGAGATTTTTAGTGAAGTAGTATTTAGTTGTATGAAATTAAATCAAATGTGAAAAACTGGCTGTGCAAAAATTTGGGCATCCTTGTAATTTTGCTGATTTGAATGCATGTAACTGCTCAATACTGATTACTTGCAACACCAAATTGGTTGGATTAGCTCGTTAAGCCTTGAACTTCATAGACAGGTGTGTCCAATCATGAGAAAAGGTATTTAAGGTGGTCAATTGCAAACTGTGCTTCCCTTTGACTCTCCCCTGAAGAGTGACAGCATGGGATCCTCAAAGCAACTCTCAAAAGATCTAAAAACAAGATTGATCAGTATCATGGTTTAGGGGAAGGCTACAAAAAGCTATCTCAGAGGTTTAAACTGTCAGTTTCAACTGTAAGGAATGTAATCAGGAAATGGAAGGCGACAGGCACAGTTGCTGTTAAATCCTGGTCTGGCAGGCCAAGAAAAATACAGGAGCGGCATATGAGCAGGATTGTGAGAATGGTTACAGACAACCCACAGATCACCTCCAAAGACCTGCAAGAACATGTTGCTGCAGATGGTGTATCTGTACATCGTTCTACAATTCAGCGCAATTTGCACAAAGAACTTCTGTATGGTAGGGTGATGAGAAAGAAGCCCTTTCTGCACTCACGCCACAAACAGAGTCGCTTGTTGTATGCAAAAGCTCATTTAGACAAGCCAGATTCATTTTGGAACAAAGTGCTTTGGTCTGACTGATGCACATCCTGAGCCACTTTATAAAGCGCATATTTACATATGATGACGATATCATTTTTAAGATGAAATGCAGCCAAATATGTTGATTATATTATACAGGTAAAACTTTAACTACACGGTGCCGCAGCGCTAGCGAGCTTGAGCTTCGTTCACTGATTGTTCCTGCCTCGCGCTGTTTTCATGCTGTGGCTGGCGTGACACTGGAAAGATAGATGGATAGAATAATTAAACATTATGAAGATATTTCGATGTTCCTTAAACGTTTTGAAGAATCGGCGTTTTAAGCTTACAGATGGCTTAACGTCTATTACAGAGCTGATTGTGTGGCGATTGGGTATTTGGAGAAAGAAAAGTAAGGACAGGAATTGGGGGTTAGTACGTTTGAAAAAGACAGTACTTCTGTAATAAAGCATTTCATTGAAGGTCACGCATGGCACAACAAGCATCTTGTGTAAGACATGAACAATCACTGTGCCAACGTTTCCCCATGTTTAATAACATGCTTTAACTCATATCATCATGAAAATGATATCACGTATACTTCTCAGTATTTTAATTACTCAGAGAGCTATAATATTACGAACGTAATGGATTCTGTGTCCTATCGGAGGAAGAGCACGTAGTGATTCAGGCACATAGAGCACATATAAGATCAAATACAAAACAAAGCATTTAACGTGCTACTTTAGTTATGATGGGATTTGAGAAACTAGTAAATTAAACAATTTTAAGATGAAGTTTATGATGTTCTACTTTAATGACAAAATAAACTACGTGATTAAAGTGGAAATTTCGAGATTAAAAAGTTGACATTTCGTGCTTTTTTCACACTGTGTGCCTTTTTTTTCACTGTACCCTAATAAGCTTTCATATGACACTCAGACAGTGGGCTATGACTCACCTTTTCACACCGACTTTGATATGTGACAACTTTTTTATTTCGGACACTGTGCAACTTTGTGAACTTGAGTTTTCGAGTTTCTCTGACACGCTATGTCACTCGATCAACTTCCTTTTGTTGCTTATATAACTGTTTAAACCAACAAATAGTTTGTTTTTCTTTACCTCCATTTGGTATTCGCTTAAATTCTTCTATTTTTCCTCATACTTTTGCCATTGCCTTTTCACAGAATGCTGGGCTTAAGGGCTATTTATATTGATTTGCATATTCAAAGAGGCGTAATTCTGGGAGGAGTTGCGGCGGGACAGCAAGCGCGTGCACGTGCGTTTATTTCCACGCTGAGTGGGATTTATGTAGCGGAAGAACACGGAAGTTGGCGAACGCACAGATTCCTGCATCTGGATTTTTCTGTGCGTAAGCACATTTCGGCTTTTGTGCTTACATCATGTTATAGTGCGAATTCTACGCACGGCATTATGCATGAGGCCCCGGTACCTACTGTCAAATTTGGTGGAGGTTCCATCATGCTATGGGGCTGTGTGGCTAGTTCAGGGACTGGGGCCCTTGTTAAAGCCGAGGATTGGATGAATTCAACCCAATATCAACAAATTCTTCAGGATAATATTCAAGCATCAGTCACAAAGTTGAAGTTACGCAGGAGTTGGATATTCCAACAAGACAATAACCCAAAACACAGTTCGACATCTACAAAGGCATTCATGCAGAGGGAGAAGTACAATTTTCTGGAATGGCCGTCACAGTTCCCTGAATTGAATATCATTGAAAATCTATGGGATGATTTGAAGCAGGCTGTCCATGCTCGGCAGCCATCAAATTTGACTGAACTGGAGAGATTTTGTATGGAAGAATTTTGTGTGGTCATAAATACCTCCATCCAGAATCCAGACACTGATCAAAGGCTATAGGAGGTGTCTAAAGGCTGTTATATTTGCAAAAGTAGGCTCAGCTAAGTATTGATGTAATATCTCTGTTGGGGTGCCCAAATTTATGCACCTGTCTAATTTTGCTATGATGCAAATTGCATATTTTCTGTTAATCCAATTAACTTAATGTCACTGTTGAAATACTACTGTTTCCATAAGGCATGTCATATATTAAAAGGAAGTTGCTACTTTGAAAGCTCAGCCACTGATAAACAAAAATCCAAAGAATTAAGAGGGGTTCCCAAACTTTTTCATATGACTGTATTTCAAATATAAACTGCAGTGGAGGTATTATAATTGCATCTATGCACAATTCTAGAAATTTAGAATAACATGATATTCCTTTCAACTTGCACTTTCTACAAGACCATCACAGGTGTTAAAAACACACAAATTCAATAGGGACAATTTAGAATCTATGTTGAACAAGCACAGCATTGGCTATGTGGTAGGAGAAACTCACAATCACACAGGGAAAATGTTCAAAAAAACAATTAGAAACAGGATTCAAATCCAGAATGTTGTATCTGTGATGTGATAGCATTTATCACTATCTCATCATTAGCTGCTCAGCCACCTGGCTAATTTTTATAAATTATTAGCTATGTTCCCTGCTGCTATCTCAAAGTGAGCCTTAATGGAGTCCTTCCCTCCTTCTTCCAGAAAAAGAGAACACGTTACCTTGTGAAGTAATAAAAATAATGAAAGATTTATTACTGTTTACAAGACTTTTTATGTTGTTTACTGAAGAAAAAAGTATAAAGCATCTGCATAGAAACACAAAAGACATTTGATTGGAGGCATAACTTCAAACAATTGAACAAGCCTCTCGGCATGGCTAATGTGTTCCCCAAGAATGTTTTTTTTTTTTAACTTACTGCTAATTTGTGAACATTTTTTATATTTAATTTGTGGTTATTCTTCCATTTTCATCCTTTGTTGTTTCAAGCAGGGAGGTGCAGTAGTAGCACTGCTGCCTCACAGCTTAGGTAATGTTTTTGGCCACAATTATCAGCCAACCAATGTTTAGGCTGGTGGTAAGGCTGTCCTCGTGGCATTGCAAGCAATCTTTGCTTCAATTTGGGAGACAGCGTTATCTCAACTGACTGGAAAACGGGACTTGTCGTGCCTATCTGGAAAGGGAAAGGTGATTGCCTGGATTGTGGAAACTACAGGGGGATAACACTGCTTTTGGTGCTGGGTAAGGTCCATGCCAGGGTCATCCTCAATAGGATCTGTGATCACTTGTTCACCTACCAGTGACTGGAACAGTCTGGTTTTATGCCTAAGAAGTCTACCATTGACTGCTATCCTGGAACTGAGGGCTCTCTTAGAGTGCAAACGGGAATATCGGCAGAGTTTCTTTGCCTTTGTTGATTTTCATAAAGCTTTCGACTCAGTTGATCGAGCTGCCCTGTGGGACATCCTGAGACTTCGCAGGATTCCCTCAAGGTTTGCTGGATATCATGGCCAGCCTGTACACTGGTACTGTGAGTGCTGTGCAGAGTGGAGGCAGAACCTCTGTGTTTTTCCCATTTAATTCTGGGGATTCACCAGGGTTGTGTTCTTGCTCCTACTCTGTTCAATGCTTGCATGGACTGGGTTTTGGGCAAGGTTGTGGGGTCCAGCAGCTGAGGGGCATCTGTTGGTGAAGAAAGATTTACTGATTTTGACTTTACTGATGATGCTGTGATCTTCGTGGGGTCAATGGAGGCTCTGATCAGGGCTCTTGAGAGACTGAGTGAGAAGTCTGAGTGTCTGGTCTTGGAAGTGTCCTGGATAAAAAACAAGTTCCAGGCATTTAATGACACAGCCATCAGCAGTGTGTCTGTCTGCATAGAGAGTGTTAACCTTGTTAAGAGGTTTACTTACCTCAGCAGTGTTTCTGTGACATGTGTTATGTCTCTGGTGACTCTTCCTATGAAGTCAGTATACAGATTGGAAGGGCACATGGGGGGGTGTTCATGAGGTCACTGGCAAAGGGGTGTGTTGCACTCCTGATATCTATCCATAAGGATGAAGGTCCAAGTCGTTAGAGTTCTGGTGCTTCCTGTTTTGATATATCGTTGCATGACATGAACACAATCTAGTGATCCGAGACGAAGACTGGACTCCTTCGGTATTGTGTCTCTTCAGAGAATCCTTGGGTACTGCTGGTTTGACTTTGTGTTGAATGAGCGGTTGCTCACAGAGTCCCAAATGAGGCACATTACCTGCATTGTGAGGTAGTGTTAGTAATGGCACTATGGTCTGTAGAGCAATTTCCCAAGGGTGATCCGGCTCACAGGATTCTTATTGCTGAGGACCCGAGTGGCTGGACCAAGCCAAGGGGACACCCACATAACACCTGGCTACGAAAGATAGAGGGTAATTTCCAGATCCCAAGCTGTTTTGTCATGTGGTGGATGAAATAACGCAGTGTACCAGCGCATGGTCCCCAATCTGACCTGACCTGACCTGACGTCAATAATCAGCCAACCAACATCAGCTGGCAGACATTTCTCTAGTCATCATGGACACTTAAAAGACCATTGCACCATTATAATTCACTCAAAACTAGTTCAGTTTCTCCTTCCCAATTTACTTCAATGATTTTCTCTGAGTTTAGTGAAGATCCTGAACAATTCTGTGATTTTGACAAACTTGAGGCAACACTAGTTCAGTGGTTTTTGCTCAGCACTACAGAATAGTGGCAGTAGTAACAGTAATACAAGTAGAAGTAAAGTAGAAGTAATAACAAGTTTCAATACCAGCATTGGACGGCATCTAATTAAGAAACTGTGAAAACCTGCAGCTACTGCAGCTCTCTAGAAGGCCACTTAAAACACCATTGCATTGTTATTAGCTTCTCAAAGCTCATCAGCTCCTCCTTCATCATTGACTTCAATGCTTCAATGCATTTCATGGACTTCATTGAAGTTCACAAACAAATTTGTGATTTTGCCAAACTTGCATCGAAGCACACACTACATTGTTTGTTTAATCATCAGCCACCATGCAGCCTAGTTTACCACTAATTGTGTTAAAATTTTTATTGCATTAGTTTGTCCAATTACATGTTTTGTTTGCATTTTACTAATTTTTTTGTGAGTGTGTAAACCTTATTCCTATCTATGCATATATTCCAAGCTATCCATCCATTTTCCAACCCGCTGAATCCAAACACAGGGTCAGGGGTGTCTGCTGGAGCCAATCCCAGCCAACACAGGGCACAAGGCAGGGAACCAATCCTGGGCAGGGTGCCAACCCACCGCAGTATTCCACGTTAGAAACTTTATATTCTAAGTTGCTTTTATTGAATGTGACATAATATTTTTAATTTCCCATGTCCTTCTCGTTCTGAGATCTGAAGTTTCCAGCTAGTGAATTTTAGTGATATTTAGCTCAGGCAGTAGTAAACAAATAGCAACACAGCAGAGTATTTTATAGTTAAATACTAATCTACACTTCCTCAAAATAAAAGCAGAGGCATTGATTTAGTGAATCAGATTGTTTCCCACAGTGTGACTTAATATGACAAATTAAAGCTATGAATTGTAAATATATGTATACTAATCTCTCAAGTTTTTTCAGAAGTCCATCACTATCTGACATTCTTGCCTCTTCACATTCTTTTAATAATCACAGTTGAAATGGCTTCAGTAAATGGCTGGATAGACTTCAGCACAACTTTTACTTCTATATCTTCCTTACATCACTATGACTGCATTTGTCTCATTCAGACTTTTCTGGAACTGAAGGTGATACTAAATTTCTTTTGATGCATATTTTGTTCAAACTAAAAGTATTTTCATAAATTTATAATGTTCTTATTGCTTCTTGCATACATGCTAGCATGGAATTTAACTGGCTTTCTTACAAATATCTATGTATCTGAAGTATTTTTCTCCTTGTGACTCTCAAAAATTGTGAGCAAATGTCATTAGTTTAAACTAACAATAAATTATATATGGTTCACTGAACACTAAATCATATATATTTATAGTGGTAGAACAACCCCCGTACACAGACAGACAGACAGACACTAAATGTCCAAAACACACGCGTTTATTAAATTTCTTTTGCACATACAATGCTCAAACC
Source organism: Erpetoichthys calabaricus (assembly GCF_900747795.2). Classification (NCBI taxonomy): domain Eukaryota; kingdom Metazoa; phylum Chordata; class Cladistia; order Polypteriformes; family Polypteridae; genus Erpetoichthys; species Erpetoichthys calabaricus. The sequence continues at coordinate 147,951,023 of NC_041395.2, read as the reverse complement.
AGCCAAACTCAGTCTCTTTTTCTCTCTCTTCTTCTCTTTTTGCTGCCTTCATTCCGCCACACACAAGCTCTGTCTTCTTCCTCCCGATTCTGGCTCATCTAATGGAGTAAGGCGGCCCCTTTTATACTGCCCCGGATGTGCTCCAGGTGTTTCCTGATGATCTTCTGACGGCACTTCCTGGTGTGGCAGGAGTGCCGCATGAGCACCCAGAAGTACTCCAGGTGTGTCTGGAATCTCTTCTGGCAGCACTTCTGGTTATGGCAGAAGTGCTGCAGTCCAGGGCTCCATAATCCTCCGGGCTCCCACTGGTGGTGGCCACGGGCCCCAACAGGGATGAGCTTCTAAGCTCTGATCTCATAGCCCTCCCATGCAGACCAGGGCGGCTGTTCTCTCATGGCCCAGGGTAGGTATTGTCCCTCTCCCGGTCCTTCCAGGTTTGTGGTGAGATATACTGTATATATATATATATATATATATATATATATATATATATATATATATATATATATATATATATATAGAGAGAGAGAGAGATAGATAGATAGATAGATAGATAGATAGATAGATAGATAGATAGATAGATAGATAGATAGATAGATAGATAGATAGATAGATAGATAGATAGATAGATAGATATGTTGTTGTGAAGCCCAGGGCGTGTACAGCTGATCTAACACAGACAGGCAGGACACTGGTTTAGCACAAAACACACAGCTTATTGATCCTGTTGTCTTCACAGCACACAAGCACACACAGAGCCCAACACAGTCCGTTTTGCTGCCAATCCTTCCACTTCCATTCCTCCTCGTGCTTTGTTCTCTTCCTCCCGACTCTGGCCATCAACTTCTGGCGACCAGCCCATTTTTATAGGGCACTGGGAAGGACTCCTGGTACCCAATGAGCTTCTTCCGGCTGCACTCCGCACTTCTTCTGGCCCTGAAAATGTCCATGCGTCCCCTGGCAGTGGCCACAGGCCCCAGCAGGGTTGAGCTCCCATGCCTATGACCCGTGGCCCAGCTGGAAACCAAGGGGGCTGCCCTCTGTCGGTCTGGAAATACTCTCTTCCACAGATCTTTCCATAATCATGATGTCGGCCATCTGCAACAATATATATATATATATATATATATATATATATATATATATATATATATATATATATATATATATATATATATATATTATATATATATATATATATATATATATATATTTATATATATATATATTTATATATATATATATATATATATATATATACAGTCGACCCTTGATATACGACCGGCCTGACATGCGAACAACTTGATTTACGACCAAAATTTTTGTTTTGATTTACGACCAACATCTTGCGTTACGACCTGAATGCGGTCACGTGTATCCGCTTGCGCGATTGTAAACAAACAGCCGAGAGCGTTTGTAAGCATCAGTCAGAGCCCAGATACATGTGTTTGTGGACGTAATTTCCGTCAGTGCAGTGATTTATATAATTTTTTTCGATAATTGCTAAGGAAGGAAGAGAAGGTAACGAAGGTAAAGAAAGCGATCACAATCGAAACGAAGAAGGAAGTTGTGTGGAAATATGAGAGTGGTGTTCATGTGACCGATCTCGCTAATATGTACAGCATGTCGAAATCCACCATCTCGACAATTTTACAAAGAAAAGATTTGTATAAGGAGGCTCCTTCCAAACAATAACCACCTTCCATTTCATTCTCCTCCTCCTCCCTTCCTGCAGCCCAAAGGTGTCAAATTAAATGGTGAGTACAGTATGAAATTGTTGTTTCTGGTAGGCTAGGCACTTTTTATAACTTTTTGGTTAGTACATTAGAAACATTATTGGTGTTTTGGTAAATTATGCACATTATACAACCCTTTTTTATTATGAAAAGGTTAAGTAAGTGTTGCTGTGGGAGGTTCGGAACGCATTATGGGTATTTCTATTATTTCTTATGGGAAAAATAAATATATGCATAACTGAAGCCAATAAATTACTGCAATGATTTTCAATATTTGGAAGTAGTATTCTAACCTTCTATAAACATTTTACAAATATTACTCTATGTGAATGTTTATTATTATTAAGAAGTACAACTTTAAAGAATTATATTTTCGAAGTGTGACTTATTACTTTATTTTATTTAGTTAAATAGGAATTGGATTATGTTCAAATGGAATGTACCACTGACTTCATTATGCAATAAGATTTTTATAATTTACATCAGACCCACCAAATTAAATGTTAGTGATCTGCAAGTCATTAGAATATCTTGAGAAGCCAAGTTTTATATAAAGAGGACAGACATAGTCTATTTATTTATTTTTACTTCTTTGTCAAGATGAATTTTTTTGATGGAGTTATGTGCTCTACTCAATGTATGCTAAATGGAACATTTTGCATGTTGACCAAAAAAGTTTTTTCTTATGATTTTAATAAGTTGTTTTTATGCCTCATATGCATTATTGTTTTATTAAGCAGTGCCCCTTTTCCCCAAATTTTGCCATTCATTACAGTATTATGGAGAACTAAAGATGTATTTGTTTGATGAACATTCTTATCAGTCTCTGAAATGAAAAGTTATTGATTAGGTCTCAGTGTTGTCTCCAATTTGTTTCTTTCCTACTTAGACAATTTCTAAAAAGAGAAACAAGGTTTAGTAAAGTACACCTATAGCCCCAAACAAAAGCCACAGACAAAAATAACCCTAAGGACCTTAAGGAAGTCAAAGAGTGAGCAAAAAGGATATTTAGATAATCTGTTGATGAGAATGACTCCATGCCTTCCCTATGAATGATTCACTATTGATTTTGCTGGCAACATTGGTACATAGACTAAAAGCTAAAGACAAGTCACTGGTTGAGGATGGTGCTAATGACATATGACAGGAAAAGGTTTGTAGTAAATGCGTTTTATAGGAGTATACAAAGGAGTATCATGAAATGCTTCTTAATAAAGGTGTTGATTGTGTTCTTGCACACATTTGCCCAAGAGATCTTTGGAAAGCACCTTGTCGCTCATTGATAGTTCATTATTTTAAACTACACTAAAAATCAGTGGAAACTGACAGTAGCAGGTAATATTCTCCTAAAATAGTTATCACTAAGGCTGAACACAGATAAAGTGCAATTGACCTAATGTGTTATTTATAACATTCTTAGAAGTATTAGTGTCAATTTGCCATTGTTGTACTGCAGTAGTAATGCATAAATAAAAAATACATACTCTAAATGTAAGTTTATATTTTATGTATATATGTGTTTTGTATGTAAAAGCTCATGTATTACAGTGGTACATAAAAATAATAATATATAATAATAATATTCTTTTTCTTTGTTAACTATGAAATACTGTTTAATGAAAAGACAGTCTTGGCCTTTTAATGAAAGATAGTCTTGACCTTTTAATAAATGATACCTATACCTATGTACAGTGTGTGTATTTAGAGATAATGATGCAAGTTATAGAAAGAGTTAAAACTGACTTTGTTATCCACTAAGATTTGTATAAATCAGACCCACCAAACTAAATGTGACATAACAGGGCTCTGCAGCCTCTGCAGCTCTCCTGGCAGCACCCATGGAACCCAACAGGGTTCAGTGAACTCCAACTCCCAGCATGCTCTGTGGGGATCTGTGGTCCCACAGCAACCCAGAGGGGCTGCCCTCTAGTGTTCCGGGCGAGATAATGCAACGAACAATCTTTCTCCCCCAGTCCTACCATCCAGCTATATAAGAAGAAATCAAAAAGTAAAGGAAAATTGATAATTACACAGTAACTACAACATGTTCATGATGACTTATGGATAGTTCCAACACACAGAGCACAGTACTCTACCATTAGTGTAGTTGATTCCAATGTCAAATGAACATAAACAATTTCTTTGGGCAGAGGGAGTTAAACCTACTGAAATTCACTGAAGGATGTTGGCTTGTGCAGATCAGTAAGCTGCTTGGGTACCAGCAGTTCATAAACTTTTTGTTGAGTCATGCTGTTTTTACTTCTTTATAGGGCCAACATCCTTTGGTTAAAGTTTCACTCTCTCTGCCTGGAGAAATCTCACAGCAGCACATTAGCTATAGCAAACATGTTATATTGCATCAGCTTCAATCCATTGCAATTATCCCATAATTTTTAAATTGCCTTTCTTCTTAATTTACCCCTATATATATATATAAATATATATATATATACTAGGGGGTTTGCCCCCTGCTCTCTTCACTTGCCAAGGCCTGCAGTACATATCAGCCACTTTGCGTCTCTGCTGCTCACATTGTGAAGAGGGGGGCTAAACGCACCCCAAGGAGACACGGTCTTTCCTTCGAAACACCGTCTTAAACAGTGATACAATGGTAAACAAATACGGTTTTTTCTTTTACCTCCTCTTTGCTCGATCAGCTGCTGAGTTGCTGCCGCTGCTGCCGTGCCGTGTGATCTGCATCTTGTGTGGCGCTTCGCACATTTAAAAGCCTGTACAGCAGCTGTCCTACTCTTTGTCTTTTATTTCTGGCCCCGGGCATGGTTAAATCTCTTCCTACAAAGTCTCGTCTCACGGAACATGAGTTCTTGATATTTTTAGTTTATAATTTAAAAACGGAATAGGAATCTGAAAATCTAACAACATCACATTAAAGTTCGATAAATTCTGAAAAGAATGATATCAAACATATATAAGTAGGTTTTAAAATAAGCCCGATTTAAAGTGTGAAAAAAAGTGACATAACGTTGCACAAAATCGTTGCACTTTTAGGCTTAGGATTTTATATATATAGAGTAGATATATATATATATATATATATATATATTTATAGGATTCGTAGTCTGAAACACAGTCTGATTGTATGGGTGGTTACCTACCAGGTAATGCATGTGGTTGGTCTGCAAGTTGGCAAACATCCGCCACGCCCTTCTCAGTTGCGAGAAGCAGATCGCAGGCGAAACACGTGTCACATACTCTTTGCATTATTTGACAGTAAACTATGTAACATATATTTACATTTTATATATATATGAAGACTGGTGAAGCATAGTCAGGTTTTCTCACTCAGGATTTAATGATTTCTACCAAATGTTTTTAAAAAGTTTAAAACAAATATTTTAGATTTTGTATCCCCAAACACTTTAATATAAAATATTTTTATGTAAACAAGTTCATAGTGTATTAGACAGTTGAGCGTTTCCAATATAGTAAATTTAATACAAAGACATATTGGAAATTATTAAAATCATTTGAAGAAATGTGTAGACTTTTAAGTTTCTGCTACATTTATTTGAAATACGTTTTTGAAACATTTAGGGTTACTTTCAGATAAAACGATAAATAAATAATATGCAGGAAACAGGGTTCATTTTATGACTTCAGATTTGATCACATCTGGTTGATCCAAGTTATGCATACCAAAAAACCAATACATACACGCTGGCAGATATCATCCTGAAAATTGTCAGATCATCATGAACATCTGAAACTTGTGAATCTGTTTGTAAATTGAAGTCAAAATGTCCCCATTAGGATACATTAGCAGTTTGATAAAATGCATTTGTGAAATGTGTTAGTATTGTTGTAGGAGGTCCTGCACCTATTAAAATTAAGGATGGTGAGACATTTTAAAGATAGTTTGAACACAGTTTTTCTTTGAGACCCAGTACTCTAGATTTCTTTAAGATGGTCTGATATTATATGTGGACCTTTGTGTAGGACGTAACTTATTTGTCACCGATAACAAAACAATGCCATCAGCTTACACTGGTTAGTTATTCCAAGTAACACTACATGCTTTTTAAAGCAGGATGTGATTAGAAAGGTCTAGGAGTATGTAAAGGTGCTCAAGCCACTGCAATGCTGTGTTTTACACCTGAAGAAGAGTTGGAGAATCATTTAGGGCATTTTGGAATACAAATGAGCATTTTGGTCATTATTAATTTTGGCATCTATGTTTTCATCCATGGTTTCTATTACAGATCCTTAAATATTGCTTCTGATATGTTATGTATTTTACCAGAGTATTTTTTTTCTGCAAATGTTGTTCAGTTACTCTGTTAATCGTTTATATCTCTAATTTAAAGACCTGCATTGAATCCTGAAGCTTACTAAAAACAGACAGTAGGGATAGAAAAGTACTCCATGAGTCAGGAAGTTTAGGTTGCATTCACTCTGATAATGTCCAAATTTATAAAACATGAAAATAATTAAATCTGAAATCCAAATACTTATCCTGTTCATACACAAGCAGTACCAATCCTCACTCTAGATGGCCCTTACAGGCAGTGATACCCATGGCAGGAGGGGTGAGGAAATAGGATTTTTACATGACAGCTTTACTGAATCATCTAGCCAGATGACTGCTAATCAGAAGGCTGCTATCTTAAGAAGTAAACAAACTCCTGTAAAATCTATACTGGTATTTCATTAAGCTTTTGAAAGTGCATTTCAGGAATGAACTGAATTCAACCATGTAGGAGTCTGGCTTGAATGCTGATCATTAGAGTTTGTTAATTAGGAAGAGTTCTCATAGGTAAAGGTTCTAGAAGTAACAGGGTATGGGTTGTGCCTTCACTGAGAGAACAAAAGGCAGTGAAAGCCATGCTTGGCATCAAGAAAAGTCACAAAACCAGACAAAAGAGTGAAGACTTTTTCAGCCTGGCACCACAATCAGCAAAGAAGAAAAGTTAGCTCCCCATCAATGCCAAACAGTGCATTGTGTTACAGCTAAAGAAGCATGCGGCCGCTGAACTGGTAGGAGAAGATATTACAAGTCACAAACAAGACAAGCTGAATTGTCTAATAACATGGACTGCTGGAAAGAAAAGTCACAAATACTACATGTACAGAACAGAAAAGAATACCACACAACTCTAGACAGATAGATATATAGATAGATAGATAGATAGATAGATAGATAGATAGATAGATAGATAGATAGATAGATAGATAGATAGATAGATAGATAGATAGATAGATAGATAGATAGATAGATAGATAGATAGATAGATAGATACTTTATTAATCCCAAGGGGAAATTCACATTCACACCTCTAACAAGGTGGTCTGAAGATGCATAGCCAATGCTGGTAAAGGGTGAGCTACAGTAAGCAAAACAAGAAAGCATGCCAATACACAATTGGCATTTCTCATCTAATAGAGAGTGAAGATGTACTGTATCTCCAGAAAAGGCAGTGTAACATTATACAGTGGAAGGAAAGGAGTTTTAATCTCTGAATGATAAAAAGGATACTAAGTTGTAGATGGCTGAAATTGAAGGTATACTGACTCTGAGAAAAGAAGTCAGCGTTCCACAGCTACCAGAGGGTGGAGGGTGTGCCCTGTCACAAAAGAACAATGAATCACAACAGCTGGGTGTGAGTGGGGTGGTATCTTGTCAAAAGAAACACACTGTCTGCTATGCTGCAGTTAGTGTTGGAACAAATTTAGGGGCCGAGAGGTGTGGAAGGAGAAAAAACAACGACACTGTCATCAAAGAGAAAAATAAAAAGACTGCTTACACATGTACATTGGAAAACCATGTGCCCTTAGCTTGGAGGTAGGTAAGGAGAGGGCTCCACCTCTAGGTTGCACTACATAGAATACAGTTGTAGTGCAACAAAGGAACTGGTAGATAGATAAAGCCCTGTATGAATCAGATGACAACAAACTGCAAATTATAAATTGCTGTGCTAGTAACTGAAAAGGACCAGGCAAGACTGCCATGCAGAGACAATTGCCCTTGTCAGAAACAAATAACTGCAAGTCATATGGGCTTTGATGTGAGTAATTCAAGAAATCTGAAGCAAGGGTTTCTTAAAATAGCACACGTCTTTTCCAGTAGCAAACCACAAGTCAGAGTACTATAGCCACCTAGAAGCCTAAATATTGTTGCTTCATAGGCAAAAATGCCCCAGACAGGGGAAAATGATGGTAATATATGGAATTAAGGCTACCTAACCAGGAGGAAGAGCTGACAGAAAAGTTGCTTGACAATTAGCATCAGAAAATAACATATTTTGTTATATGAGGTTCACTGAAAAGTCCCAAACAAGGCCATGGATGTGGGCTTTAACATTTATAGATGCAGTCATGGAGTGGGCAGTGTAACTGACATGATTTGTCCTTGACCAGTCTGCTTTAAATGCAAGGGAATGTAAGACATTACAGAACATGAAAACTGGGTAGTTGGGGTGTGAGATGGGCACCCACTTGGGTACTACATGAATTCTAAAAGTCCGTATGTATACACCCATCCTAAACTGAAAGAAAAACTTACTTGTGTCTGCAATTGGTGCATTATGAAGAAAACATTAGTCTAGACCATGAGTTCTAAATTAAATAAACTGTTATCTTTTTATTTAATACAATTAAAGCTTTAAATTTAAAATGACATTTTTTTTGTTTTATTACAGTCATGTTTCTTTTGTAATTAAATAATTACCAGCTACAGCATCATACTCTTCCAATATATCTTATAAGAAACAAGGTCAGCTACAATTTATTTGCATATTTGAAACTACATTCTCAAATGATCACTTAAGTGATTTGCAAACAGATAATCATAAAATCATTAGTAATTTTTAAGCCTTTTAAAGTATTTGTCCTATAATTAATATTAATAACCTGATAAAAACATACCATTAGGATCATTTAAATGTTTATGGAAACAATTTTGTTTTCAGATACTGAAATACGCTTTCATATATTGTATATTTTAAAATTAAAGTTTGTTTAAGGACTTGCTTAAACATTTTAACTTTAAATATTTGATTTAAAATTAAACTCTTTGTCCTCTTGACAGAAGAGTCAAATCTGATGGATACACTGTAAGTACTAAATTACTATTTTTAATTAAAATAAGCACTTTTTTTTTTTTTTTTTTACAATTTTTACTGGTCAGACTAAAGTGTAGGTTTTAGATACTATCTTACTGTTAATAATTGTTCTTTGAAAAATTATCATCCAAACGTTCAATAACCTAACTACAAATGAGAAGATAACTGCAGTTTATATTTCTGTGTATACAGTGCCCCCTACTGTAAAAATAGATCACAAAACCTCGATTTGGAGGATAAGAGCATCTCATCAGCACTTTGTTATTTAATCATACTGCAAGATGAGCAGAGCAATGAGCAGAGCAAGACAGTGAGGTCTCCTACACTACAGTTCACGTTCCATCCACAATTTTATGCCTAGCTGTAAATCACATAAGTGAATTAATTGAGACACCACTCTACTGTCTATCTCCCATACAGAGGACATAAATATAAATGCACACTTTAAATTAATTGTTTTGTTTTTTTTTTTTCAAAATTGTCATTTTCTTTATTTTTATAAATAAGTTATGATTATGTGTTGTGGTTATTATCTTTATCTTTATACTTAAGTTTTTACCTTTTTTGCATTGCTATTTTTTAAAATTATTAACCTAATAACATTATGATTGTAATAATTTCACTTTGTTTGTTTGACCATAATTTAAATATAATTCTGTCAGAAATAAAAAAAAAAACAGTATTGTTAGTATAAGTAGTTTTTCTTATTTATTTTTCCTGTTTTTTTAATGGAAAAAATGTGTTGCATTTTTATGTTACTTTAAAGAGAGTAACTGTTTCTTTTTGTTAAAAAAACATGTAAAATATTCACTAAATTTATCTAAATTTTCTGTTTTAAGCTCTTCACGTCTTTCAGATATATTATAGTAAATTTCACTTTTCAAATACACTCTGTCAGCTTAAACTAAACATTGCAAGGCTAAACTAAGCAATTATTCCAATAGATGGCATCAAAACACTAGTCTATGTGTACACTGATCAGCAGCTCTCAGTAAACTCGCGATGAACATTTTAAAGACCTGCTGTTTTGGGACCCCAAACCCCCCCCCCCCTTTAAAAAAAAATGCACAGTTTTTATCCCTGTATGTGAGCATCACATTACCATCTTGGCATATTTTTATATTGAATGTATTTTGTCAGAGATAATAATTGCTTTAAAAAAAATCAGACTTTAAATAGCAGAAAGATTTGCACAGTACATAAAATGGAGAAATGTTCTGAAAGTTGTAATTGTGATAAGAAAGAAAAACAAACATTACCTTTTATCTCTAAAGGCATTTCTTTCTTTCTTTCTTTCTTTCTTTCTTTCTTTCTTTCTTTCTTTCTTTCTTTCTTTCTTTCTATTATAGCAAACAACTCTAAATATTTTCAATTGGAATTTAATTTTAAATGCAGAAAAATGTAGAATAAGATAATTTATTATAGCAAAGTCATAAATGTTTCCTGCAGATGCAATATTTGTTTCACGAACTTAACATATATTTTAATAGAAAAGAATGTTTTTACATGCAAGTAGCTAATGAATTTGTTATATACAAGTACTTCTTAAATATAATTAAACTGCTCAAAAAGCAGTGTTACTCTTGACTTTCTCATCATTGCTTACCATTATTAAAATTACGTTTTCTTTCCATATTTGTTTCTGTCAGTTCTGAGTACACTGACTAAGTTAGATGAATGAATGTATAGTACATTTCCTGAAAGTGGGAGTCTTGTACTTTCACAGCTGGATGTGGGTGCTCCTGTCACAAAATGCATGTTTGATTACATCAAAGATGCTTGCCAATCTTACCAATTATTTCCATTTTATGGAGGGTGTTGTTCAAAGATGCAGCAATCGTTATATTAGCTGTTTTAAAATCACTTTGTGTATACATTTTATTTGTTAAGGTGCTGAAGCAAGGCTATAATGAATATTTCATTCTGATTCAAATGTTTGCTAGATTGTTTTATTACGTTTGCATGTGTCTATGTAGTTTTGAAACCATTTTTATTAATAAATTCCTTTCATTTGTTTTTCATGATACATTAGATAGGACACATGGAATATGCATGTATTGGTGATTTCTGTGTTGAATTGTAATTTCAATGTAACTTTAACAGGAAAAGGGCTCTTTAAAGAACATCAGTTAAAGGTTTTAGGACCAATCAAAAACAATAGTTACTAAAACCAAAATAAAATTACAGAGGCAAAGAAATTATTTTAAATGATCATTTGAGGACATGCTTCCAGTACTGTACTTAAGCTATAAGCCATAACTTTTTTTAATATATAGAATATCTTGCAATCCTTATGGTATGTCAGTGTATGTTTTTATGATTTAGCATAAACAGTTCACAGCTTTGAAACTAATATTACAATTATTTATATTTGTAATATAAATAAATACCTTAAGCAACATGAGCAATAGCTCAAGAAGGCTAATGAACATTTTCTTGTGATTCACTGGTTCAAAAAAATATTTCAGGCCATCTCCAAATCATTAGTTCATCTTTATTGAAATGAGTCATAAGAATATATATGCTGAGAATTAGGAAGCAGTAAAAACAAAAATAATTGTGAAAAAAAACTTGGGCAGACTTTTGCAGCTGGAGGGAACTCTTGTTCTGCCTGCCACACTTCTTGAATGTGAACGAGTGGAAAATGTCAAGTGCATTGTAAAAGATTTGTAACATACATAAATGTGGACTAGTGAATGTAAACACCTTTTAGAAATCAAGGGGATGAGATTCTGGGCAGGCCTTCTTCCTTATTCCTTCCAGATCTAAACATTAGGCTTTCTTAAGCAATAGGGTTCGAGGTATTTAAAAAAAAAAAAAAGAAGGAAGGAAAGAAAATCACCATTAAAATGTGTGTGTTTGCGTGTGTGTGTGTGTGTGTGTGTGTGTGTGTGTGCACATGCTCTGGTGCATGAAGCTACCTAACCCAAAGGGCCTGTGTTATTCTGAGCTTTATTTGACAATTACCACTCACCAGTATAATTAAATGATAATTTATAAAGTGTGTAAGGGCATTGTGGGAAAAGCAAATAGGTGCTTATCAGAGCACTGAATAACCCTAATTTGCTTCAGTGGCAATTTTCATCTCTTATCTTTGCTGTTAACTGGCCTTTTTAGTATTTTGGTAGTTTAGGAGCTTATATTCCACTTTAATTCTCTCCAACCCCTCCCCCCATCTCCCCCCATTCTCCCCCCACACTACCCCTCCCATCATCTTTACTTGTCTATGCTTTGCTTGAAGCATTTTGGAAATTTTACAGTAGAATACGTTTTGTTCAGACTATTAGGAAATGTTTTACTACAAAATATAAATACCGTAATATTGTATTATGTATTTTACCTTTTGCCTCAGCATTTTTTTCCTAAATGTTTTGCAAATGTTTTTATTCTCAACGCTTCATTACGCGACTCCCTTGATTCTGTACCTTTTATTTCTAATGTGCTCAAATTTTGAATCAATATCTTCCCATGAAAAAGAGAATATTTGACTTTTTATGTCTATTTTCGCCCATTTATTTACTTTTGGCTCCTTATTTTGCTCATAATGTTTTTTATTTTTTATTTTACTTGCAGGAAAGACAGACACTTCCAGCCGTTATTGCCATTTGAGATTCAGACATACTATTACCTAAATTCTGATTTTGTAAATGACAGTAAATAACGGAAACATGTTTGTTGAGTATTGACAGAGACTAAATTAGGACAGCAACTGTTCTTTAATTATACGAGGTGCCTTGATTTGTGAAACTTTTCTGTTCTTGCGTTCAGTAAAAATCAATTCCTGCAGTTCCTCTTTTATTGATTCCTTTCTCTCCTTTTTATATATTTTTTCATGAATACGTACATTACAATGTCCCCGAGGTATAAACATAAATTCATACTGCCATCCGTTTTCTAAACTGGAATACTGGGTGGCAAGTAACTGGAGCCTATCGTCTTAGAATTATGATCAAACATCTTATCTGTCACATACACAGAGTCCACCTAATAACACGACTTTACATTTGTGTGAGAAACACCGTTTGGAGAACATGCAGTCAAAACACAGAATGAACCCCAGCGCGGAATGAAGTACAGAAAGGCGGCCACTGTATTTGTTGTACCACGGCTCATTAATAATGCGTGGATTACATTAATGGAATTATACGATGCTGGTGTTAGTCTTGTTACCTCATGGCGCTGAGGGAATGGATTTGACTCCTTATCTGCACTGCATGGTGTTTGCATGTTCTCACAGTGAGTTTGTGGGGTTTCTTCCCTTGGAGTTTGCATGTCTCCATCCAATTCATAACGCGCTCATTCCATTTGAAGACGCGACGAGTCTGGGTCTAACCCGGCAGCATAAGGCGAAAATCTAAATTGTCGCAGCGCTCTGTATCCAAGGAGCTTCGGACTAAAGATATTGTAATTTAACTAATCCAACTAAAATAACATTTTTTTCTCCGAGTAGCAGCTAATACGCCCGTTACCCGGTTAAGCGAACGTATCATTTAGAGCATCGCCGGTTTACCTAAACGTACTCTCGAACTGTGGGTGGGTACAAACTTTAGAGAGCGTCGTTTATTGTGAACTCAAGCCAACAATCGAACTGCGGCTCAAATACGGAAAGAATGAAAGAAAGAAATCTACAAGTTTACGCCGTGTCTTTCGCAGACACTCTGTTATTTTTTCAAGCGAAATGTGAATTCTTTTTTTTTCAGTGAGTAATGCGACGTTATCTACATCACTGGTTTACAAATAAAACAAAGACTGCAGTTGTGGACATTTAGTATTCACAGGAATCGTACTTCACCAAGTAAAAACTCAATTTTTCAAACGTCACTGTTTCAATCCGTGGCTTCTTGGGAATGGAAGTACTCTTTTAATAAATTAGGAATACCAAGTAATTTAATACAATGCAACACAAATATAAACATTCCAATTCACAAAATACGAAACATAAAGATTAAAAAAAAAATTTTATACCCATACTTGGCAAAACCGTTGAAATTCTGAAGAGACAGTTTGTGAGGAGACTACCTCCAGATGCAATGGGCAGACTGAGCTTGATTTAAAACACCAGATTGCTTCCTACCTTTTGAAACGTAGGACTTTATTCAGTAATCTTCAAACATTATTAAACATAATGGAAGCCATCAGCTGGGTTCTCAAATGTTAGCTCTCCCATTACAATTTGATGCAACATCTTATTTTTAATATTGAAATACAAAAGCCTTAAATATATTATCTTACCAAAGGAGGGCAATTCTGAAGATGATTTGATTGAATAAAAGGAAGAAAAAAGCTTCCCTAAGCTTTTTAAGTTCAAGGATGTATTGATGGAAGCCTATCATTTGAAGCAATTAATTTGTGCTCCAAAGAAGAAAACTGATTATAGATTAAGCCAGCCTGGAAATGTATGCTTTAAAATATACATAAACGACAGTGCTTTTCCTTTATGGTATTAAATAAATAAATATTATAAGCAATCAGTAGCACACAGCTTGCACACATATTTTCCCTCTAAATTTTACATAATATAGAAAATAATATTTAGATTTCCCTTAATATCAAATGATGGTTTACTATATCAAAGTGTCCATTTTTTATTAAATGATTTAGATTTTGCCTAGTCCTAACGCTAAACTAACCTTACACATACTACTGTTACATTTGAAAGTGGCACTGCTGTTACATCTTTTTTTTAATTTAGTTTTATTCTTTCTTCCCTTCATATACTCTTGTACTATTTACTACACTTTAATCTGCATCTTGCATTGTGAATTGTAGAGAGCATGGCCTGGCAGTATGACTGTTATGCTGGAAAATACATGACTGCTATGGAATTCCTATAGTATGCGACCCCTGGGACTGTGAGCAGAGCTGTGAAGTATCAGGGGTCCTGTCGTACAGTATATACCTCTGACCTGTACCATTAGTACATCACCTTGGAATGATGTTCACTTTAGAAAATGACTATATACAATATACATTTAAGGTATAAATACAGTTACTATAATTGTAGTGTTCATTTATAAATGTTCTCTTTTAAATACATTTTGACTATATGCTTAGGAAGGTATATAGTCATTGTGCTCAATATTAAAATAAAAAACAATGAAAACATATGTAAAGAAAAGATTCATGTTCTTAATAATTTTGACAATACAGGTCAATACTATATTTTGACAATATGTGTCAATTTACTTTGCAGCAGTGTTCAAAATGGAAACAAAACAATAAGAGATATATGTGTTTACTGTATACTAGTGCTTGTTGGTAATTTTTTTCTGTGGCAGTCCCTTATTTTGAAAAGACAAAAAGATAAAAATTAAGGATTCACTGGCCTGCGGTGGGTTGGCACCCTGCCCAGGATTGTTTCCTGCCTTGTGCCTTGTGTTGGCTGGGATTGGCTCCAGCAGACCCCCGTGACCCTGTGTTCGGATTCAGCGGGTTGGAAAATGGATGGATGGATGGATGGATTCACTGGCACAATGTATATTCCATAGTTGTGCGTTATTGTGTGACTGATTGTGTAAAATACTTCTCTAAGCCCTTTGCGACTCTTCTCACGTTGAAAGCCACCCCACATAACAAAGATTTACAGAGTAGATGATTAGTTTAATTCAAATAATACTGAATATTCACTTTGGTAATTAATGCCCTCTTGACAATATAAAAAACTTGGATCGGGTGGATGGCCAGTTGGTCCAGGTCTCGAGAAGTGGGACTTTATCTTATATTAAAAATGGCTTTGTCTGTTTTAATTGAATGTGAGTTTCTTTGAGGCTTCTTTTCTCCTGACTGGATTTTTTGTTTTCCTCTCCTCCAACTACCCATATCTCAATTACTGTATAATGTTAATGGGCTTTATATTGCAGTGATTTGTGCATCTGATATAAATTTACCTACTGTGTGTGTTTATTGTACAGTTGTTTGTGTGTTAATGTACCTAACTATTGAATGGTTAAGCAGTTTGTTGTTGTTGAATTTTAGTTGTGGATGTGTGCACATAATGTGTGCCCCTACCTAGTAAAATGCCCTTTACAAAAAGGAATTGAATTTAAATAAACAATTTTAACATAGACTAAATAAAACAGATGTATTAATTTCTCAATACTTTGTTCAAAGTTTTATATATGTGAAAGGATCTGTATAGAAATAGCTTGAACAGTGTCATTTCTTTTAATTTCTTTGAAACACTTTTATATGCTTCTATAATCGAGTTTAGTAGTGTTCAATAGGAAAGGAACAATATAAAGTAAAAATTGATTGATTTATTTTGAATGTGTAAACATATTCACTGCAAAAGGCTGATTTCTGAACCTGTTTTTTTACAAACCACAGCATCAAGTGCTAGGCAGGAATCAATTGTGGATGGAGTGCCAGCCCACTGTACTGCACAATTTCTTAAGTGCACACACCCAGTGTCACTCATACTTACTTGCCTATTTAAAGTCACTAATGTACACATCTTTCGAATGTGGGAGGTCAACCAGAGTACTTTGTTAAAATTGCACACAGACATAATTAGAGTAAGAAAACCATACACAATGAAAATGACTGGGCCCAAATTTCATCCTGGAGCCTTAAAGAAATAGTATTAGTCATTGTGTCACTGGACCATCTTCTATAAAAATTACTAAGTAAATACTGACTTAAAGAAAATCAGAAAACAATTTACAAGTTTTGTCAACACGTATGATTTTTTAAAAAATGATGGGTTAATTGTTTAATTATCAAACTAATTGTATTTTTAGCTGCTTTGCAAAACACTGCACCATTTTCCTATGGAAAGCTAAGAATGACGATTTCATATCTTTTCTGCTACTATAAATGTCTTAGCAAAATAGTACAAATGCACAATTTAAACATGTAAACAGAAAAGCAATGCTTCATTGCCTATATGCAAACATATCTATTCTTATCTTTAGTCTCATTTGCGGCCTATTTTCAGATTTTAATTGCATGCTAGTTGTAGGAAACATGCAAGACTGATAACACATAGAGTTGTTATTATGTATTTCCCACCTGCAAAAGCAAACATGAAAGGAGTGACAGACACACAGCAAGAACTCTCTCTGTAGCTCAGTGCCATGTGAATCCAAAACTCTAGTAACTTTTTATTTTTTAGCTTGCGCTGGTCACAGGAATTAATGTGGATTGGACCAGTACATATTTGATTTTTTTTTATGTGTTCAAAGAGATTTATCATAACCGACGTACTTGCTTACAAAAACTGATTTTTATTAATCTAGGGCTAAACTAAACTAAACTACTAGCATGATTAGTAACACGAAGCTGTGAGGAAATAGTGCAACACTGTGGAGCAGTATCTATCTATCTATCTATTGTGGAGAACAGCCCTGACACAGACAGGTAGACATGATGGTTTCACCACACACATGTTTATTATACAATATTTACAAATTCAAGGTGCACAAAACCCAGTGCCGCAGCACCAACCACCCCTTAAGTCTTGGCCACACAACACAATGCCTTCACAGTCTCTGGTCCGCCTCCACTCCTCTCCACCGAGCTTCGTCCACTTCCACCCGACTCTTGCCAATGACTGGAGGGAGGCGGCCCCTTTTATACACCCCGGATGGGCTCCAGGTGCTTCTCGACACTCTTCCGTCGACACTCCCCTGTGTGGCGGAAGTGCCAGCTGCGCAACCGGAAGGACTCCGGGTGTCCCTGCTCCTCTTCCCCCCAGTACTTCCGGGTGTGGCGGAAGTGCTGAGGTCCAGGGCTCCGAAGGCATTGGGGCTCCCCCTGGCGGTAGCCACGGGCCCCTACAGGGTAGAGCTTCCATGCTCTGTACCCTTGGTCCCCAAAGCAACCAGGGCGGTCGCCCCCTCGTGTTCTGGAGGAGGTACAAGCCCTCCTCCGGTCCTCCTGGGCATCCCGGCCAGGCATGAACCCCAGCCGGGTGCCACACTATCTATCTATCTGTCTGTCTGTCTGTCTGTCTGTCTGTCTGTCTGTCTGTCTGTCTGTCTGTCTGTCTGCCTATCTATCTATCTATCTATCTATCTATCTATCTATCTATCTATCTATCTATCTATCTATCTATCTATCTATCTATCTATCTATCTATCTATCTATCTATCTATCTATCTATCTATCTAGATGATAGAGGGTGCTGTAGTTATCCCTGAGCCAAGAAGCTAAAGTTCTCAAAAAAGGAGTATCTCATTAAATTACACATAAAAAAGACAAACCCTGGCTACCTGGTCTTGGAAATATATGCTTTGCACCCCTGTCAGTCTGATGGGGTTAATCTCAATCATAAATACCAGTAAGGTCTCTTCCTTCCAATTGTCAGACCTTTGTCCACATTTTCTCCCAACTCCAAGTACATTTAATGATTTACCAGAAATGGCTTTTAAACACCCATCATTAAATCTATTTATTATTATTATTTACCTTAGAGATAACTTATGGTATGAAGACTGCCCTCTAGAATCATTGGTGATGAGAGCCAAAAACTCCATCTAGCTGAACACAGTTATTAACAGTTTGCAAAGAAACATGGACAGCATAGAAGGGACTTCTTGTTTCCACTGATTGTAGTTTGGGAACACTTGCCACACTAGCCAGTGGCCCTACTATCCTAGCATTTTACAGTTACTTAGGGACTCCCATAACAACCACTCATTAGTGATAGGGTATCTTTACTAGCAGAACTAGTTACTTCTGTCAGTGAAATCATCTTTAAGGCCAAACTCCTATCTGGTGGTACCTTAACTTGTCAATAGTTATGCCCTGACCACATCCCCCTTAACACTATCTAGAGTATATACACTTATTTACAAACCTATAGTTCACTAAGTAAATTCAGGAAATGTATTGCCAAGTTTAAAAAATTTGATGCTAATATATAATGTTTTGTATGATAATCACAAATGGGAATTTATGAAATTTGCCTAATATAACAGTAGATAAGCTAAAGTGAGATTGTGTTTACGCCATTAAAAGTAACCAATAGTGTTGGAATGAAATACCTGCTTGAAATCCTATGCCTAGACAAAACAATTTGCAGTTAAGTTTTTTACTTTCCTTTTCAGGTGAAGACATTATTTATGTGACAATCTCTATTTTATCATTCAGGCTGTTATACTATGCAGAACTGATAGTCCATAATTCTCTGTCCTTAATCAGGCAATGTCGCCTAATGGCTAAGATAAACAGCAGGGTTGCTGGTTCAAATATAAACCCTTCATAACTGGGTAATGTTGAACAAGTCACTTGATTGTCCATTGTACAGCTTCTGGAATATTCTACTGTATCATTTTGATTTGTTTTAGGTATATGAATTTGCTAAATTTGTAAGCTAGCCTCTTTTATAATATAGAGGACATTTAATGAACAATATTAAATGTTCTTTATAAATATTTGTAATGGATGTAGGAATAATGAGCGTATGTCTGTCAACACCTCCCTAATTAATCACTTTACCAATGAATATGCAAATAAAAGTGTGTGAGTGACTGTGCTCTTTGAAGGGTTAATTCCTACCTGGCACCAGTGCTGTTAGTGGTTGCTTTGGAAAAGCAGGTTAAAAATAAGTAGTAGAATAACTACATAACTGTTATACAGGTCATTTTCATTTCTATTTTTGTTTATATAGCATCTGTTTTAAGAAAAAAAGGTAGTTTTTGAAAGTAAAGCAGATCCTTCATTACTTCAGTTGTAACTAAATGAAGAAAATGTACAGGTAGGTGGTATGGTATAAGCAATAAAAAATATGGCATTTAATAAAAGGAATCTCAGTTTATTATCATTGTATGTTACAAGTCACCTATAGCGAATAGCATGCTGGTAGAAACTTAACTAAAGGAATGAATCAGTTGTCTATCAACAGAGCATGAAGCATGTATACTTAATCATTGTAGAGGAAGGAGACGTCTCTTCAGCATTTTATGTTGTAAACTTGACAATTAACTTAATAAAAGAAACACCATATCCATGTGTTGGTTGCCACTGTGAAAAGGGTAGGATGTCATTTTCAAACATTGTAATGAATTTATTTATCTTTTGTGTTGATAAAAAGTACTGTATAGTCTAGCCGATCATTATATGGAGGAGAGAATAGGGAACTGTATAGTGTATATCTTTATAGATAAGTCTATGATATAGACCAGGGGTAGGCAACGTCGGTCCTGGAGTGCCACAGTATGTGCAGGTTTTTGTTCCAACCCAGTTCCTTAACGAGAACTCAATTATTGCTGATGAAGCACATATTGCTTAACTGACATTTTAATGCTTCATTTTAGTGGTCTCGCTTGTTAAGGTTCTCCAACCTTAATTGCTTATTTCAATCTTAAACTGCTGCATTTAGTGTTTTAATTGCTCCTTATTAGCAATAAGATGTAAAAGACAAAGCAGCCAGCAGTTCTCCAGCTAGCTTTTTTCCAATTACATCTGTGTGTGTTCATCATGCACGGTTTGATTTAATAAAACACTTAATAGAAAAATGTGACAGACTGAAAATGATCTGTTTTAGTCTTCAAATCATTTGGATGATATCCTTGGAAAGGAAAAAAATCTACGATATAAAAGCCTTACATTGCACAGACTAACAAGCCATAAAATTAAATAAGGTCTGAGATTGGCAATGATTGGTTTCTAATTAAGCAATTGGGTTGAATGAAAACCTGTAGCCACTGCGGCTCACCAGGACCGACATTGCCTACCCCTGTTTTACATCTTATTGCTAATAAGGACCAATTAAAACACTGAATGCAGCAGTTTAAGATTGAAATAAGCAATTAAGGTTGGAGAACCTTAACAAGCGAGACCACTAAAATGAAGCATTAAAATGTCAGTTAAGCAATATGTGCTTCATCAGCAATAATTGAGTTCTCGTTAAGGAACTGGGTTGGAACAAAAACCTGCACATACTGTGGCACTCCAGGACCGACGTTGCCTACCCCTGATATAGACAGCCTAGTTGTTTCAACCTATACACTTTTAATTTTTTGCTCAATGTCAGATAGATAGTTTCATTCATTTAACAAAGAGAGCCAATTAATAGCCCATATTTTTATTGAAAGCCTTCTGGTTAACAGCCTTGCACTGAAACACTAAGATTAGTAGCACCATACATAATTATGTTTACTTTGATAGTGTAACAGTGGTGGCGCACTCAGCTGACTAGGAAAGTAACACACCCTTCATCCGTTACATTATGAATAAAGAAATGTATTTTTTGTTTCAAACGTGTGGGCTTCAACCCAAGCAGAACTTTTATTTCTTATGAATTATACGTCTTAAAATAGTTAATGAAATGTTTGTCCCCAAATCAGTTTGCCTACTCGCTGCCTTCTGTCCTTACAATGCCCCTCATGACTGTCTTTGAAGCCATTTTTAATGAGGCACTTATAGATTTTATGGGCAACGTTTACACCTGTGATAAGGTGGCATTTGTACCTATTGGCTGTCCAGTGAGAAGTTCGTGAGGATATTTCCTTTTCTCTTACATAGCTTAGGTCTCATGTGAATGGGAGAAGTTGGCTGTCTGGTGCGTTGACTGTCCTTAATGGTTGGCCCTTGTACACTAGGTTCCAGTGTCCAACTGAGGTGTTTCCTTCTTTGACTGGTTTCTGGCCTTCACTAGGGAAGAGAGAAGAATATACCTGTACACTGTAGCATAAAGAGTTCCTTGTCCATTTTCCCAAGGTTTCCACTGTGCTCTCTCAGCCCTTATGTCACAAAGGAAGAGAAGGAGGAAAATGTGACAAGATCATACAGTGCATGTTGAGATATATTTCTACTGTTGGTAAAGCACTTTATGAAAAATTTCACTTTTAAAGTTGCTATATTAAATAAAGATGAATGATTTTGTAAAGCAATCTTTAGGGGTTTCAGAGCAAAAGATGAATTTCTTTGCAAGGGTTCATACTGTAAAAGCATGTTTTATAAAAAATGTTTTATATATTCTGTATAAAAGAGCTTACTAGTACATGATTTCCAAAGTAATTATATGCAGGGTGTTACAAAAAATATTGATTTATGCTTGTTCTGCTGAGTGACTCTACATATTCATAGGTACCAGATTTTAAAATGATCATCAAATTAATTATGCCACTTTTTTTGGTTTCTCTTATTGTGAGGAGACTCTGGACAATTAAAACTCTAGCAAGTGCTTTGATCCCTAAAAGGTAGGGTACACACTCTAAGATTCCCCCCAAATTGTCAGTTTTAATATGTTGTTCATTTTTCCACAGTACGAAATGTGCAAATTTCTGATTTTAATTATTGAGAGAGCTGTAAGGCATCACCTTGTAGTGTTTATTTTCTGTTTCATTTATCACAGGGCCCAGTCATTCATATAACTTCAAGAGCCTAGTTTAAAATTGCCAGTTAACCTAACACACATCTCTGGGTTTGGAGAGGAAAATTGGAAAACCCAGCAAACCTTCGAAAACAAATAAAGAAAATGGAAATTTGACACAGCCAATGACTAAATATGATATTCTCTATCCAAAAGGCTAGATCCATAACACAGAAATTCTATTCCCTCTACCATCATGCTGTCCTTCTCTTCTCTTCCCTTTCCGTCTCTTCTCTTCAAAGTTGTGGCACTGGGCTATGATATATTGTATATGAGATCATCAATAGATATGTCTCCCAGAAATACTGTTTTACTAACTTCACTATGACCTGCTTTGTGACTGTGACTAATCCAGGAGGTGCGTCACTATAGTAAAAAGTAACTTTACAGGCAATCCCACACAATCCACTGAGGCATTGCTGAACTCATTTCCCAACAATCTGTTGATTGTTCTAATACTTAAGGGTCTCTGATCAGTAGCACTGACCTCATCTGGTAGTGTGACAAACATGCAGTGCATGAGTGCTAGAGTGAGCTTTGACATTTATCTCTTCACTTGTTTCTTTGTGGTCAGTTCATTTGTACTTTATAAATGAAAAGTTGTAGCATTTCTTTTTCTGAATTTTCTGTTGATGATTGTTTCTCATTTCAAGCTATCACCCCAGACCCTGGCACCTGTTTTGTTTTGTTTTGGGAGCTCTTCTGCATTCTAACAGCCTTGTCCTTTCAGTCTCATCACTAAATATTCTATGAACATACAAAATCATGCTGAACACTGAAAGACCACCTGATTATTGAAAACTGGATATTTATCAATAACTATAGACATTAACCTATCATAAAGCACTTTGGGGAGGATATACAAAAAGAGAAATCCAAAATAATAATTATCAAATAAATAAGCAATAAACATGTGGATAAATTCCCATGTGCATTAAGGATGAACGGTGGTGGTACCAGTTTCCTGTTTCAAGAAATCAAAAACGTTCACATAAAGAATTATGTTGGCAGTACAAATACTTCAAAAAACTACAAACAGTTACCACTGCCCCCCTCAGTTGGTGTTTACCGTCTCTGAAAATAAACTCCTAGGTTATTTGGCTGAGGGTGAGTTTCAGGACCCTAAGAAGAGTCTCTTCCATGGTAAAAGTTCTTTTTAACAATTTTATTGTCTCTGGTGAATTACTGCATTCTGGAGTTGTTCTTCGAGCATTACTCCCAATACTTTTTATCTTATTAATTGTGAGGATCTTATGCATGCCTCTCAGCAGCCATTTTCAAGAAGTATGGGCCACCATGACTACATGACTGAGGTCCTCTATACACAGTCTCTGGATAAAAGAAGACAACAGTGTCCAAGGACATGCCTAATTTTTTTTCCATTATGGAGACAGGGCTTCCTACCCAATATCCAGGTGTCCTCTTGTCTATTTGGTAATCTTATATTTAATTAGGCCATAGCACACTGTGATATCAGTCTACAAATGTAGTACTTTAGTACTACCCTAGTGTAAGTGGGCATGTGTACCCTTTGATGATATGGTACCCTGTTTTCTATTGCTTCCTGCTTTGCAGCCAGTATAACTGGGTTAGGCTGAATTAGATTTAACAGGTCTGGGAATATATAATATGTACACATTAATAAGGCATTTATCCTGCGCTAATTTGTGCTTTTATGAGGGTTAATATAGAAATTTCTCAACTATATTTGTTCATGAGGCCATTTGAAACTTAACAGTCCTGAACCAGCAACTTTTGTGATATTCTAAGGTCAGAGTTCAGCCTCTGCTTTTCTTGGTCATATCCCGGACTCGTCTTATACTAGAGTGAAAGGTTAAGTAGTGCTTCACAGCAGCCCCCAGTGGAGCTGTCAGTGTAACAAGGGTCTCTGTTTCAAGTAATCATCTGCAGTGTTAACAGAATACTTGGAGCCATCTGTTCCGGGCTTAGTTTTGTAGCTGTCAAATCCCAATATTTGCAGAAGGCTGATCTCAAGACCCAGGAGGCTTGGTGAGAAAATGTATGCCCGGGCCCTCCAGCAGTGTGCCATTGCTGTGGTGCAAGCTGCAATCCGGCTTCCTGTATTTAATCACTGCATCAGCATCACATGAAAGCTGTATGGGGGTCGAGAAAATGTGCACCCAGCCTCTTAGGCAAAAGCAGTATGTTGGAATTAAAAAAAAAAAAGTATGTCGGAATTTATTTAACAAAAAATAACGTAGTCAGTGTCTTTTGTTATGTTTTTTTTTTCAAACAGTACTCTTCCTCAGTAGTATTTACTGCCATTTTTCCAATAACTTCTCAGAGGCTTATTATGTTGTTATGTAATTATTTATTGCGGAAGTGAGCCAAAGAACAATTCTTCAGTACAAGAATAGCTTGATACCTTCATTTTGTGCCTAGCAATGTTATGAAGGGGCTGGATGGGGGTTACATTGGAGCTGACTCTCAGATTTCAAGGTTTTTAGTGACATTCTATCTCACATTTTCCACTGCCGCATGCTATTAGTCTTACCACTCCCTGAGAAACAGAAATTACCTAAACCATACCTCAGTCTGATTTCCTGAAATGTCTACAATAGAGTGCAGAAACAAATTAAAAAAAAAAGACTGTCTGACAATAGAATGGGACTCTTTACATCACCAGTATCCTTGAGTGAAGCAAAGAAGGACTTTTGACACAACAGCTCTATGTCTTCCCGTGTCTCCAGGGTAGGGTATCTTCATTTATTTTTCAATCAATAATTATTTGCTACGGCAACATGTTGAGATGCTGAAATTTACACTCTTCCCAATGCGTTGCCCCCCCCCCCCCCCCAACCAAAAAAAAAAATAAAACACTGAGGCTAACAGGGTTAATTGTCATGTAAAACCTCAGCTGTATGTTATTCTTCTATTTTTTTATTGTTTCCCCAGGGAAAGCTCAGCCCAGATGGCGTTTTCCTGGAGGCTGTGACCCACGAGGGGCTTGCAGAGACAGAGAACAAGGTGCATCTTCTCAGACTAATTAATTTACTATTATAGCACCTGTTTCAGAATAGATAGGGCTGGGAAGTAAGCAGTCCCCAGACACAGCGGTAGGCTCACTGGTAAATGGGTTTGAGCTGATTATATTAAGCTGATGCTTTGATCATCTAAAGGCGTTAAAATGGAAATATGTTTTCACTGGCTGTTGCCCTCAGAAAAGAGCAGTCTGAGGATACAGCTGATTACTTTTGACTGCAAAATCACATAAGGGCCACACTTAGTAAGAATATCTTGTTTTAAGATTCCACTATTTGCTTTGTGCTGTAATATCTCTTGCGGCTTGAAGAGTTCTACAATAGAAAAGATGGTTTTGTTTATTCTGATTTACAACAGCAAAAAAAGATGAAATATTTCATATATGCGGTATAATTACACACAAACACATGCACACACACGTATATAAACAAATTCATGAAATAAATATTTTGGACGTTTTGGGCTTATAAGTATTTCAGTTCTAAGTCATTCATTATGCTTTAATGTGTCAATTGAAAACATAATTTTATAAATCTGCAGGGGTCAATGACAGCACTGAGCACAAGGCAGGAACTAACTCAGGGCAATGTGGCAGCCCATCGCAGAGTACATTCATGCACATGCATACACGGATTCATAAATTTACTTACTGTATACTATGAACTGTTACTTACTCTACTGTATTCTTTTTCTGGTTTTGGTATCCTGCTGTGACACTTGGTGCCATTGCTACATTGCTAAGCTACTATTCCTGCCAGTGGGAAGTAACAAAAAGGATATTAGGAGCCTTGGGATTCCATGATAAAAGGAACTAATCTGCTTCTTATTAGACTGTGCAGCATGTAACTTATGATACTGTAGAACGCCCAGGAGGGGGGGAGGGCAGCCAGTAGGCCTAGTTAATAAGAAATGTAACTTTGCCAATTCTAAAATTGATCCCTCAGAATTTTATTTTCTACATTAATGTTGTTAACTGGAGTTTTTGTTTTCCTCTCCTCCATATCGCAATTATAATGCTAACAGAACCTTGTTTTTCGTTAATTTATGCTAATTGGATTACATTTGTTTAAGTGGGTGTTTAACTCAAATTGTGTTTCATGTATATAAATTTATGATTTAATAATTTACTGTTAGTGCATTAAATTGCAGTTTAAAATATGTGCAAGTGCTCTGAATCTGTATTCAGTGAAAAAGGCAAAGAAAAAAATAACGAAACTGAATACAGCATCCATTTAATGTTGCTAATTAGCCTTACCTGCGTGTGCTTTAGATATGTGAGGAAATCAGTATATCCAGAGAAAAAGCCACATAAATATGGGAATAAAGTGCATACTCCACACCAACACCAACCATTCAGAATTATACTAAAATAATGTATATTAGTGATCAGAAGACATATATATGTATGTCATAAGAATAAAAAAAAAACACTTTGTGTGCATGTGTTTGTTTAAATTTGTTCATTTATAAATATTAATAACAGATTATATTTTTTTAAATGGTGAAGGAAGAGGAGACCGTTTTTGTATGATATGGCAGTGGTGTGGGTGGATGAAACACAGTTCTAACTTCTTTTTTACCTGAAACAGCTCATTAAACTATGAAACTATAAAGTTTCTTGAAAAAAAGCAATTCAAGGTTGTGGAAACAGTTTTTTTCTCTTTTTTTTGAATGAGCGAAACTTAATTATGTTTCATAACAGAGTGGTCTGTAATATCCTCAGAGAAATATCTAGTCCCTGTCAAAGAGTGCATAACAACATAGCCTAAAAGATGCACTTTGAAAAAAAAGCATTTATATAGGGCCTTTGTACAGTGAACATCCTTTACAATTCTTAATATAGTGGTTTACTGTGGTTTTATGTAATTTTGTGCACATGCACAATAAGTGCCCTTCTTGCTAAGGACCACACAGTAAGCAAAGAGCAATGATTGAAACAGCAACTTTTTGATTTAGAGACTAGTTCCTTGTCTAGTACAGTCAACTGCCTTAAAGGAACAAGTTTCTCCCCAATGTGGGATTAGAGATTCAAACCTGATTTTAAAAAGAGTCTCATATTGTACCAACCAGACAGCATGAAATTTCACATTAGTTACCTTTAATAGTCTTGCATCATGCACATGTAGTCTTCATTTAAGTAAACAGTATAACGGAATAAATCACATTTGATTCACTATATTTTAAAGGAAAAACCTTAGCAGGAACCTTCTGGCTGGCATCTTTAGAGTGTTTGATAAAAGTTACAGTAGATGTGCTGTTCTTTAAAACTGAAGTTTTTCTTTTACTCCTTTTTTCTTTAAAAAGTCCAAAGTGAACACACAAGAATAAAGTTAATGATAATTAATATAAAAGTTTTATATCACATCTTAATAATTGAGTTATTAAATTGTTTGGATAGAATGACAGAAATACTAATATTTAAAACTGGGTGAACAAAAACGTGTTTCAGTGCTACATTATCAATAGGTGATTTGCTTCTGCTTCTGGTTCAACAAGAGGCAAAGAGAGAACAGCTTGTGGTCTGATGGGGTCACTCTCGAGCCATTCTCAGACACAAAATAATGGCAAGTTTGCCAAGTATTTAACAGGAAGGTATATTTCACAAAAAATGAAGTAACAGTGCTTTATTTTAAAAAAGAATAAATATAGAATGGTCTCTCTCTCTCTCTCTCTCTCTCTCTCTCTCTCTCTCTCTCTCTCTCTCTCTCTCTCTATATATATATATATATATATATATATATATATATATATATATATATATATATATATGCCTCTGTCTCTTTGTCTTCCCATCTTCTTCTTGCTGATCAGTTTCCTGCCATCCACTATCTTCCCAGCCCCAAGCACTTTGCCAAAGTCTGCTTCCTGGAAATAACCTGATTATTAATTTTTAGATCAACAATACTCTCTTGAACTCCTTGAGTCATTCTTCTAACTTTGTCTCCAATCCTGGAGCACCACATGTAGTACTGTACTAGCAGTACTGAACACCAGCTCCCATATAAAGAACTAGGCAATTCCCTGTTACCCTGTAGTGTATACTATATATATTGTAATGCTAAAGATGATCAGACTTTGGGGACACTTATTAAAATGCCACTTGTCCCCCACATATGAACCTTGATGTTATTCTGTGACCCTAGAGTATTTAGTTTTGTGCCTGTTTTTAACAACCCCTGTTGGTGTCAACCTATGTGTATCAACATGAAACACACTGTCAGGATCTTGTTGAACTTTGTAATCATGACTAGGTGATCTACTCTAGGTTATTACAGAAAGTTTCCCTGACATGCATCTTTAAACCTGGTATTCTTGCATTGGGGTCACTGAGATGTTGTCTAACCTCCATGGTTTTCCTGTTGGTCTTCATGTGTGAAACCGTTGTTTTGATGACCTAACTATTGCTGAAGATGAGTCAGTGATAGCTGGTTGCAATGTAGGTTGGCAGAGTCTGACTCTAGCCGAGATTCAGTAAGTGATAGGGAGCTGTCAATAATAGACTTTGGACTGGAGAGTACTATTTCTCCAGAGATGGTGAAATAATTGAATTATGCATAATAGTTGTGAAATCCTTCTCGAAATCATCCTTAACACCAACATCTCACTACCACATCTGTTATGGCCTACATGTTCTGCTATACTCTACATTGGGCTACCTATCCAACCTCATTAAGACCTACAAACAGGTATCTGCCCAACTCATTTTCCTCATTAGTGTATTATTGTTGTGCTCTTACGACAACTAAACCATTTTAAGATCATCATAATATGACCCTGTTCATTTATTGCCTTTTCAGCAAAAGATCAAGTAATCCTAATTATGTGCATACCTCATTATACAGCTATTTCTACATATAAATATAAAATATGTATGTGTGTTTACATATATACAATATATATATTGTACACAACCAAACGGACACCGGCAGTTCTAAAAAACACAAGTTTATTTAAACAAAGGTCCCAAAACCCAAGTCCCGCACACACACAGTGCTTCCAGCACCAAACACCCTTACATGGGCCTTTTAACGTCCATAGGCCAACTTTCTTCGTCTCGCTGGAGCTTCGTCCTCCTCCAGCTCCTGACTCTCACTTTATAGTCACCCGGACGTGCTCCAGGTGCTCGCTGATGTTCTTCTGGCGGCACTTCCTGGTGTGGCGAAAGTGCCACATGAGCACCCGGAAGCACTCCGGGCGTTGCTGGAAGATCCTTCCTCCACCTTCCCAGGTGTGGCGGAAGTGTAGATCTCCCGGGATTTATGAGGCTTGGGGCACCCCCTGGTGGTAACCACAGACCCCCACGGGTTTGAGCCTCCCTGCTACTTCCCCGTGGTCCCCTTGCTATCCCGGGCGGTTGTCCTCTCGTGGCCCAGGGGACGTTTAGATCCCCTTCTGGTCCTTCCAGGCATCCCAGCTGGGTCTGGCCCCCAGCCTCCTGCTACAATATATATATTGTCGCAGGTGGCTGGGGGAGCGACCCGGCCGGGACGCCTTCCCCAGACCACGTGGGGGCGACCGCCCTGGTACCTATGGGGACCACGGTTACAGAGCTTGGAAGATCATCCCTGTAGGGGCCCGTCATCACCGCTAGGGGGCGCCCGAATGCCTTGGAAGCCCTGGACCTCAGCACTTCCGGGTGTGGTGGAAGAGGGGGAAGAGGGGGAACGGGATCGGCGACACCAAGAGTGCTTCTGGGTACGCAGCTGGCACTTCTTCCACACTGGGGAGTGCAGGTGGAAGATTGCCGGGAAGCACCTGGAGCACATCCGGGTGATTATAAAAGGGGCCGCCTCCCTTTATTCAGGACTTGAGTCGGGTGGAAGAAGGACGAGGTCTGGAAGGAGGCAAGGAGGCGGCCTGAAGAAAGAGAAGGCATTGTGCTGTGGCCAGGACTTTGAGGACTTGGGGACTTGTGAGGACTAACTGTAAATATGGAACTGTATAATAAACGTGTGTGGGGTGATTTAAACGTGTCTGCCTGTCTGTGTCTGGGTCATGTTCCACAACATATATATATATACTTTATATATATAAAATCCTAAGCCTAAAAGTGTAACAATTTTGTGCAACGATTTTATGTCACTTTTTTTGTCACGCTTTAAATCGAGCTTATTTTAAAATCTACATATATATGTTTGGTATCATTCTTTTCAGAATTTATCAAACTTTAATGTGATGTTGTTAGATTTTCAGATTCTTATTTATTTTTTAAATTATAAACTTCAAAATATCAAGAACTCACGTCCTGTGAGACGAGAGTTTGTGTGAAAAGATTTAACCATACCTGTGGCCAGAAATAAAAGACAAAGAGTAGGACAGCTGCTGTACAGGCTTGTAAATGTGTGAAGTGCTGTGCGAGATGCAGATCACACGGCACGGCAGCAGCAGCAAGCCAGCAGCTGATCGAGCAAAGAGGAGGTAAAAAAAATTGTATTTGTTTCCATTGTATCACCATTTAAGAGGGGGTTTCAGAGGAGGACCGCATCTCCATGGGGTGCGTTCAGCCCCCCGCTTCACAACACAAACGGCAGCACAGGCAGGGGGGGGGGGGGGGTTGGAGAGCGAAGTGAGCAGGGGGGAACCCCCTAGTGTGTATATATATATATATATATATATATATATATATATATATATATATATATATATATGCATACACACACACTCTGTATATATGTAAATATGTATGTGTGTGTTTATGTGTTTACAGTATTTAGTGTGTGTGTGTATATTATTATCCAATTGAAACATAATTTAATTTTTTAAATAATATATGCTGTATATGCAGTAAATTTATGCATGTGTGTAATCCATTGAACATTATGTTTTGTTAGGCAATCTCTGGCCCCTTTTGGCAGTCCCAGATAATCTTTCTGCTCACTTCTCGGGTTTCATTTTAATCAGTGTGCCAATGTTTGCTCAAAATATAAGAGAATACGTAAATCTGAAATTGGGAAAAAAATTGTGAAATTAACCATTGATGATGGAATAATAAGCAGTGAAAGGGAATCCTTCTGCAAACATATTCTGGTTGTAAATGGATTTAGAATATGGTAATCTGGTCCCACTTTTACTTCATTCATTTCCACTCGACTGCCCCTAAAGGATTAACAGTAATTTTATCAGGCATGAAACACCATAAAACAATTTCCCTGGTAAAATACACATAAACACATTTCTTTTTGATGATATATTTTGAAAAGTCAAGACTTCCAGTTACGGGCAATTTTCTTTAAATTAACATGTGAATCACACATATAATGCCGAACCTGCTGAGCTAGAAAACCTGTTTTTATTTGTGTCTCTAGGGTCAGATAGGAATACAAATCTAACAAAATTCACCACAAAAGCTTTTAAAGCACAACTAAATATACCCCCATAGGCTAAATGGCCAGCAGCACAAAATGCAAATATTTACCAAGCAGTATGTGTTTATCTTTCAAGCGCTCTATTAGCACTTTTTTTTTTTTTACAGAATTTAATTTCCCCCAGTATTAGGCAAGATGCCCACTTTTCTTTTTTTCCCTTCCTGGCCTAGAAATGAAAATGAATTTAGCAGGCATGTTATTTTGCACTTCGCATAATTAGTAATTTTATCTTTCAGCTGTTTGGAATTAGTGGTCACTTATTTTCTTTGCTCAGTGAATTTTCATTGCAGACCAGGTGAGTAAGTGGCAAATAAATGGAAACGTTCTCGTTCTCACCTTGCTTACATATAGTATGAGTGAGCTTATCTGTACGGGCTGCCAGGCCTCTTTTCATTGTGAACATTTTTTCTCTGCAAGATTTCTTATTTGTTGATAATGAATTATCTGAGAAGGGTGCAGCGAAATGAGCAGCACAGTCTAACTGAAGTTTGTGCTGCTGCCTGACACCCTCAGAGATCTGGGCTCATCATTAGCCTGGTTACTGTTTGTGAGGGGCTTGTATATTTGTGCATTTTGTTCTGGGTAAAGACTGATTCATTAATTGGTTATGTGTGGTCAGTGACTTTTTGAGTATGTGAATGTTCAGTGTATATCCAGGGTTGATTCCTGCCTTACTCCCTATTACTTCTTCCTATTGTAAAGTCTTTGGTGTTGTATTATAGCTGAAAGTGCATCTTTTAGTGTATGTATTACTGATAAAATATACAGAAAAGATTCTAGGTTGGTTCCTGCCTTGTGCCCTGTGTTGGCTGGGATTGGCTCCAGCAGACCCCCGTGACCCTGTGTTCGGATTCAGCGGGTTGGAAAATGGATGAATGGATGGATTCTAGATATCACTAAGTGATTTCTTGATATATTTAGTTCAGAGAGGCAGCTTGCATTCAAAAATGCCAAGTTGCAGACTTCTAATAGGAGATGATGTTGATAACTTCAAACTTTCTCTGTACTCAGTGGGCTCTTTGTTATGCATAAACTTTACACTTAATTATCTGCACCATTAGTGCCAGCATTTCATAGCTGAAGTACATTTAAAGGTAGCTGGGAACCAATGGATCAGGTGTGGGCAACTTGAAAGAAGAAGGAGCAGGTCGAAAGATTTTAAATGGGTTTGACATTGGCCTGGTCATTTTTGCATCAAGCACCTAATGCTCCGGATTTTCACATATATAGCACAATTGCATAAGTATATTAATAACAACCTACCACCCAAATAACCTTGAGCCATCAGTAGTTGGCTCAGAAATAAATCATAATGTAATGGACCAATGAAAAGAGACCCTGCATAGAATGATGGTCTGCACTTAGTAAGCTGACTTCTTACCACAAGTATGGTCTCAAAAGAGGTGTACCAAGATGCACAACCCTTTATATCTTGTATCACACATAATAGGCAGCTGGTGACATGACTGAG
Source organism: Erpetoichthys calabaricus (assembly GCF_900747795.2). Lineage (NCBI taxonomy): Eukaryota > Metazoa > Chordata > Cladistia > Polypteriformes > Polypteridae > Erpetoichthys > Erpetoichthys calabaricus. The sequence continues at coordinate 147,918,051 of NC_041395.2, read as the reverse complement.
TTGTTCTCTGCTTAGTAAAAAACATGTCTATGCAGTTATGGAGCACAAACACAGGATATTGGAGTATTTTAAATATATCACCTGGCTTGAAACATCTCAAATTTATGCAGGTGCCTAGGTCAGGATATGGCAAAAAGCCAAAGAGTCCATGGGCACCTCCTTCTAGGTTTTAACAATGCAGTCTGGTGGTTGTCAAGTAACACAGTGGCACATTTTGGGTTTATTGAGATATATTTAAATGCTAATGAATACCTGAACATCAGTGTCAATCCAGTGCACCCATATATGAATGGGCTCAATGAATATGGCAATGAATTAAACTTGATCCTAGTGATCTTCACAATCACAAGATCTCACACTCATTGATTGTCTTTAGGATGAGATGGAACTATGCATGGTCATCAGATAATTTGTAATGACAAGTAGACATATGCCACACCTAGTTCAGACAAATTCAGGATATTCTTAAGTCAAATGCGAGAGCAACTCTTTATTATTTATCTCATTCTATTTATGAAGACTCAAATAATAGGAAGATTCAAAGTTTACAGCTTGACATCGGAAAAACTGTAATGCAACAATCTATTAAGCATGCAAATAGACCATATGATACAGGTAGCTGAAATTAGTTATCTTATAATATAATATAATATAATATAATATAATATAATATAATATAATATAATATAATATAATATACCGTGACCCTGTGTTCAGATTCAGTGGGTTGGAAAATGGATGGATGGATGGATAATATAATAATATAATATAATATATAATATATGTTTTACATGATTATCAACAATATAAAAAAGTTACAAATAAGCAGGAGAAATGAATATGGAATTTAGGAAGAATTTTAGTTTTAATCAAATAAAGTAAGATTACTGAAGCGACTGTTCTAACTGAGTGTGCTGTTGAATGGATGCCTTCACAGTAACTAATAATTTTGCAGATCAAATCTCAATGCAGATGTTTTTCACTCTGTATGAACTTCAGAGAAAATCACTTATCTTCCTAGTGGTCTAGCCTTCTGATGAGAGGCAAGTTCCCAGAGAAAACAACTCTGCAGTAGTTTTTAATGAGGCATAGTGTACATGCTTCTCTCAATAAAGAGCACTTGGCATCCCTTTGTGACGAAAACCATTGTATGCAACATTAGCATTATAACAGAGTAGCTTAAGCTTCAAGTTTTTTTTTCTTTTTCATTTTTCCTATTAGAATTTACATTTGAATTATTTCAAATGAGAAACTTTTTTTTTGCTTGTAATTTTGAGAGTGCTTTTCCAGTCTGATTTTTTTTTTTTTTGATGAAACGAAAATTATTGAAACATTTTAGAACATATCCATCTAGTCATTTTTGTTCCTGCTTATTCAGGTGAGGTTTGTGGAGAACTGAATACATTCCTGCCAACAACCGGCATAAGGCACCAAGCTATCCAACATCAGACCCCTGTCTATCAAAACAGAAGGTGCCTTAGGCCAAAAACAAACCAGTCTCCAAATTCTTGTGATGTTGCATTGTTAACCACTGCATCAATCTGTAATGTACTTAATTTGATAACCGCAATCTGGCAATGCATTTGGGAAATTACACCATGCCACTGAAGCTTGCCTTTCCACTTAATTAACAGAAATGAAGCTACAAATGGCAAATACTATACATGGCAATGTTTTTTGTAAGGAATATATCACATTTATCTTTTTGATTGTCAAGCAAGAAACTTTATAAAGTAAAGTTTGATAGAATGATGTATGGATTTGAGACTGGAATATTCTTTGATGACAAATGTCTTTGTTTTAAAGCACGGTAAATAAAGTGAAGTAAACTCCAGATTAGTTTATTAGAATGTGAGCATACAGTTTAAAGATTTTACTTCAGAGATATCAGAACGTAACTTTGAAAGCCATGCCACTAGAGAAAATATACATTTTTGAGTGTATAAAATATATACAGCGAGTTGAAAATGTATAAAACTGAATGTATAGGTGCATAATTATAAATGGTTACATTAAGCACTTTTGACAGTTCACTGTATTTATTAAAGTGTGTGTAGACCGACAGTAAGCATTATTTTCTTTGTAAATTAACTTGTACTGTACTAGTGTGCATCTGATTTTTAAGCTTTCGGATAATGTGAAAAAGATGAGTATGTCTGGGATAATTTGGGCATACATACATAGTGAAATGCTTAAAAAATACTGTTATGAATAATGTTGTGAGTGGAAAAAAATGTAAATAAAAGTTAATGGTCCAATGTCGAATATTAGTTTGGTTTTATTAGAATTTTGTGTAATTTACTCGTTGACAATTTTTATACTTAAGGAAACCTTACTAAGTTGTTTAAATGTTTCTATGAAAATCCTGTTTTCTTTTATGTCATTAAATATCATACTTAATACTAAATGTACTACTATTCTTTCAGGCATCTTTAACCTTAAACGAATTTACATTTAATAATACATGTTCTGAATAAAACTAAAGTGTTACTTTTTGATAATGACCTGTAAAAACAAACCAGAAAATGGGACTTTTAGCCATATGAATGATGAGGAGCAATCTAGGCTATTATTATCAAACAATATTCAGTTTGTTTACTATTAACTCATGCTGAGTACCTCATTTTTGAGTATCATACAACACCGCTCCAGTGTTAATGAAAGTGTGGCAGAGTAGTTAAGGCTTTGGTTTAACGTCCAGCTACTGATGCTGTATAACAAGGAGCAGGTCACTTCATCTGCCTGTGTGCCAATTAGAAAAACAAAAAAAGAAGTGTACCCAATTGTATCTCTTGAATGTTCTAAGTTGACTTGGATAAAGGTGTCACCCAAATAACTTGTTTATGTTCAAAAATGTAAAAAAAAGTAACGATAGATGTTATTCCCCAAATGCTCTGTGCAGTATATTAAACAGCGTGACGTTTTAGTCATTTTCTTGTGGCTGTGCAAAAACAGTATATGTTTATACCAAAAAGATAAGTAGTGACTATCACCAGGCATTCTCGATCTGAGAAATTTTCAAAATTCAGTGACTTTCCGTGCACATAACAACAAACAATTATGTATATTTTTCTCCTCTGGTATAAATTGCAAATAGAAAGAAAAATATTAAAATAGTTGGCTGTGGATCAACTCAAGTACAAGTTTATGCATTCTTACTTGGATGTTTCCAGTAGACGGGATACAATTGTATAAAGACAATAAATATAACATATTATAGCATATTAAATACAATATCCAAAGATAGAAATAGAAAATATGTAGTATATCAATCATCAAGAGTATGGACTGATTTAAACTTTATCCCATTCTGTGCTTTGCATCTCAGATATTAAGTTTGGCAAAAACAGATAGTTATCTTTCTCTTTAATTTGGTATGACAAAACCTCATAAGGGAAAATCTGTAAAGTTGGCCTTAAAAAGATAAAACTGCATTCTTCACATTTCAGATCTTATTTTACCACCCTTCAGAAAAGCAGACACAACATTTAATGGTAAACAGTGTTGTTATTATGTTGTAAAATGTTTCAGGAATGGAAGACAAGTTTCGAGGTATGGAAGACAAGTTTCGAGGTAGGGGAGTTAGTTATACAGTACGTGTTGCATGTTGATTAGCATGTGCAACTAAGGATTTCACTGTACTCTGCACATAATAATAATGGCTTTATAAAAGTATAGTACTGCACATATGCAGGCAGTGTGATATAGTGGCTAAGGCTTTAGACTTCAAACCCTGAGGTTGTGGGTTCAAATCATGCTACTGACACTGTGTGACCATGAGCGAGTCACTTGACCTGCCTGTACTCCAAATGGAAAACCAAAAGAAATGTATGTATGTGTCATAAATGTTGTAAGACGCCTTGGATAAAGGCGTCAGCCAACAATGTAAATGTGAGATGCGATATGGCAGAAAGTCAACTTCCTGTGCTCTGTTCTGGTTTTTTTTGACTCCAACACATTTTTTGTACACCATGGACTTCCAAACTGCCTACAATGAAATGACTCTGGACCTCTAAGCTACAATTTCAGGTAATGTTCTAAGATACAAAAAATGTCAAGTGCAAGTACAGTTTGCGTACAGGAAGTCACTTTTTAAACTAGGATCAAACTAATCTAAGGATTGGGAAAGCATGAAGGAGGATGTAAAGTTTATATCCAAGAACATTTTCAAAGACTGTAAACAAACCAATGGATTAATTACACTGTGCATTATTACATGTAGGTGTTAAGCAATCAAGCATCCAGGTTCTTCCAAATTCTATACTCCGACTGCTCATTAGCATGTGTCAGTAGTGGGATGGGAATATAAAGAGATAAAAAGAAGGTGTTTATAATATTCTCACCTATGATATTAGTATGTGCATTTGGCTGCAGTTCAGTCATATAGAGAAAGACATTACATTGCAAAAGCACCTGAACACTCACCACCATATTCAACAATAGCATAGCAAACAGGTCAACACTGTGATATCTGACCATGCCTGCACTACAATATGGCTGACAAATGTAAATATGCACATCTGTTCCTTATAAATGCAGTTTTGCAAGCATATCCCACTTTGCATTTATTTGTACTGTATGCTTTCTTACTGTCTTGTCAATGCACAGTTCATCTTTGGTTGGCACCACTCTTGCCTGATCTGCACTATTTGTTGTACAATTTATGAATACTATATTCTGTACAGAATTGGGTATTTTGTATAATTTGTATTTAATGTTCCTGTATGAGAGACTGTCCATGAGTAAGAATTCCATTGTAACATTGTCGGTACTGGCTACATACAGCTGTAAACAAGTTGAAATTCTATTTCAGCTTTATTTTCAAAACACTGAACAAGCCATAAAAGGAAACCAAACTTGATAGCTTACTGCTCTTCTAGACTTCTTCTTTCTGAGACAAATTACATGAAAGAGTATCTAAAAAGCCGAACTGCTACTTTCAGTTACATTCTGTATCACTGCTTGAACTCTCTGCTGCACGTTTAAGATGTCCACCTAGCTTTGCTCTCAAATGGAGACAGTCAAAAGAATTTAAGTTTTTATCTGTTTCAGAATGACACTGACATGTGAAATATTCAATTTAACAAATACTTAGAAATGTTATACTAGAAGAATGTACAACACCAGAAAAGCTGTAACACATGGTCATTTTTTTCTGAGGCTTTTATGACTTGTAGAGTGCTCCTTAACTACATCATCATCCTTGGACCTGTTAAGGCTATGTAACCAAGGTGATATCTTTACTGGAAATTTTAAGTCAGTCCTGAAAGTTACAGGTATTGATGACTGTCTTAGTGATCCTTCTTCTCATTAAAATGAATGTACTGTAAACAGAAGAAGGTACATGTTCCAATACATCAGTTTGAATAGCATTTACTGTGGTTGTCTTGTGGATATTATCCAGTCAGACTCTGCCAACAGTAAACCTTCCTTTGATATTCTTCTTTAGATAAGGTGAGTTGTGCAAGATTCTAGTCTATTCACTCACTTTAAGAACACATTTAGTAACTGTAGTCAAAGAAAAAAAATTGTATCTGTTTTTAGATGTGCTTGTTGTTAGTTGTGTGAATGAAGTGAATCATCAAATTGTTAGACTCTCTTATATCTTTGATAATCCAAACATTGAAGATAAAAGGAAACACTCTTGCCATGCAAAGCATACTGTAACACTTTTCTGACAAAATTTCATGAAACAACTATTACAGCAGAGCCTTTTTTGTAAACTTTTTCTACAAACCTCAGGACATTGCGTGCTCACTAAAGGTGATGAAGGCTAACTTACATTTCCCCTGCAATTCCCCCTGCATGCTTATGGTTTTCAATGCTGGAAAAAGTACTAATGTTTTCTTTCATTATTATGTTCTGGAAATTTGATATAATTTTGCAATTCCTTGCACATTGAGAATTAAATACACAACTTTTGTAGTGTTATGTATGTCTTCTTCCTTCAGTAGCTGGGAATGTGCAATATTTTTCCTGTGAATCAACCCACAGCAACAAATGTTAGCTTTTGTGTCTGTTTATTACATTACAATTATTAAATTAAAAAAAGACATTTCTGCGTACCTGGTCCTTGAGAATCATTCAATAATTTTCATCAGCTTCTTTTTTATTTTCTGTTTAGAATTCTTTCTTTAGAATTTATGCTGTGTTTCAGCAAACTAATCTTTAAATGTTCTTCTCATAAACCTAAGCTAACAGTAGCATCCAAGTTAATGATGAAAGTCAGCTGAACTGAACATTTTTTATTAAAGTATTGAGGCATTTATTCAGTGCCATTGTGATCGCCTCCTTACAAAGTATTATATAAATTATCTGTCTGTCTGCTTCACTAAGGATAAGCATGATTTAAGAATTTTGTTGTCATTGTGACATATAATAAAACATCTAAAGTAAACCAAACAGGTGCAATGCTGACAGTTTGCTAAAACTGACTTTTCAGTCAGCTACATAATTCAAACTGAGGGAAACCATTTAATATCATCCATCCATCCATCCATCCATTTTCCAACCCGCTGAATCCGAACACAGGGTCACGGGGGTCTGCTGGAGCCAATCCCAGCCAATACAGGGCGCAAGGCAGGAACCAATCCCGGGCAGGGTGCCAACCCACCACAGATTTAATATCATAAAATATCAAATAACAAAACTTTAGATATGAAGGAGGTATAGAATGAAGATCATCTGTTAAAACTTCCACACAACATTTAGTACTAGTGTGTTATACCATGTTAACCATTACGGATGTAGTGAGAAGTCAAGCAAAATGACACCTTTTATTGGCTAACTAAAAAGATTACAATATGCAAGCTTTCGAGGCAACTCAGGCCCCTTCTTCAGGCAAGAAGATAGACGACAGTTACGGCATGGGTTTCAAATAATTTAATGCAAGAATTGGAAACTAAGGTAATTATAGTTCATGTGATCTATTTTTTGCTATTTGTGATGCATTTATTTCATTTGTTGTTGCTACTTATTATTGTCATATGCCTCTATTTTGTAGAATTTATTTACACTTTTTATTTTTAAATGTATAATAAGGTCAATAGTTTTTTATTTTTAAATGTATGATGAGGTCAGTAGGAAGATAATTAAGTAATAGTTTGTTTTGAATGCAGGTGGTACTGCACCATGCAATAAGCAAATGCATTCTACCAAAAAGAATATAATTGTACTGTACTGCTGTTTGTCTTGTGAATGGTACATATTTTATGTGAGGATTTTCTCTTCCAAATATAAAGTGAGCTTGGGAGTCAAAGGATAAAAAAGATTTGATGGAAATGCTATCATTAATTTGATGTCATTCTCTGCTAATTATTATCTCTGAATAAATGAATCCATGTGACTGATCGTTTATCAGTTAATACATATTATGAGCTGGGTGTTCATGACCAGAGCAGCTCTGAGCAGGATTAACAAAGTCAGTGTATATTTACCTATTAGTTTTAAATGGATAACTCTCTTTGCCTCAAACACACAATGTTGTTCTTTAGACACGCATAACTTAATACTGAAACTGATTGCTATTGTGTTTACTCATTTTGATAGATTAATTAATATTTGCTGAGCACCGTTTGGCCCTGAGTATGGTTTCCTGTACCTAATCACAACATGTGATAGCAGATCACATTTTATGTGAATATTTTTTGAGGACTGTTTGTTTGATTTGTTTCTCTCATTTCTTTTATATTGGGTTTCATTGACTAAATGCATAAATATATATGCCATAGAAGGAAAAGTATATATTAAGGTCATCAATGATTATACATGTTCACAGACTTCTCTGCTTTTTGACTGATAATTATATTTTGTCCAAGATGTATTGAAGCAATACACATGTGTTGTTTCATAAGACCAAAGTTTAGTTAAATAAATAAGTAAATGAAATAAGTTTAGTAGTAATAGATGGAGCTGTGTGCAAAAAAAAAGCCTTATACTCCAAGCAACCCAATACTGATACCTGTAACTTTGGGAAAATAAATACTATTAACCCGTTCATCATCACATGCCTATCACTTATTATATGGTTCCAGGACTAAACACATATTACCCTGTACTTCCTAAGTACAAGTACAAGTCCTTCACACTAAGCCTTAGTGTAAAGCACTAAAATGAGCTAAATGAACTTTCTGGTAGCTCCAGAAAATACTTTTACTCTTCTCTAGAATAAGTTAATGTTGCCAGCCCACCACTGATTTACCACTTAGTTCACTTATTCACTTTCCCTTGCTTGGAAATCCCAAACTTACACAAATGTACAATATAATATTCACAGTGCACCCAACCTAGGTCAGTAAAATACTGGACTTGAATCCATGACCATGACTTGTTCAGAGTTACATACTGTACATACTGTGTATAATAATGTAGTGTAAAAAGAAAGAAAACTTAAACTTCAGCCTTCATTGCTGAAATGTCAATAAGTAAGTGGTTAACAAGAGGAAAACAAGCACCATTTAAGTAATATCAATTAAGAACAAGTTGACTTGCCAACTTTGATCTGTATGATAACCATGGTTCCTACAGCCAATGAATCACTGACTCCACAGTTGTTGAATGTTATCCCATTATTGCAGAAAGGCATGAGCTGTCTATGAATGCTGTGATAGAGGCCATTCCAAAGGTGCTTGATGGATTAAGATCAGGAAAAAAAGCAGGCTATGGAGCACCTAAAAGTCAGCATTCATTTTTCAGGATATTTGGGAATGCAGCAGGTGTGTGTGCCCTGATATGGTCCTGTAGTATATTCAGGTTGTATAGGAGGTGTGAGCAGAGTATCTCTTATAGTTCTCATTGCTCTAAGACCAGCAATGTGAATACTGTCCCTCACTGTCCTGTCAATAATGATGACATTCTGTTTGCCAGCAGCAACAGTACAGGTGGCAAATCTGAAATGATCTCCTTCAGTTGGACTAGTCTGATGTGTCAGTCTTGCTCCAGATGTTTATCTTCCTGTTGGTCTGTTGAAACATTGCCTTCATTTGGAACACTGTGGAGCAGCTTATTTCAAAGAATATGTCAATGACTGTACACAATTCGCCTGCCTACAGCACGGCAATGGTACTCTTCTTTTTCCCTCTTGTGACATTCACGGTATTATGAAATTGACAGAAAATTGACTAAGTGTGGCCTTTCTCGGGCTGTGACCCAAGATTTTAGTTAAAGCTTTAGGGAAAGTGACCTGATCAGGTATTGTTCTACCTTGGGTACAAATGCACCTAACAAGCTTTCATGTGTTTTGAAATGTCTCAGTGCCCAAACTGGATCGATGGTCAGTGGGTCTAAAAGAAATGGACAAACACAAGTTATATTGATAGGTTTCTCATTCCAGAAAGGTTGCATTTCTTTTTTCCCTCAGCACCATAAAGTTCAGTATCTTATATATAAACGTCTATGCGTGGAAGTGTGTGTGTCTGTAAGTCCAACCCGAAAGTGAAAGATGGAGTCAGGGTAAGGGATCCACCTCTGAGGATACACTAGTGAGGCAAGCACAGTGGCAAAACGAAACCTCCGAAGAAAGAGTCACTCGCTTAGCCGCTAATACAGAAGCGAGGCGGGCACATTGGCAAAACGGTATCCCTTTTACTTTTCCTCTCGCCGCTAATACACAAGACAGACAAACTTGCTTAGCCACTAATGCACAAACGATGCGAGCACGTCGGCAACACGAAACCACCTACTTGACATCTCTGCATTTCAATTTTTTTTCTGACAATTTCAATAGTTTCTAGGACCCTGGGCTTATACAGCTAGTATTTCATAATGACCATTGTTTTAATACAATCTGACCTTTTTGTAATAACTTCTTCTTCCTAGCATTAGTTTCACGCGATTGCAGGGTTCACTTACCTATTTTTGTAATAACTAATAAACAAAATTATCCATTCTGATTTATTATTTTGTTTTCCAAGTAAAATCCTTACAAGTCTACCCATTTCTACCAACAATGAACACTCATAAAGGTATATTTCTGAAACCAGATTTTGACTGACCGAGTTTTTTACTGATCAAAGCCTGTAGAAGAATGATGTAATTTCAAGCAATACTTTTAAACACTGCAAAAATAATGACTAGAATTTCATGTACAGTAAATTACTGTAAAAACTGTGAACAGGATGCATATCATGAGTTTCTCATTACACAATAAACTAGTGGAAACCTTTGCATTGTTATTTTCCAATTCATTTAATGAAGACACCACATTATAAGCAGGTATTGACCCAAAATATGAATGCATCAACATGCTAATGATCTTTTTATTTTGGGATTTGGGCGACCATGTGCAGCCAGGACATATGTGCTCCGCTTTAGAATCTACCACTGTCAATAATTTTGTAAGTGGAAGTGATATGTAAGTGGAAGTGATATGCTTATTCAACAAGAAATTTAGTCAATTCATTAATTTTACTGGAAAATATTGCCTCATGTCTTATTTCAAGACTTTCAATATGAATTAACATTGCTTATAAAGATGCAGCCAAACAGTTGTGGAACTGCAAGAAATAATCACTGTCAAACATATAATCCATATTAACTCATACAGTTATTAAGGATATAATTCTTCACAATGTTTCATATGTATTTTTTGCCTGTATTAGTCCATGTCTTAATGATCATTGCACCACAGAATTTTGCAGCATTTATTGCGAAGTGTAATAAACAGTGCATTACAACTTGAATGCTTTGTGTTGTTCTGTACAATTCTCAGCAGACTGTGATTGATAGGACTACCCAGTAGTATTTTAGATTACACTGTACTCTAAATTCAATTTATTAACACCTGCTTGCATATTTGCCTTTTCAATTTGAACTAATGCACAAACATCACGATTCAAGATTAGTAGCTTCTGCCTATCATGATCTGGTGTTTCATTGTCTCAACATTGTGTATTTTCCATACTTGCTCAATGAATTCAAAATGTACCTGTCAATATATCAACCTTATTCCTTCATACCAAATGCTTATATTCTGCTATTGCAGTCCACATTTCTGGTAAATCTTTAACCAGCGATCCTGGTCCATGCTACTACGGGTAGTAAATGAATTGATTTTATGATTCATACTCTTCAAAGTTGCAAGTTATTGTTGCTGTACTTCCCTCCAATTTTGATACATCTTCTACCAACCTACTTCACCGATTTGAATAATCTTTGTCACTACAGAAGTTTATAATTGTAGACCAAGAATCATTCCCCTGCTATAAGTTTTCTTCTTCTAGGAATGTCAAGATTAATTAGGCAACAAGACATGTCCAGCATTTTTCCAAAAGATCCTTTGTATGATCGGCTTTCTGGAATATTTTGCAACTTGAAGAAACTGCTTTACATTTTTACTATGTTCCTGACTTGCCTAAGTGTTTCTGTCTTTTTGGTCAAAACTCTCTACAGTATGTGTCTATGAAATACCTATGTATTTCTGGCAAATTGTTATGTACCCCTGCAGTTTCAATACTCTTACAGTACATTGTGGCACATACTAAACAGACTGTTCCAAATACATGAGACTAAGCGAGCCAATGTTGCATTTTAACAACTGCAGTAAAACATTTTGTCTCATAATTTCCCTGTCCCTAATAGTGTTTACATAGTGTAATAACAATTTCTGTCATTCAGAGCTCTAGTGAATTCAGAAGCAATTCTCATTTACAGTAATCTTCTTTTCCCTTGGTCAGCCTTTATATGCCAAAGTAAAGATTTCATTTTTTCATAATTGCATGTCTTAATTCCCTGCAACCGATGAGCCAAGCCACTTAATATCCAGATTTAGATTCATTTTGGGACTGAATCCTTTAAATTTTATGGAGCTCAAGACTTTGACCAGTTAACTTGAATCTTATGGAAGGAGATCCAAGGCTTTAATTGAATTTGTCTGTCTTGTTATGATAAAAATGTGAAATTGTAATTTCAGTCTATCTTATGTGGATTCATCTGTCTACTTTGGCAAACATGGATTTTAGCTCAAAGCATACAACTTATTTGTCTCTTGTGAGAACTTCCTTTTGTACCATAAATTAAACTACCTCCTTTAAATGAGGAAAAAATATATTCTCAGTATTTAAACATGCATTGTGATCCATGTTAACTAGGCAAATGCAATTAAAATACTTGATACTGTAATCATACTTCAAACAACTAGACACTGGGCATCCTGAAATGTCCTGTACTACAGGAACTATCAGTCATCATCATACTCATTGCACAAACCCTTAACATTTTTTATCTAGTAAACAGAAAGTTTCCTACTTTCAGAAATAATGCAAAGAAAAGTAAATTAAGAATACTAAAAATATAGTTTGCAAGTTTATGTATTTAAGAATTTCTTTCTTTTCCTTATAAGATTAATACAAGGTTATACATAAAGATGGTCTATATATTCATGCACACAACAATCTTTTTTACATCACACCTTTGTATTGCTCTTTAGATTTCAACTGCATGGAGTACTGTGATACTGCACTGAATTATAATGTATGAATACAGACTGTCAGGCACTTACAACACTCTTCCTGAGGTTATTGGAGGAATCTTCAGATTTTGTTGTGGTCTATAATATTGACCTTAAAAGAAAAAATCCAGAATGTGTTTCTCACATTCAAAAAATATTACAGATGAAAAATGAGCATTTATGTTGTATATTCATAGCACATGATGATTTTTCATGCTTTCCCAAAACTCTTCTTTTGGATAGTGCATGATGTTTATTTCTGGAATATAGGAAATAACTCAAATGCATTAAAATGAAAAGGTTTTCAATTACAAACCGATGAACAGGAACAGGAAGATCAGGAATATGACATTTTCAGCCTCCATCCCCACTTCCTCATTTTCTCTGGTGAAAATCTGATGTCACCCAGCAATTTACGTATACAAATAACAAAAGTGCATTTTCCAAATACTGTATCTACTGTATCTATACCTGCCTTTTCTCCACATTGTGGGGTTGCTGTGCTGCTTTATATTATTCTTCTGCTGCTGTCTGGGGGTTAGTTACAGATGTCAAAAGATACACACAAGGAACACCAAAATTCATCCAGTAACCAACCATCGTCAAACTTGTCATTTCTTGCCTTCTGACAAACTGCCAAATTGGCCCAGATGAAAGCATCATTGGAACTCCCAGGAAACTTTGCCACAATACCTGTAAAAATCCTTGGTTATTGCTAATCATTGGTATGTTTAATTCAGAGAACCTTTATGGTAAGTGTAAGTAGGCTCCAAGAGGCTGAAAGTAACAATGACTATCAACTACAATCCAATGATTTATTTTAAATACAGTAATTAATGTGTAAGTGCTGGGTTTGTGAGGTGGTGGTCAGAGACACAAACACAGATGTGAATGGATGTTCTTCTAAAGAAGTTCTTTATTGTAACAGTAATATCTCTTTACAAATGTACCAATCCCTACTTCCCATCCTTCTCTTTTCTTATTTTACTGATTCCTTCCATAACAAAATGCAACAGAGAAAACATCTCTGTTGAAGCAAAGCTAGCAGCAACAATAGAACACAAATTATTCAAAACATTTAAAAATATTATATATATTACCAACTTATAAATTTGTAATTTACAGTACAATTTAAATTAACTTGATACTTTAGTATCCTACAAAATCATGATGGCATTTCATTATGGAAATGATACCTAGTATGCAAGTACAAACCTTAGCATTCTAAATTTTCAGAGAAACGTGCTTTTGACTCTCATATCTTTTTAAATATTCATGAGGGAAGTTAAGCCTGGGAAAAACAATATATTGTGTTAAAATATAATTATTAATCATCATAACATGATTTTAATATACTGTGGCTGGTGACTGTCTGTTGGTATGGTTGTTAAAAGAAGCACCTACTGATTAATGAGTGGGTCAGCAGAGTTGCAGATTATGAAGGATTTGATGTTCTACTTTAGTTATGATGGACTTTGAGAAACAATTGTAAATTAACAATCAATCTTAAGATGGAATTTACAATTTTCTCTTTATTACAGTGCTTTCAGAAAGCTCACTGCAGATTCACTACATTTCTTACCTTCTTAAACTACAGGGCCACTGATCCATTGTTCTGCAGGTTGTCTCATTGATAGTTTAACTAATGAACCATCTAGTTTTGGTACTTTTGTATATGAGCTAACTCATATTTGCTTATTCTTTTTCTATTGTATGAATCAATCAGAAACAAAACACTTAATCGATAAATATAAATGCTTTTTTTAGGATACTAAAGCTTTTAAACAATTTCATAATCAAACTTTAAGGTGTAAAGAACACAAGTTCACTTTCAGCAGAAGAGAGTAGGCCTAGCTGACCAAAAAGTATAAATTATTAAAAGTGTTGCACCCTTCCAAAGAATAATCCAATTCTCCTTGCACTGGATGTTTTATTATGTACATTGTAATTGTCTTTTGCTGCGTTCTTCTGCTCTTTCAATCAGGAAATAATTTTTGACAAATATTCTGCTATAATTTTCTTTATCGGGCAGAGCACTGCAAATTAAATAATGCATGGCTGTAACTTTTTTCTTTATGGAATTCTCTTTTGTGTGTATTGCAAAATAGCTTTAATAGTCTAAAAGACTAGTTTGATAACATTTACTTATTTATAATAATTAATATGTGAACAGTATATAAAAGCAATTTGATTTGCCATTCAAGATGGTATTATATAATTCTGAATGCCTTATTTAGTGTTTGAGGAAATTGCTGCTTATATAAGTGCACATGGGGAAGGTATTCGTAAAATCAAGTAGCATTTTACAGTGGGGCTTTTCTCTACATTTTCTAACAGGTGGAAGCCTTAAATGACTCTCTTTGGAAGCCTATCAGGGACATTAGTTTGCTTTATTGATGTTAGAAACTACTTTCATCAGCTCCACATGCCGAGACAATATGTAATTGAACCATATTTTCTTTGCATTTTAAAAAGGCATAATCTCATCCTAAAGTACACAGAAGCTCTGCAGATTTTTCCCCTCCCTAATTCGTCCATCAGCACTTCGTGCAGGCTGAGTTCCAAGTCTTCACTATTATATCTGTTTGGTGTCTCTTTTACTGAACACCTGTTTTTACCACACAGATGTGTATCTAGTGAAATGCAAAATCAAAATAATTTTAAAAAGGAAAGGAACAATTATGGACAATTTTATAAGAAAAAGCCCATCTGCACAAAATCGTACCTCCAGTTTTATTTTTGTCTTTATGAAGACACTCATGCTGTAAAATAACCTCCTTCTGAGCATCACATGAGTACACACACACACACACACACACACACACACACGCACACATGCACGCATACACACACACATACAAACACCTATCCACTTCTCCAACAAATGAAATATGTATACCTAGAGCTTTTAGGTTACTGAGTGAAAGATGATAGAAGCCACATATAAAGTTATGTTTTATGATGACCAGATAATGCAGAAGATATCCAATGTTTACCAATTGGTCAAAAATGGAATTATTTTTCAGCTATTAAATTCATCTTCTTTTAAGACAATTATGACAAAAGATTTTCAGAGCCAGATATTAATATTATATTTGAGCCCTTGTGAGGCTACATTTTTTAAAAGTATTACATACAGTACATTTCATTTGTATATTTATTAAAGAAGGACATGACTTCTGATTAATGTTTGACCTTTAATATATAAACAATTTATCTTCATTTTATGTAAAAGCTTTTATGTAGAAGCTTTTAAGCCTTTTTCAGTTCAATTAACAGCATTGATAAGGACAGGCAATACATCTTCTGAATTTAAAGTTGGCATAAAAACAACCCCAGCAAAAATGCAATATCTGTGAGACCCATTTTACCAGCTTCCAACAGAAACACCAAGCATTCAACCACAAGAGTATAGTGTTATGCATTTGTAATGGGTATGTATTTCAATTGAAAAACTAAATTAGTTTTACTTGCTGAACCACTTTTATTTAATCCAAAAGTGTGTCAAAAAATAAACAGAAGAAAAGTAAAGGTAGGCAATCAGAAAAATTAGTAGCATTGTACTGTACATTGAAATATGAAAATGCGAATAATGACAAACACACAAACGTCAAACTTCACTACCACCAATAATAAAAAATATGTAATTTATATTTTATTGTGTAATGCAATTTAATGGATCTTTATTGTTTTGAAAGTTGCTTTCTAAAGAAATACTTGTTGTTGGAGTTCCTCGCATTTTCTAAAATTATAACACTTGAATCACCTTTTCTTCTGTAATGATCATTTGTTAATGATAGCAATTCATAAACTTTTATGCCTCTAAGTCTTATAGTAATTGAAAGCATATTGTATATACCAATGAATAGTACGACAACACAGTATTTATCAGTAATAAGATGTGCAGCAACAAATCCATCTATCCATCCATTTTCCAACCCGCTGAATCTGAACACAGGGTCACGGGGGTCTGCTGGAGCCAATCCCAGCCAACACAGGGCACAAGGCAGGAACCAATCCTGGGCAGGGTGCCAACCCACCGCAGGACACACACAAACACACCCACACACCAAGCACACACTAGGGCCAATTTAGAATTGCCAATCCACCTAACCTGCATGTCTTTGGACTGTGGGAGGAAACCGGAGTGCCCGGAGGAAACCCACGCAGACACGGGGAGAACATGCAAACTCCACGCAGGGAGGACCCGGGAAGCGAACCTAGGTCCCCAGGTCTCCCAACTGCGAGGCAGCAGCACTACCCACTGCGCCACCGTGCCGCCCCGCAGCAACAAATCACACCTTTGTAAACTATACAAAATAAATATCACATTCATAAAGTTTATGTGCTTTAGGAAACTATGTACTGTTCCTATTGAAATGTGTGAGTAAATCCAGAGTCTCTGAAGAGAAACAAGTGCATATCTAGGGACAAGGTAGACACTCCACATGTAGTGACTGGGCGAAGACTGAAATATAATGACCTGGAGCTGTAAGGCAGCAAATCCACCAAATGCACCCAATGTCACCCTGAACTTTTAAAAATTATCATGGTTTTATCATGGGCACTAAAGTCTGCAGTATGACATGAACAAGATACACTGCCATAAACCTTGGACATTTACAGTGTATGTCATTTCAAGCATTTTAGCTTTTACCACAATGGGACTTCCCTATAGGCTATAATGATAAATCACTGGGTGATGAAGGTCTGAATTGGTATAATCTTGTACGATGTGCTACTTCATAAGACTACTGGAACACATGGACCTCCTTTCCTCAAATAAAAGGTAATTGAAAGGGGCATAGACCACTATTTAATGATAAACTAGAATATAAATTTTGAACATGTAAGCAACATTTCCTGTGTGAGTATCAATTGAGGCTGTAATGGATGGAAAAGATAAAGTTGTTGATACTGTATATGTGTTTGCACAGTCCTTAAATAAAGAGTGGTTGGGAGCACTCGTTGATAGCTTGTTTCTGCACTCACCACACGACGGACCACCTGGATTAGAACCCAAATGCAGACCCACCCTGGAACAGTGTGAGGGTTTTTTTACGGTGGCTGGTGTGCCAATCCCGCCATCAACCCCCAAGTTTGGACCTGCTTGCAGGGCTGGATGCAGATTGACGTCATGCCCAGGATGAAGGCAATTGCAGGTTAAGGGTCTTGTACAGTGTATAGTCACTTCTGCCATTTGCGGGATTCAAACTTGCAACCACATAGATCCCTAGCCTCGGAGCCACCACTCCGCCCACTTTAATTAAAAGGTAATGAAAAAGAAAACCTCAGTGACAGTGTAATGTGGAAGTCCAAAATGAAAGAAATGTTTTATTGAAATAAAGAAAATAGGATAAAAAGCACAAAGACAAAGCAATGCAAGAAGGTGATGAAACATCCTAAGTTACTGTGTGTTAAAACAGCACTGGCCCTGTGTAAAGGGGTAGTACATAACATCACCAATAGTAGTATTCATTAATGTTATAATGGTGATTTAAAGTCAATTTAATGAAGTTAAAAAACTGATAAAAAAGATCAGTGAAAGTAAAAAAATAACAGTGAATTATTATATAATAATAATTATTATTATCATCACTGAAAAGCACTCTCTTCTGTTGCTCTGTTTCTATCACATTCTAAAAAGAGTATCTACATGAGCTATAGATGAAATCAGAGTCCACTCTGTTATATTGTGGGTTAGGTCCATTACGTTATTTGTGAGTTTTTTTATTTTATAAATTCCTTCTGTATTTTGCTTTTACCTGAAAAAAGGGGTTAATGGTGATTATTCATTTATATTGGCAAGTTAATGGTGATATGCATGTGGACAAACATGTTGTCTTTTTTAAAATGTAAGTTATTCGAGTTATTGCCAAATGTGGTGTACACAGTAAAACGAAGTGAATGGTTGACCGATTGTATGACATTGGGGTGAATCTCACTGCATAGATGATGAGAAATATAACATCATGATAATAAGTGATTAGCAACACTGTATAATCCTGTTTTGGACTCATACATTACTCTGAAAATGGGGTAGATGTAAATAAAGGGGAGGAAAAATGTTTTTTGTAAATGCAACACAACTGAAAAGAAATACTGTAAGATAAAAGCTGTAATCCAATGAGGCAATTAATTTTTTATCCCAAAACTTGTTGAGGAAAGAAAAAACATACAGACTGCTATCTCTGTTGACATCATGTTTTGGCAGGTTCTCTTGACACTGTGTGGGTGTTGATGAAATCAGCTGCCGCAGAACATTATAAGAATTGTGGTCTTTGTGTTGGCATTGCCACAAGGTTGAAGAAGAGATGAATGTTTGGGGATGAGGGAGGAGTTTTAAAGATTAAATATGTTTGTTGCAAGATCAGTTGCATGAATTTGACTACTTGAGAAATGGCATAGTTTAGGGTTTGTTTTTGTGAAGTGAAATTGGAATCGTGGGCATGTTAGTAAAGATAAAAAATAGTCCAAAATGATTGACCCCCTGCCCCCCTGATTATTATTATGGTATGGTTGGACATAAGGCTGTGTGCGTTAATGAAATCCTGTGCTTTTCTAAGAAAATGTGGAAAGATGTTTGTATTTGTAGGCAATGAAAGTGTTTAGTTATGTGTTTCATCTGAACAGTTATATACACAATAAGTTATTGAAGCTATCAGGAGTCTGTGTGTGTGGTGTTTGCTTTTTTTGTTGTCAACTCATTTGAAGACCTATGCACAGTGTTGAGGGAATGGATAATGTGCCTCTCTGTGACAAAGTGTATCATTTTGGTTTGCGCTGTAAGTGGTGGACATGCCATTATGACTTTCCTGTCCCTGGGGTTTGGTCCATGTAAGAAATGCCGCATGCATGCTGCATGCCCATACCTCCATTCTGTCTGCATGAGTCCATGCATCTCCTGTTAAAGGATGTGCGCTCCTCCTGTTAAAGGATGTGCGCTCCTCCATCTTCAGTGGCTGTGAGAAAGACTCTAAGCCAAATCTTTGGGCAATCGTGAGTCAGACTTTCAAATAATGCATCGCATTGTGTGTGTCACAGCATAAGCTGTTGATCGAGACCAAGACTAAGCTTCAAGGGCCAGGAGTGCGTGACATACAGACTACCCTTACAATTTTATATATATATATATATATATATATATATATATATATATATATATAATTTATTCTTGCCAATTACTGAGACTAATATTGGACTGCTTTATTTGTTTCATTCCACAATATACCAGGGGGACTAATCATAAATATACTCTTCTCTGATATAACATAACACTCTGGAGATCTTAGATTTCAGCTTGTTTTCTATATGCGCATGACCCCTTTTGTCAAGGTGGAAATTTGCTGTCTGCACATCTATAGTGACTTATTCTTTCCTTAGACAACTTGTTTCTATTCAGTGTGCTTTTATGTAAGTCATGAAATATGGCTTTCTTGAGGGCATTGGACTGTGTCCATCTTTCCTGTCAGTACTTCCCTAAGTCCATGAAAAACAAGGGATACCCTTTAGTCATTCTTGCACAGATCTTAAAATACTAAAAAGAAGATGGATGATAATAGCAAAGAAAAAGCCACTGTGTGCTCTCTGCTCAACAGATTATTCTGCCTTTTTGGCATGTGATCCTTCTGTGGCCGTATTAGCACAAACACATACATACTGACTAATGGCATTAAGCTGATAAAAGATAGTTTATTAAAATACCTGTTTATAGCAAGTTTAAAGTCTTTTGGTATATTAAGTGTCTGTCAAAATTTCAACATTTATTTTGGATTGTTTTGACCATCTGTGGAGAGTTTCATCAGTGAGTTGAGTTACTGGTAATAACTGTAGTTATTGTGCAATTGTTTGATCTTTAGATCCTTTAAGAATAATGCATACAAATATAGTGGCTTTGCTTTATGGTGTGGACCACTGCTTCAGGGATTTCCTGTTTCCTCCTTCATTCCTAAGACATACTGTCAGGTTAATTGGCAGTATGAGTGTTCAGCCGGTGCTGGGCTGGAATGCCTTTCACAGAGAATTCAAGCCTGCTGACCAGAATAAGCTTTGACTCCCTGGCGACACCAGTGGGTATTAGTGGGCTGGGAAATTGGATCTGAAATTAAAAAGTGCAGCATGAATGTCAGTGTAAAGGAAAACATGTATTTTATACAAACTTGGCAACATAAATAGTTTTTCCTTAAATTATATGGTAGATATTGCAATAGCACACCTTAGCACACTGTAGATAGCCATAAAAGAAAAAATAATCAATGGTGGGCTAGTGTGCAGAAGATGAACTTGACCATTACTTGATATCCTTATACCAGCTCTCTTTTAGAAAATATAAGTGTTAAACATAAAGAATTTAAACACCCTAAAACAATAAACCTCACTAGGTCACAATACGATTTTATGCAATAGCAAATGTATCGACGGTGTAATTTTTTTTTTCTCTTCCATACTGCATATGTCAAATGAATTAGAAAAAAACTCCTGACCTTTTCTCAAGTTCATGTGAAAACAAATTTAGTTAATGAAAATACAAAATAAAATGTAACAACAGTCTCTTACACCTAATCAAAAAATCTCCATGCAAATTCTGTTTTTATTTTGTTTGACCGAGGTACAAGGAAAAAAATTGAAAATAAAAATTGCATACTCAAGAAAAATTAACATCTGGTAAATGTGACAAAAAGGAAACAAAAACACCAAAACGTTATTCAGCTTTTGACCGGTGAGGGAGGGGAGAAGCAAATGCTGAAGACATTTCAAATAATAGAAAGCAAATAAGCCAAACAAGGAACATGTCAAATCACATGGCAACTTGCTTTCTGGTTTTGTGTGCGTCTGTGATGTTTCAAAAAGTTGCTATGGAGACAACTGACAATGTAGAGACTATTTAAGGCTGTTTATTACTAGTTTTGTTTGTTGCCTTCTCTCAAATAATTGTACAGAGGTTATGTTGTTGATGCACATTGTCCTGTTGGTTAGCCCTATAATTAGAATGAAAGGAAAATTGCTCCAAATGTATTTAATATCAGAATTCTAACAGGTACCAATGTCTAACTTAGACACATATGATTAGGCCATGAATTATTTTTGTAATGATAACAAATCTGGTGTTTTTTGACCATGGATTACTTGAATGCTTCTTAGAGGTATAATATAATACAGAATGTGAGAAAGATGCGCAACATCATGATTTGCAACATTGTATGCTTGAATCATTTAGATATAAAAGGAAGCCAAGCCTATGAATGTAATGATTTTAAACTAATTTAAAAAGCACCTACTGTAGTGTTAAATGCCCATTAATATTCTATAAATAAAAATGCTAAAGAATATATACTATTAAGAGCATAACTAAATACAAAGGGTATTCAAAAGCAATGCATCTGCAATGTATTTATTTAAACTAACACGAATACAGATCTCAGAGCCACATGACTTTTCACTTTAGTTACTTATCTTTAACTCATTGTCTATTATAATACTTGTATCTCATCAGGAAAAAGGAACTGTTTCACTCAACTTTGTAATCATTGTCAGCTCAATACCATCTAAACGTATCTTTGAGGAAGCCTAAATAAACATAAATCTAATAAACTAGGGACACAAATAAATTGCATGTCCTAAAATGTTGTTTTCAGAGCATTTGAATGGTGTGGTGAGACTCTTTGTCTCTGTTATTGCTGGCATTTTTTGCCTTAAAAATGCCTTGGGAGTATTCCTTTAAGGTAGTCTGAGTAAAACTGCACACTTTTGTGCTCAGATGCATATATTCACACCAGAGCTCCATTTCCCAGTAAATATTAGTGTTTAAACACAGTCATTTGTGATTTTTGCCACTTAGTTTCCCAACTGTTAACTGTGACGCTTTTCTCAGAAACGGATTTCAAAAGATTGACTTGTGTTAAGAGAACTCTTGCATTGAAACTTCTTTCTGACAGTTCATTTAATTATTTTTACCACTATTTGCTTTGATCTTGCCTATTTTGTCATGATTTTATTCCTTCCTGAGACAAAAAGTTATATCGAGTACTACAAGTGATGTAACTCACTATCTTGTATTACCTAAATACCCTTGCAGTAGTCTTATTCAAATTTAAAAATAGACTATACCTATTGATAACGTTACTTATTGATGAAAGACATAACCACCAATTTGTGGTGAATAAGGAGAATTTACAATACCAAACCCAATTATTTTTCTTGGCATATATGGCCCTTTGCCTTGACTTCTTCCAAGACACCTGAACGAATGTGTCTAAATTCAGTATGGTGTCTACATAATTCTCAATTCAGCAGTTGGGTCAACTCTATGAAAAAATTTAAACTTTATTAATGCCTTTGAATTTCAGTTTTGTATGATTGCATGATTATTACAATTTTCATGCATGCTATGAAATCTATAAGTTTATACACACACACACTAGAAGCTTGGAAAGAGATATCTGACCTCCAGTTTAGATAAAATGTATATGTACATGTCAGTCACCTTAAGCAAAGATGTCAATTTCTGACATCATAATATCTGCAATAGATTATTAGTTTACACACTGTCAGTCAATAAGTATGTAGCACTGTATTAAAATAAAATGTCCTTGTGATTGAAACTGGTTGTTTACTAATGCACTGACATCAAGATGTTTGTTTTTGCATACCTTGGTATTAGCAATTAAGATCACAAAAATGTGCATGTTTATCTAATTTATGGTGTAATTATTACTGTGCCCTATACACATCCATTAATTTGCAATACAAAAATGTCCTTTACAAAAGTACTTTTCAAGATTACATACCTTTATTTATATACAACCTACATAACAATCTCAAACCTGCCTAATCCTATTCAGGGATGTGGGGACTGGAGCCCAGCATAAAGTACAAGACATAACTCACTCACACTGGACCTGCTTAGAATTACCATCAGCTTAACATTTATGCATTTACGGATATAGTGAGAAATCTCAAGAACCTCGAGAAAAATTTTTAAAAATTGTAATCTGAAACAGTCAACCTGCTTAACAACAACAAAAACAACATTAATTTCTATAACACATTTTCATATACAGCACACAGTGCTTTTACAAGATGTCAAGGAATAAGTTACAAAAAAGAAAGACAAATTAAAATTAGGAAAGAACACTAATGAATAAATAACATACAAAGAATAAATCAGTACGCACTTACATTAAAGAGATATCGTTTTATATAGTATTCTTTTTTTAATTCGCATAAGATTAGTCTGATGAGGTCATATGGCCAAGGAGGACATAAATAAATAAATAAATACTCCAGAGCCGAACCGGTGGAGAAAAAAACAAAATCATCAAGGCTTCAAAGGCTAAAAAACTACACAGCCCCCACTGGCATTCTACCTAACTTGAATATACTTAAGTCATTCCTTATTGTGTTTTACGCTTTGTCCTAGATGATTTGATGCAGTGAGTCTCAATGACAGGTGGCTCATTGAGCATTACAGGTGGCTGCTGCATAGTACTTTGATCAGTCTGTGGTGGTACAAAATGCCACAACAGGAAAAGTGGAAAAGAAAGCATAATAAATCCTTTAGTATTACTTTATTTATTTAAAAATATTAAATTTTATTTAAATAACAAAGCATAGTAATAAAACGCAAGTAAAAAATAAAAGCAATTACAATCCATGAACCTCAGCACTTGGCTGCCCATCTGGCTCAGGGAGCTGTATGACAAAAGCCCTGTGTAAAGTGTTTTTCATAAAGAATAAAGCAACAAATAAAATGAAATGATTCAGCACAAACCCAGTGTGTTTACTTTACAATTCTTCCAACTTCTGAGAAAAATAATCTGAACAGGCCCTTCAAAAGAGAATATGATTTTTTTGTAATTTGATATAATATACAACATCACTTTCCTGCTCAATCAAAAAATGTGGATTGGGATTCTTCCAGTTGAGAAAAATGAGTCTTCATGAAAGTAGTATGACATAGGACATCACAATAGATATTTCAATGCACAATGTCATACCATCTGGTATTACTCCAAATATTGTGTTTAAAGGATTAGGAGTGATTTTGCAGCCAAGATCATTCATGAGATACAGTATTGTACATGAAAAGTTTTTGTAAAAATGGTTTAAGTATAGAAAATTCCCAAAACATCTGCCTTAATAATGCAAGTCCTTGATGACATTGCCCATAGGTTTGATCTTGCCCTGGGTACATTTTAGAGTAGTTTAGATATATTTGAAAAATGAACCATTTTTAGTTGAGTTCTGAAATAACTGGTACATCTTAAACCAGAATGTATTTTGTGAATAGACCGAATTGTATTCTTTTTCTGAAATTTGAATTGAAAGATCCATTTCCCATTGTTCTCCAAAATCATCAAGGAGGGCATTTCTTAAAATTTGTTGATATGCTTTGGAGATGCTGCTTACATTTTTATCCAGACTAATCAATATCACCTTAGGTATAGATATAGGTGAACTGTAAGGAAAGTTGGGTAGGTTGCTTTAGAGAAAGTTTCTAATTTGTAATTAGAAGAATGTATTGATGTAATTGATGATGATTGGTTTTTAATGCCCAATTACTACTCCTTCCTTCACCATTTTCAAAGAAAATATAAAAGTACGGAAATATTTTGAACGTCTCTTGTGTGTGTGTATATATATATATATATATTTTTTCCATCACAATAATATATAATATGATAAAAATATACTGCGGTGGGTTGGCACCCTGCCCAGGATTGGTTCCTGCCTTGTGCCCTGTGTTGGCTGGGATTGGCTCCAGCAGACCCCCGTGACCCTGTGTTCGGATTCAGCGGGTTAGAAAATGGATGGATGGATGGATAAAAATATATATAATATAATATAATATAATATAATATAATATAATATAATATAATATAATATAATATAATATAATATAATATAATATACTATATGTTGTTGAAAATCTGCGGTGGGCTGGCGCCCTGCCAGGGGTTTGTTTCCTGCCTTGTGCCCTATGTTGGCTGGAATTGGCTCCAGCAGATCCCCGTGACCCTGTAGTTCAGATATAGCGGGTTGGAAAATGGAAGGATGGATGGATGGATGTTGTTGAGAATGTACATGTCAATCTGAAATGCTAGTGTAATCTCAGTTTATGAATGAGCAAGCCATATGAACGTTACTTTAAATAAAGGCAAACATTTAAAAAGAGGTATTTATTCATGAGTGACCAATCACTATATGTTATTTAAAAACTGGCATAACCAAGCTTACTTTTCTATATGTTTCTCTACTCCTTTCATTTTGGCTTTCTAAATTACATTTTAAATTCAAAATGTCTTGAAAAGCGGCGGCTTTTCTCTGTTAAGAATCTTTCCTTTAGTTTGAGCTCATCAATTTTTTACTAAATGCACATTAGAGTTTGGTAAAAATGCAAAAGACACTTAATTCACATTATAATCAGTAAACCAAGCCTTTTAAAATTTATAAAATTCCAAACAAGAGCTGGGATAATGCTTTATTTGTATGAATAAATGACTCACATTATTTTATTTTGCATTGTTCTTTAATTTTTTTAATGAAATTCTCAACATTTCAATGTTTATTTACATATGTGAAAATGAACTAGTACATTACCACTGTCTGACATTATGGCTGGAAGGTTTACAGTTGTTGCTTCCCTACAGTTCATTCATGACAGCTCAATCAGCCACCAGGTGCATTTCTGAATGAAACGTTTGCCAGGCCACCATTTTGTTGTTTCTCCTGGGTAGAAGCACCTGGAATACTGGAAGTTATTAGTAAATCAACTGAGCAAAGCATAAATGATTATTACAAAGATGGGTATAGCAAAAGGTTGTTTGTTTGAATATCTGTATTCCTTACAGTAAAACAAATCGGGTCTGCTAAATTCTCAGAAACTTGTGATTACAGCTCTGTTTTCAGTCAATTTATATGCAAACCTTTTAGGATAAATAAACACAACTTACTAAAAGTTTGAATCAGTCCAATTACTATTCACTGTGGTTATTTGTACTGGGAAACAGAGTTACATGTTTTGCTTGCTTCCTATCTGCCTCCCTCAAGGCTGCTTAAACTGTAATCAGTTAGTTGCATTGTATGTTTTTCTAATTGAAAACAGTAAAGACTGGTTGTCAAGAATTCAGAGAGTTTCATTAGTCCTGCTTGCTGTTGAATTGCCTAAATACTTGATGAAAAAAGTTTACTATAACAATTTCTTTATATAGCAAGGCAAAGAAGAATACATTTCAAACATATATGTTAAGTACAAGAACTTTTAAAAGTTACAACAGACAGACTAAAGGTACAGGCTGTAATTTTGAACTGAAGATAGGCTGACATCAATAAGCAAAATGAGAATACATGATATTTGACATTTCAAAAACGTAACATAGTGAACAATCAAGCAGAGAACATTTGCAGAACTTATGCAACAAATTACTTCAAAATCAGTCTAGAAAGAACACCAGAGAAATTAGAAAAAAAATTAAAAAACACAGAAATCACAAAACCTAACAAAACAAGAATTCAACCCCACCCGAGAACATCACAGGAGCTCCAGAGAAAAGGAACCAGAAAACCTCAGTGAAGTTTCACCAAAAGCTGCAAAATGATTCTTTGGAATTGTGACGTGACAGGTGTCAGAGGAGCTGGTTGGTAGAGTATAATGCTAACAATAATGAGTAATGTCACTGAAATTAAATTAACAGCTGTGTGAATTTGTAGGTGAGTTTTAAACACAATGCAATGTCAGACTGAAAATTAGTGTGCAGTAACTAAGGTGCCATGAGTTCATTACATTTTTAGTAGCATTTTGAACTCAAACTGGAAGCTAGGCGACCATTGAAGAGACATGAATTGAGTATCACAGCAAACAAAGAAGAGTCAGATTAAAGCGAGAAAGAATGCTTGCCTGCTTCTGAAATCTGATTTTTACAACCTGGATAGCTGACAAGAATAGATAGATAGATAGATAGATAGATAGATAGATAGATAGATAGATAGATAGATAGATAGATAGATAGATAGATAGATAGATAGATAGATAGATAGATAGATAGATACATACATACATACATACATACATACATACATACATACATACATACATACATACATACATACATACTTACTTTATTAATCCCAATGGGAAATTCACAAGAATAGAGGCAGTGCTAGCAATAGTGATGGTAAATGTTTGTAATAACCATGATCTACCAAGGATTAATGAACTTCCCCAACTGAGTTTAAGATCATACAATTTTGTTTGCATTTAGCTTTTGGATGTTTGAGGACATCGTTGGCAAAATGTCTTTTAGGCAGACTGTGAGGTTGTCAAAATTTGATACAAAACTAGGAGAGATGTTCTTATAAAGTCAAAATAATGCTGGTGAATTGGGTAGTCTATAAACAACGTAGATATTCAAAACTGTACCAGTTCCTGAGCCTTGAGGCACAACACTAGACAAAGGCTTCAGATAGCCCATTTTATAAATGTCTGCACAGTCATTTAAAACCATCCAAGAATATCCTGTTGCAGTAAATCCAGAATAGTTCTTAAGCCACTTAAACTGCTTTGACCTTAATCCATGAAAGGCCTGTACAATATGACTGTGCTATTACTAAATTATTAGGGGAAAACAAAAATGTGATAGAGGTGTAAAAGGGGTGGAGCAGACAGATATGGAAGGGTTGAGTGAGGAATCAACAGTTCACTTCAGCACTTTGGTAGACATGGCAGTTCCTGGACCTCTTGGCTTATGATTTATCATGTAACGGTAATAAGCAGAACTTCAGGAAGTCTTGCTTAGTGGCATGGGGAATTTATCCTGTTATTCCACTCATTTCTCTCTTTGAAAATAATAATAATAATTAAAAAGTTGTTATTATTACATAAAATTCTGAAACCCACCTAATCTAACTCAAGGTTGTGGTTAGCTATTTTCAATCCTTGCATCATCAGATGCAAGGTATGAACCAACCCTTGACTTGGTGATTTTCCTTTGCAGTTCTCACTCAGGTTTTACAGAACCAATTTAAAGTTTCCAAATAATCGAACATGCATGTTTTTGTAAGTGAGAGGAAATACATTTGCCTGCAGAAAAAGCCACAAACACACAGGTAGAGAAAACAATTCCACACAGACTGAACTCTTTAACTTTACAGTACAGTAGCACCATCACTATTTCTGCTTCCTTAACTTCTTCATGGATATGGATTGCCTGGTCAGTTGCAGGCTTACATGATTGTGAGGAGTGAAGTCTATTCTAGCAACAGTAGTCAAAAAGTATAATCTAACCTTGAATAAACTATTCCTGTAACACAGAGCACACTCATGAACATACCCAACAAAGCTTATTCAGAGATAATTTAAGGTCAGCAATTAATACTGCATAACTAAGTGAGCAGCTATGATCATGTGATTTAACTGAGCATGTTGACAGTATATTGGATATCTTGGATGAATTATCAATGAATATTTATTTATCAAATTTGCCTACCTTCATCTATCCATTTTCTGAACATACTTTATTTAATACAAGATATGAAATACCTTGGAGAGCAGGAGACAATCCCAGAGCTCAAACACTAGACAAGGATCAGCTTTGGATAAGAAAGCAGTCAGCTTCAGGACACTGCACAATGCCATGCTGGTCAAGTTTAGAATAACTAAACAACCTGAAAAAGTTCCGTTTGAAATGTGAGAGGAAATTGAATTCTGTAGAGCATTCCCACAACAATATAGAATGTTTTACACAGCAGCAGAAGACACTCCACCTTAGAATCAAATTGAGGGTTTAGTAGATAACTGAATTTTTCCACTTAAAATATTTAAATAATGAACCCAAAATATCTTGTAACTAAGCCAGATGAAATTTGTAATTTTAAGTTTTAATAAATATAATTTGTAATTTTGACAGTAACTCACACCAACTATTTAATTATCTTAATGTCACTTCTTCTTACCATGAACATGTATGCCCTGATTAACAGGTTTTGTACATAGGTTTATTACGTAGGCTTTTCTCCTGTATCATAAGTATGTGTATTAGGTTAATAGGTGGCTTTAAATTGGCACCTTGTGGCTGAATGCCTGATTGGCACCACATCCAGGACTGGTCTTGCTTAGAACCCAATGCTGCCTGGATAATCTCTGTCCCCCTGTGTCCTCGAAGTGGTTTAAGTCATCTTGAGAATCTTATGTTGTAGTATACATTTATTTTATTCTTTTAAAGGGGAACTAAAATCACATTTCAGAAATATCTTTTTATGTTTGTTAATTTTGAAGTTTACAATTGCAATCCTATGCCGACTCTTTAGGCCATTAATGGTTATAGAAGTGTACAAACACAAAACCAAAGTAAATCAGTGTTAGAAACTTTTATAGACAATATATGGTAAGAGACAAAAGCAATTAAATGAGTAGCTTCAAAGCTTTTATTTTCCTTCATATTGATAACCAATACAACTTATGAGTTAAAGAAGTCGAAGTCCTCCAGCACAGAGGGTGGCTTTATACAAGGGCTCCATAAAATTGATCTTACTGAAAATGTGTCATATGGTTCAGGGATCAAATCTATGGATGTGAGGGTGTAAAATGCATTTTGATTAGACAGTCACTTTCTTTTCATGGTAAATGCCTTTATTTTGTGGAAGTAAAATTTTTAAATTTCCTATACTTACTTTGATGTATCTTAAGCAAAGAGAGGATAAACTATTGAAATATTTTTCTGTGTTATTTACTGCAAGTTGTTATTCTGATTTTTTACCACTATACATATTTTAACAGCAAAACAAAAATATTTCAAAGTTAATTTAACCATAGTAAGCTGATAATAAAACTTTTAAACTAATAAATTATCAGTTTTAAATGTATATTGAATATAAAATATATAATAAATAAAATATAAAATATATAATATTTATGTTGGGTTTTTGAATAGCAGAACTATGATATAATATATATGAATATACTACATATATATATACTGTATATATATATATATATATATATATATATATATATATATACTGTATATATATAATTACAGTCATATGGACAAGTTTGGGAACCCCTCTCAGCCTGCATAATAATTTACTTTCAACAAAAAAGATAACAGTGGTATGTCTTTCATTTCCTAGGAACATCTGAGTACTGGGGTGTTTTCCGAACAAAGATTTTTAGTGAAGCAGTATTTAGTTGTATGAAATTAAATCAAAAGTGAAAAACTGGCTGTGCAAAAATTTGGATACCCTTGTAATTTTGCTGATTTGAATGCATGCAACTGCTCAATACTGATCATGGCTTGGTTGGATTAGCTCGTTAAGCCTTGAACTTCATAGACAGGTGTGTCCAATCATGAGAAAAGGTATTTAAGGTGGTCAGTTGCAAGTTGTGCTTCCCTTCGACTCTCCTCTGAAGAGTAACGGTGTGGGATCCTCAAAGCAACTTTCAAAAGATCTGAAAACAAAAAGCTATCTCAGAGGTTTAAACTGTCAGTTTCAACTGTAAGGAATGTAATCAGAAAATGGAAGGCCACAGGCACAGTTGCTGTTAAACCCAGGTCTGGTAGGCCAAGAAAAATACATGAGCGGAATATGCGCAGGATTATGAGATTGGTTACAGACAACCCACAGATCACCTCCAAAGACCTGCAAGAACATCTTGCTGCAGATGGTGTATCTGTACATCATTCTACAATTCAGCGCAATTTGCACAAAGAATATCTGTATGGCAGGGTGATGAGAAAGAAGCCCTTTCTGCACTCACACCACAAACAGAGTCACTTGTTGTATGCAAATGCTCATTTAGACAAGCCAGATTTATTTTGGAACAAAGTGGTTTGGACTGATGAGACAAAAATTGAGTTATTTGATCATAACAAAAAGCGCTTTGCATGGCGGAAGAGGAACACCGCATTCCAAGAAAAACACCTGTACCTACTGTCAAATTTGGTGGAGGTTTCCATCATGCTGTGGGGCTGCGTGGCTAGTTCAGGTACTGGGGCCCTTGTTAAAGTCGAGGGTCGGATGAATTCAACCCAATATCAACAAATTCTTCAGGATAATGTTCAAGCATCAGTCACAAAGTTGAAGTTACACAGGGGTTGGATATTCCAACAAGACAATGACCCAAAACAAATCTACAAATGCATTCATGCAGAGGGAGAAGTACAATGTTCTGGAATGGCCATCACTGTCCCCTGACTCGAATATCATCAAGAATCTATGGGATGATTTGAAGCAGGCTGTCCATGCTCGGCAGCCATCAAATTTAACTGAACCGGAGAGATTTTCTATGGAAGAATGGTCAAAAATACTTCCGTCCAGAATCCAGATACTCATCAAAGGCTATAGGAGGCATCTAGAGGCTGTTATATTTGTAAAAGAAGGCTCAACTAAGTATTGATGTAACATCTCTGTTGGGGTGCCAAAATTTATGCACCTGTCTAATTTTGTTATGATGCATATTGCATATTTTCTGTTAATCCAATAAATTTAATGTCACTGCTGAAATACTACTGTTTCTATAAGGCATGTCATATATTAAAAGGAAGTTGCTACTTTGAAAGCTCAGCCAATGATAAACAAAAATCCAAAGAATTAAGATGGGTTCCCAAACTTTTTCATATGACTGTATATATATATATATGTATATATACATATATATATACATATACAGTGCATCCAGAAAGTATTCACAGCGCATCACTTTTTCCACCTTTTGTTATGTTACAGCCTTATTCCAAAATGGATTAAATTCATTTTTTTCCTCAGAATTCTGCACACAACACTCCATAATGACAATGTGAAAAACATTTACTTGAGGTTTTTGCAAATTTATTAAAAATAAAAAAACTGAGAAATCACATGTACATAAGTATTCACAGCCTTTGCTCATTACTTTGTCGATGCACCTTTGGCAGCAATTACAGCCTCATGTCTTGTTGAATATGATGCCACAAGCTTGGCACACCTATCCTTGGCCAGTTTCGCCCATTCCTCTTTGCAGCAGCTCTCAAGCTCCATCAGGTTGGATGGGAAGCGTCGGTGCACAGCCATTTTAAGATCTCTCCAGAGAAGTTCAATCGGATTCAAGTCTGGGCTCTGGCTGGGCCACTCAAGCACAATCACAGAGTTGTCCTGAAGCCACTCCTTTGATATCTTGGCTGTGTGCTTAGGGTCGTTGTCCTGCTGAAAGATGAACCGTCGCCCCAGTCTGAGGTCAAGAGCGCTGTGGAGCAGGTTTTCATCCAGGATATCTCTGTACATTGCTGCAGTCATCTTTCCCTTTATCCTGATTAGTCTCCCAGTCCCTGCCACTGAAAAACATCCCCACAGCATGATGCTGCCACCACCATGCTTCACTGTAGGGCTGGTGCCAGGTTTCCTCCAAACGTGACGCCTGGCATTCACACCAAAGAGTTCAATCTATGTCTCATCAGACCAGAGAATTTTCTTTCTCATGGTCTTGAGAGTCCTTCAGGTACCTTTTGGCAAACTCCAGGCGGGCTGCCATGTGCCTTTTACTAAGGAGTGGCTTCCGTCTGGCCACTCTACCACTGTGCTCACTGGGACATTCAAAGCAGCAGAAATTTTTCTGTAACCTTCCCCAGATATTTGCCTCGAGACAATCCTGTCTCAGAGGTCTACAGACAATTCCTTTGACTTCATGCTTGGTTTGTGCTCTGACATGAACTGTCAACTGTGGGACCTTATATAGACAGGTGTGTGCCTTTCCAAATCATGTCCAGTCAACTGAATTTACCACAGGTGGGACTCCAATTAAGCTGCAGAAACATCTCAAGGATGATCAGGGGAAACAGGATGCACCTGAGCTCAATTTCGAGCTTCACGGCAAAGGCTGTGAATACTTATGTACAATGTGCTTTCTCAATTTTTTAATTTTTAATAAATTTGCATAAACCTCAAGTAAACTTTTTTCACGTTGTCATTATGGGGTGTTGTGTGTAGAATTCTGAGGAGAAAAATGAATTTAATCCATTTTGGAATAAGGCTGTAACATAAAATGTGGAAAAAGTGATGCGCTGTGAATACTTTCCAGATGCACTGTATATATATATTGTATTGTATTGACCCCCCTTCTTTTGACACCCACTGCACGCCCAACCTACCTGGAAGGGGTCTCTCTTTGAACTGCCTTTCCCAAGGTTTCTTCCGTTTTTTCCCTACTAGGTTTTTTTTTGGGGAGTTTTTTCCTTGTCTTCTTAGAGAGTCAAGGCTGGGGGGCTGTCAAGAGGCAGCGCCTGTTAAAGCCCATTGCGGCACTTCCTGTGTGATTTTGGGCTATACAAAAATAAACTGTATCGCATTGTATTGTATATTGTAATAAGAATGAGTCTTCAGACATCATAAAGGTTTGGGGCAGCCACCCATATATTATTTCACAGCTGCAAAAGGTTTTGAAATAGTTGAACAGAGATGTTCACAAGACAGAGTCCAAAACAGAACTGAACATTTGGAGATAAGATGGCGCTTTTAAGGGCTGGGGAAGAAAATGATTTCATCTAGTCAGGAGCCAGAAGTGACGTCATCAGCGGCACCGGAGCCAGAAGTGACGTCAACAGAGGTGCCGGAACCTGGTGAGATTTCCAGGGAATGGTCTGCAAGAAACTGAGAGAGACAGTCAGCACACTCTGCCACCCCCTGGTCTGGTGTAGTATTACAATTCTCCAGTACCTTTAGCTGTCTCCTAAATGCACGTGTGTGACAATATATATATATATATTGTAAACGTCAGGGATCCCTGTTGCCCCTTTTAACCCAACAGACAGATACGCAAACACAGAGTAAAAGCACGAAGAAATTATTTTAATTTTAAAGCACCACAGCCACCATAAACAATTAAATAAACAATAAATCAATATAACTCTCTGCTCCACACCTCCCAGCAAGCTCTGTCTTCTACCGCCCAACTCGGCTACTCGATATCCCAACTTGGCTCGTCTGCTGGGTTTTCAGCAGTCCTATATATGGTGCTCGACCGGGAAGTGCTTCTGTTCTTCCTTCCACATGATTTGCCAGCATTTTCAGGTCAGATGGAGAACTTGGACAGAGCTCCTGTCCAAGTGATCCATTAGTACTTCTGGGCTATAGGGAAAGAATGACTCCCCCGGACTTTCGACAGCTCCCCCTGGTGGCACCCAAAAGGGCTGTGAAACTACACTCCAAGTCCCAGGATGCCCTGTGGGAATCCGGGGCACCACTATACTCCAGGGGAGCTTCCATCTAGTGTCTTGGGGGGAGGCAGTGTCCAAAAGTTTCTGCCTTCCCCCATCTTTTCCTTCTTGGGGCATCCCGACCGGGTATATATATCAATGGGTTGAGAACATGAATGGATGGTTATTTATTTATTTATTTCACCCATGTAGATATTTCCAGCAGTTGTTGCATCTCCTCTTCCTCATCTAGAAAACACAGGATGTCATAAGCACAGCAAATTATCCTAAAAACTAAGATTGCATTGTTTTATTTAAAAAAAAGCATAGTTGTATTCGAGATAGACTATTTTATTTTGCAGAATAGTTGGGCTCATCTCTGTTGATTTCATTTTATTTTTCCATTTTCACCTTAACACATCCCAAAGACATTGTCAAGTACAAGATGGTTCAAGGTTTTTGCTACTTCACAAAATTATTTGGTATGCAATCAGTACAATAGAGGGAACTACATAAAACTAATGATTAGTATTTTACTGTAAATTCCAAAAAAGCAATGAGAGTTTGAGGGCCTATAGAAATTCCCAAGGCCTCCACCAACACGGTATAAATGTCCTGTACAATCTGAATTGAAGACAAATCCTGCACAAATTAAGGAGGAATGTATTCTTTAAGAGTGGCTTTCCTCTGTGATTGTGAGCATGTGGTCTTCCTTCCAACATTGTTTTGCAAAATGTAAAGGTGAACTGAATATGAGATGTTGATATGATTTTGAAATTAAGCCTTTATCTTTAGGATTATA
Source organism: Erpetoichthys calabaricus (assembly GCF_900747795.2). Taxonomy (NCBI): domain Eukaryota; kingdom Metazoa; phylum Chordata; class Cladistia; order Polypteriformes; family Polypteridae; genus Erpetoichthys; species Erpetoichthys calabaricus. The sequence goes on along the minus strand of NC_041395.2, from coordinate 147,882,641 downwards.
TAGTAGCATTTCTGTAATAAATATAAAGAGCAATTTTGGAAACCGTGAGTCTGTGTATTACAAAGAATGAAATCTCAAATTTGTAAATAATAATAAAAAAATTCACTGTGACAATACATAATTATAGAGCTGTTCAACTGATAAAATATATTTCATATTTTATACAGTATTCTGTATATAGTCTGTAAGGTTCTCTATGGCTTCTCATATACCAGAAGGTAAGTTTTGAATGTTTCAATTAAGAGGGGAACATGCACAATTTTTAGATAGAGAGAGAATGCTTTATTTGTCCCACGGGGAAATTTTGCTTTTAGAAGTAGAATTTACAAAAATGACCTGTAATCAAAATGCCACCTGTCTTGCTCTCACACTTTCAGTGAGTATTTAAATTTTGCAGTGACTCTGACAGTTTGTTGACATTGGTGAATAAAACATAGTCTACAAAGAGGATGAGACACCAGATTTCTGTTGCAATATAATCTTTTTTTACAGGTTCTGATTAGTGATGAGTGAACCCCGCTAAATTTGCTTCGTCTCAAGTTTGGTGAAATCATTGGAAATATTTGTGAACTTCATGAAACCCAGCCAAATGCCTTTTAGCCACACACATTTCATTCTGTTTGGCTTTGAAATTAACAGACAAATATTTTTTAAACTTACACTTTCACTGTAAAACTTCAGTAAAAGCAATTTGCCATGTAACTGATTGACAATTTTTGCATTAATTTGTTTGACTTCATCATTTCTTGCTAGGATTGCATGTCTACTCGTTTCTTCTGTTGCTATCCCTTTGGGATGAAATTCATCAATAATATTTGGACATAATACGTCTTCTTTAATTGGGAACTTAAAGTGAGGAAAACGTAAAAAATTTATAATAGCTGAGAGAGCAGGAAATGTGTCTGTCAAAAGCATTCACATGAATGAGATGTGAGTGGACAATATGCGTGTTTGAATATGGTTGAGAGGAGGGCATACTTGAAAAAATCTCATGTAAAAAGTTTTGTCTCGTGCGACTTGAAAAAATCTGTTGTAAAAAGTCTTGTCTCATCACAGGATTTTTTTTTATATAATAGAGAGATATGACGTTTGCAGTATTTCAGTTGCCCTAGAGCAGTGCTCCGCAACCTTTTCTCACCTACGACACACCAACGTTCTTCCTAGAATTCCGCGGCACATCAAAAGCCAAAATATATAGCAGTGACTTAGCGGAGGGGGGCTGGAAGGGTGGCGGTTTTTTTGTCCGCTCCGAACGGCAGCTATTTAGAGGCGTCTAAACTACTGTTGTTTCCTTTTTTTTTTGTTCCTTTTAGGAGGCGCAAAAAAAATTTCTTTCAGCTTTGGGGCGTCACATTTTTCACCGCTCCGGACAACATGAACTCCAATTTATTTTTCAGCTTTAGGGCGTCACATTTTTCACCGCCCTGGGCAACATGATCTCCAGCTACGCCACTGATATATAGATATTAATTTAATACACAAATTTTACAATAAATTTTCATTTTTTATTATAAGCATACATTTATTATAAGTATACATACATAAAAAAAATACTATTTTTACTTTTATGCAATCTTAATAATTATTATAACATAATGACTGATTAATGTGATACCTGCGCTTGTTTCAATGAACACAAAAGTTTTATATTCGGCTCAATATTTGACAGCGCAACCCGAAGTTCTTGGTCAAGATCTTTTAAGCATGACCGCTTATCATTTTTAATTAACACAAGAGTTGAAAAACTTTGCTCACATGAATATGTCGTCGAAAATGGAAGTAGTGTTAGGATGGCCTTGTCAGAAATGCGAGGATATTCTTTCTTAACGGAAATCCAGAAAACATCTAATGGAACTTCGGTGAAATGAAGTTTTAACGTCCCGTCATTACTTAATTCTATAAATTCCTCTCGAATTTGCAGTGACAGTGCTTCCGTAGAATTTATTGCATTGGTTGCAAAAGGATTTCGAATCCAATCGTATTGTTCCGTATTAATAGAATAAAAATAGTGATCAAATTTCTGCTGAAGCATACTTAAATGTTGTTGGGCCAAATCCACAATTAATTGCTTGTTTTCAGTCGTACTATGGTTGGTCCTTTGGTACATTTCTAAACATCCTTTTTGCAACTCTTCCTGCCAAAGTTCGAGTTTTTTTTTTGAACCCCTGTAATTTATCGGAGCACGTCAATATATTCTCATTCCGTCCTTGCATTTTTTTATTAAGTTCATTCAGATGCTCGAATATATCAGCCATGTATGCAAGTTTGGCTATCCAGTAATCATTATCGAGGCGCTGGTATAGTTCGGGCATATTTTGATCTAAAAGAAACTCACGCACCTCGTAGCGAAGCTCAAACAATCTAGCCAAAACTTTGCCTCGGGATAGCCAACGAACTTCAGTATAAAACAATAAGGATTCATATTCGGCTCCCATTTCTGCACAGAGTATTCCAAAGATTCGCGAATTTAGGGCTCTCGATTTAATTATGTTTATGATTTTAATGCATTCATTCATCGTGTTCAAAAGTTCCTCTGGCAAATTCTTGACCATCAATGCTTCTCGATGTATGCAGTAGTGTGTAATTTGTATTATAGGATTTTTTTGTTTTACACGAGACAAAACCTTTTTTACTACCCGTCATTGCCGCAGCGCCATCCGTGCAAATAGCAATGCAATTGCTCCATTGAATATTATACATTTTGAAGAAATCATCGGTTACTCGGAAAATTTCTTCACCGGTAGTTCGTTCTGGAACCTCCTTACAAAATAAATAATGTTCTTTAATAAAGTCCTCGTCAACGAAACGTACAATAGCTATCAGTTGTGCTTTATTTTTAATATCGGTTGATTCGTCGATTTGAAGCGCAAATTTTTCAGCCAATATCAGTTTTCTAATCAGTGTTCCTAAAATATCGCTTGACATGTCGTGAATACGTCTTTTAACAGTATCGGCAGACAACGAAACTTTATTCACTTCCTTAACTTCATTGGGCCCAAGCATAAGTCGAACAATTTCCATGCATGCTGGTTTAATAAGTGTTTCCCTGATAGTATGTGGTCTTTTCTGGCGTGCAATTAATTTTGCAACATGGTAGCTAGCTTCTAAGGCCTTTTCAGAAACCGTAACGGCCGATTTCATAAATTGCTTCTGTTTTTGATTTTGTTCTAAGCGCCTCTGAAAATATTGTTTGTCTTTTTTGGCGTAACTGGGATGGTTTGAATTTAGATGGCGATTTAGTTTACTGGGTGCCATTGCCTCGTTTGATAGCTGATCGCCGCAAATGATGCATTGTGGCTTTGGAGCCGTTTCGTCACCACACCACGAGAATCCATATCGAATGTAGTCTTCGTTGTACTTCCTTTTCACAATCTTCTTTGTTTTTTTTGCAACACTTGTGCTGGGTTCTTCATCATCTGTACGTGAAGACGAATCTTTTCCACGTAAAAATGTATCCATATTTAAAGGGGTATAAAACTAAATATGAATCACACGAAGAACGTTAACCATACACAATTCAGCAACACAACTAATAGTAAAGAATGATAACTACTGTCGCAAGACGAGTGAATGCCACGTAGCACGACTAATACGTCGGCTTGAATTGAATCTACGTGAGGGTATGGAGCGCTCTGCCTATCAAAGCCTACTACGCAGTTGTCTGGCGACTGTGTAGGGCATACGTCGAGGCGCCAGGCGATGGGATTTATTATTTCAGAGAAATGACACATAAAATTATGAAACCTTTAAAAGGTTATTTACGAAAATATTTCATTGCACGTATTCTCGTTATTGTGTTTCTAAGGAGGACCGTTGAAATATTATTTAGTTAGAAAATTGTCTTATTTGACTGCGGCACACCTGTATCGGCTCAAGGCACACCAGTGTGCCGTGGCCAGGGCCGGATTTTCCTATAGGCTAACTAGGCTTCAGCCTAGGGCCTCAAGATCAAGAGGGGCCTACATTCAAATTGTTAGCAAAATTTTATTATCTCTCATGTAATTTACAAACTTAAAAATGGAAGGTGAAAGGGCCTCATAAGTGGAATAGCCTAGGGCCTCTTTTCATATAAATCCGGCCCTGGCCGTGGCACACCGGTTGCGGAGCACTGCCCTAGAGCAGCTCAGCGTCTTGCAAAATGCTTACCAACACTGACTAATCGGTTAGTGTTGCGTGCTATTTTAAGACATTGCCAGATCAGACCAGCTGTTAAATAGTACAACTCATTCTCTAATATTGATAACTGAACTTCTTCAATTATCCTGAAAAAATCTTTTATTTTGTGATGTGGGACAGTTTTCACTGATGAATATAATTACAATTTTTTCTTCTTCTATACATGTTGAGACAAAATTCAGTTTGGATATTACAAAAATGTAATATGTTCCCTAATTTTGATCGAGTGTATGTTCATCCCATAATATTATTGGTCATGTGTTCTCTTACCCATGTAGTGGGAAGTCCAATAGTGCTAATATTCCATGCACATTTGAACTCTAGAGCAGTGATGAGATGTCTTCTTCAAACAAAATTGCTCCATTTGAAGTTCTTATTGAGGGAAATATGTCCCCGCAGATTTGTGAATCTATTCAAATTTAGACCTATGAGCAATAGAGTTCATCGGAGTTCTAATCTCAAATCTCAAAATATTCTAATATTTATCCAATCTCAGAAGCATATTATAGAGTAAAAAGCATAGATTATTAATCATCAACTGTGTATAAAGAAAGGTTGCCATGTAAACGTCAGCTGAACTAAATGAAAATCCATACTATTGTGCAAAAAAAAAATAGAAATTCAAAACCAATAATGAAAATGTGAGAAAAAGAGATAAAAGAAGACATCCTTGTCTTATACCTCCACTTTGAGTTTATTTTATTGTAAATTTAAGTACAATAGTTTTATACAAGCTAGGATCAAACCCAAACTTACACATTGTGTGGAGTTAAGTGGATCCATTCATCTGTGTCAGTAATACAGAATCTCTGGAGTCACAGGCTTTGATGAGGTGTATATTTGTGTCTGGTTCTGTCTGAAGATTATTTATGCTGATAAATATAATGTTACATAATAGGTTTTATCTATTAATGTTATTAATTTTGGTGATGTAACTGAAAACTTTCCTCATACATTTGGTGCTGTAAAATTTTGCTTGAATTTTCTCCATATTGTTCATAATGTGAATGACGTGTTTTAATAATAATAATAATAATAATAATAATTCATTACATTTATATAGCGCTTTTCTTAGTACGGTACTTAAGTAACAGAGCCATTTCTTGAAGATATCGATGATTTATATTTTTGCATGTTTCTGCTGAATCTTTGAGAGGAGGTTTTTCATTTCCAGCATTCTTCTTATACTGTATATTCCATTCTTCTCTATTTAGAACAGGCATTATTTCATCTATCAGATGCCTTGAGAGTTGCACACAAGAGAGAGAGACTCGATAAAGAAGTCTTATCTATGAGGACACATACTATAATAGTTATCTTCTGTGTGCAGATGTGGAGTAAAGTATCCATTTAGCGGTAGTTCCATAATGCATGGAACATGGTTCAGGAGTTTTAGAACTGATCTGGTGAGAGCATGTCATTGTTAGTAAATAAATTATCAACTCTTGAGTAACTGTGATGCACTCAAGAGAGGAAAGTGCAGTCTTCAGCATGGATAGAAAACTCTGCATGTTTTGTAAAGTTTGTCATTTTTAAGAAGTCTTGAGCGGAATTGGAAAGACTGGTTGGCACTGATGAACAATCCATGTTTGGGATAAGAATGCAATTAAATTTGCCAGTTACTAAAAGATAGTGAGTAGACGTTGGGGAGCAAAGAAAAGACTTAAACATAAACTCATTATATTCCTAATTGGGAGCATATGAATTAGCTGGAATCAGATGAGTTTCATGTAGTTTTCCAACTTCAATTATGTACTGGCCACCTGGGTCAGTAATCACCTGGGATGCCTCAAAGGAAACTGACTTAAATATTAAGGTTCTTACTCGCCATGTTTTGGAGTGCTCCATCAATCCATTTGTCTTTCTAAAATGGTCACTCAAACAAAAATGTCTATCTAGTAAAATACAGATTAATGAGATGCATTAGCACTTTTTTAGTTTGTTACATAATTCAGTATTTTAACATCTCAGCTAGTAAAGGTCAATAAAGGGGTGGTAGATAGCATTTATTTTCATACATAGTATCATAAATATTTGTGATTTGTTTGTGTAATGTAATGCCATAATGCTGAAAGATACTTATCTTATTAAGACTAATACTGTAATATAATATGCCCACAGAACAAATCTGATGGAGCACAAAAAAGCAGATCATCAAGACAAATATTACTAATGAGTGACACAAATGTTTGTATTAATTAATTGCAAGCATTCATATTTTAAAATGTGACAGTTTATTCTAAATATACTCAAGCTCTGTATTGTGCTAGATCACACATTGTCAGATTATAACAGTAACAGTATGAATGAAATAAAGGATTCTACTTCTACAAAAAAAACTATATTTATAATAATGAAAAAGTATCAGTGGTTGGGAACAAAAAATGGCAGAAATTATATTTGTATTTTGTTAATTTCTATTACTTTAATTCCGTAATTGATTGAATAGTAGCATTCTCAAACTCTTTCTTAATTTAAAAAATGTAATGCTAAATTTCCTTTAGTAAACATGTAACTCTGACAGAATCAAATAATGTATTGTTACAAATTTTAATAGTGTTAATTCAAGCAACAGCTTTTTTACACGTGGATGACATGTAATCAGAAACTGTGTGTCATCTATTGATTTAAAAATTTCTTTAAATGAATAATAGAGAAGAGGTACAAATTCAGTGTGGACATGAATGACTAAATGCTATACAGTGATTTAAGGAAATGTTGATAAAATTTTCTACTATATTGTAAATACCAAAGTCTTCAAATCTTAAAAATGAAATATGTGGTTTTAATCCATTACCATCTATCCATTACCTGTGACCCCTCTTTGGACCCTTTATTTAAAAAAAGTCACTGGAATTCATATATATTTAAATGAGTTATTAAATTATTCTTTAATTATTTTTTACTATATTGATTAATTTATCTGACATTAATAAGTGGTGGTAGAGAGTAGCTGCCAGTTTTGGATCCTTGGTGATGAATGCTCCAATTCAGTTTAATGATGGATATTTCTATTGCAGTACTGTAGGTAAATTTGTAGCCAAATAAAACAATTAGGACATTATTTTTCAGAGGAAGTTGTGCTACTGTGACTATTGTGACTATTGTGACTATGAATTGTTAATGAAATCAGTATAAGAATACCATTGTTTAGACAGCTTATACTGTAAACTGTTTTTGTGGCAGAAAGTCTTAGCAATATACATTATTCTTAAGTTATAAATCTGATGTTTAAATCAAATACTATATATATATATATATATATATATATATATATATATATATATATATATATATATATATATATATAAAATGATTAGTGTGGTAGTGGTGAAACCTGGATTTGATTTCAAAAAATGTCAAAATATGTTAAACATAGACACCTCTCAAAGATTTCATTAACTGAAGCTTTGGCTATAAGTGTCATCTTGTCAAGACCCACCCATCTTTTCTAGTACATTACCAAATGCACTAATTTCCTTGCAGGGCTTGATGTTTATTGTGAAGCTGAAATTGAAAATGGTTGGTAATGGAGTGAGCTTCAATCCTAGACCAATTCTGAATCTAAATTACTTGCTTCTTTTCAATGGCATCGACAGAGGAGAGCTTTGTGCGCCTCGTACCTAATCAACCCTTACTGTGACCCCAGATTCAGCAGCCTTCACGGATTAATAATAAAATCCTTGGTTCAAACAATTATTCGACCTGAAATGGCTGTCCATTTTATTCTGAAAATTAAAGAATGGGAAATTAATTTTTTTTTCAAGCTCAGCATGTTGTAGAGCACCACTTATTTTTGATCTTTGACCTGCAACACAGTCCTTGAAATGTGTGTTTTTTTTTGTCATATATCATACCCCCAAAGCATATGGTATATTAGGTATATTTTTTATTGCGTTACAGCACAAAAATGAAAATAACAGACTTTATTAAATATGATAGGAACTTTATAAACTGAACCATTATTTACGTGTGCATATATGTTTAAAAATGCACCTCTTAAATATTAAAATGCTGTGTGCCATATTTATGATACATACCACTTTATATGTTTATACAGCATACTGTATTTTTTAGACACATTGCCTTTAATTATCATTTTGTTCTCAAAACCATTAAAGCCTTTAGTTCAAGTTTATCGTCATGTGTACATAATGCAGTGAAATTCTTACTTGCATGTCTCCTTAGAACAGTAATAATAATACAGTATAAACACATACAGTGTACTGTATGCACACACACACATAAATGTGTACATAGCATGCAACATTTAAACATATACATACTGCATATGTATACATAAATACATATATAGGCACTTTTCCCGAATCTCCTATATAATTTGCCAAATGGAAGAAGTGTCAAAAGCATCTGCTTTAAAAATCCTCTTTGCCTTGTTGTGCAGGTTCTGAACAAAAGGCAGATGGGCACTAGTAATATTCTGTGCCATCTTCAGTACCTCTGCAGGGCTTTATGACCTTAAGCTGGACAGGTGCCATGTCAAGATGTGATGTAGCCAGTGAGGATGGACTATACTGTGCACTTGTAGGAGTTAGCAAGAACAGATGGAGAAAGCTGAGATTTTCTTATATGTCTGAGGAAGTACAGACATTGATAAGCCTTCTTGACATTAGCCAGGATATGTAATACCCAGTTCATCGATGATAGTCACTCTAAGACTTTTTAAGCTATTGACACTTTCAACAGAATCTCCATGAAGTAGATGAAATTGTGATCTACCTTCCTCTTTCTTAAGTTAATGTTCAACTCCTTGGTTTTGCTGATATTAAAAGTGATATTTCTGTCCTATTGCCACTGGGTCAGCAGGTAGACCACTTTTCTGTAAGTTGTTTTGTCATTGTTAGTGATCAGGCCATGATGGTGGTGCCTTTTGAAAATGTAATGATAGTGTTGGAACTGTGTCTGTCATACAGTCAAAGGGGAACAAGGAGTACAGAAGGGGGCTCAGCACACTACCCTGTAGTGTGCCTGTGTTGAGAATGAGGATGGAGGATGTTATTCTGTCAGTCCACATATACGGAGGTCTGTTAGTAAGGAAGTCCATCTCCAGTTGCAGAGGGTAGTGCTAAGTCCTAAGTATAGTACAATAAGTACTGAAATACTAAAGAGTGAGGTAATTCAGTCTGTATGCACTAGTTAATCAATTTAGATAGATAGATAGATAGATAGATAGATAGATAGATAGATAGATAGATAGATAGATAGATAGATAGATAGATAGATAGATAGATAGATAGATAGATAGATAGATAGATAGATAGATAGAATTTTTAATTATTTCTGTACTACTTAAAGAAAATCTGGATTATCATTCACATTAATGAGATGTCAGCAGAACCATGCAACACCTGGAAAGTGAACTGATCCTGTTTATTAGAATATTTAGTAATGGATTAATGGAGATCACTCTGTTGACTCATTTATTTAATAACAAACTGATTAGATAATATAATGGATGTCCCTCGTTGTTTAAGGAGGTTGCATTTAAAATATGAAATTTGGTTTTCACTCTTTTCTATGATTAAACACTGGCATACCACCCAGGGTCATTGCTGTCTTGTGCACTGTGCTGCTTTGATTTGCTCCACATGACTCTGAACTGGAGAGGTATGAGAACAAATTGGATAATTTTATATAGAGACTTTAAGTGAGCTCTACTGATTCTAATACTATGCCACTGAAGAGAGTACAATTTATATAAGGTTTCACCTTTATTTATTTAAGACAAAAATTGTTAGTTTGTTATTATATTTATATTGGAAAGCAGGAATCTAATTGTTTATGTTATGTTTCTGGGTTGGGTTTACAGTTCATTGGCCCTTATTTTCTTCTCAGTCTCAGTCTATACAGAAAGAACATGTTCTTCAGTACAATTACGTTAAAGGATTGGGCACAGTTTATTAACCAGCAGATTAAGCATCTCCATAAATGAAAGCTGTCTTGCTTCATTTCTTTCGCACACCCTTAGTGTAGCAAGTTTTGCATTGCCAAATAATTAATAATTAAAAATAATAATTTTGATATAAACACAAAGAACAATCAAGACCCCTATCTATAGGAATGTTATCCCTGTTATCCCTTGTAAAGACATTTCATTCCTCTGTGGAATGTGGAGTGACCCACTTTGCAGCAGGCTTACACATACAGAACTGTTTGGTCATTAGTCTGCTAATTTTTTCCAAGCATTATTTTTCATTTTCTCTAAATTTTTTTTCCTTTAATGAAGAATATTAAGCACAATGTTCAGATGCCATGAAGCTTTCTCCAAGATATCTAGGTCCAAGCTACCAGAAACTGATTTTTGTCTCTTCTGTTCTCTGCCTTTTCTTCTGTCTTGTTCTTACTGTCTTAGACTGGGTGAACACTATGCAATTTTAGCCTGGCTCACAAATTCCTTTGTGGTGTTTAAATCCATACTAAATCAGAAGAAACCTATTGAAGGTTATAAAGTCACTACTTACAAGTTATGTGATATGTCGAGACCCAATCCCAGTGACTTAATTTATACACTGTCAGCTTCAGTTCATCAGGTGTGAGAATTTTTGGGAGAGCAGCATTTCAAATTCCATTGACCAAAAAGGAAGTGACTACATATATAGTCTTTTGTAAGTATGGCTGTGAAATATTTGTTGATGTGTGAGAAGGAGAATAAATTGGGTGACATATGTTAAGAGAACCATGTACTATATTATGTTTTTTCTTGGAAATAATCATGATCCAGTCTAAAAGAAGTAATACTGAGGAGCATTGATGAGCAGCCACAAATTCCTGGAAGCATTGTACGGTTATACTTTTAACAGATAAGATTAATGTTTGTCATTTTCTTTTCTTTTCTTTTGGATTCACTTAAAATTACTTCAAGAAAAACTGCTACCTCCTTCTCTGAATCTATTCTTTACAGTGTCAGATTCCACAAGTGCCAAAACCTCTTACCTAGTGATATTAAAACACAATCATACAAGATTGTTCAAAAGGCCTGCAACCATTCATGAGCCTGTAAAATCGCACAGCGTCAGTACGCTTCCAATTGGCAAGGAATACAAATGAGTTGTTAAATGTAAAATGGTACCCAATCTTCCAATGTCACATTGTGTATACCCATCCTACGATTGAAGCCCATGCCCCCCACCCTCTGAATCATTGAACTAGTGAGTCACACAATAACTTCAAGAATTTTTATTACAGGTAGGAGCAGAACTTCCATTTTTGTAATCAGCTGAATTCAGTAAAGAACTGCTGAGGAGAGAAAAAAATTCAGATCACAATTGTAGTTATAGTCACTGTTTCTTCTGTTAACATATGGAAAGGCTTTCACACATTATGTTTTATGGCAATAATGTACATTTTTAACAATATTGATATACATGGAATCTGATGTTTTTATGGGGGTTTGCCTCTTTGTACTCTAGTTTTCCTTGCACATCCAAAAGAATGTGAGCTTCATTGTATAAATAAATGGGCCCTGTGATGGGCTGGCACCATAACAAGTGTTGGTCCTGAATTTTATGCTGCTTATATAGGATTTTCCCCCTTAACTGTGCAATAGATTAGGTGGTTTGGTGAGTTGTTACATTATTTTATTTCAGTAATAATAGACTTACTATAAACTGAAACCTAGACTTACCATTGCCATTTTGTCTTTGCTACCATCATGTACACTGTACCTCAGAAATATTTTAATAAATACTAACTCTTTACTTTAGTTAAGACTTCGTCAGTTGTACAATAAAATAGCATGTTAAAGGATAATGCCAAATCCAAAAAGCCAACAAAGAACTGATTTTTGACTAATATTTTGATATGCTGTTATATTTCCTGTTTAATATGTTTGCTATTTGGGCCAAAGTGGTAAATGGCTAGTCCAGAGGACTTTGAATTAGATTTAAGACCAGGAAGTGATGGTAGTGTTTAAGAGGAAGGCAATATCAGAAACCAACAAGCCAAATTTCATAATCATGCCAAAAGGTCCTGATCTGTGTGTTTTCCTTACCCTCTATAATAAAGGCTAGTTTTATTTGAACACATCCAAAGGTGGAATGCTTAACTAGGCGCATCTCCATCTTTTATAATGACATCAAGTGCCACAACATCCACAAGTCACGTGATATCATATGACATTATTTCTGACAACATAACTAAGCCCATGAAGATAATACAGAAAATAACGATGTACATTAAGAAAACAGTCTACAAAACTGGAACACAATAACATCACAAAAATACTGCTAAAAATAAGCAGATAAAAATAATAAAACCAATAAAAAACAAATTAACACTAAATGATTCTGAGAAGTTCCACACATGTTCATGACATTTGTTTGCTTTTTTCTTAGATATTTTTCTCTTTCTTGCAAGCTCCTTCAGGAAGGTTTAGAACCTGTTAAATATACATTTGCATTGTTTCATTATTAACTCACAATTAGTTTTCCTTCACACAAACTCTCAAATTTTTATTCTTTATTCTTTGTTATTCTTTGATCAGTGAATAATGCATCATTTTTTTTCTTAGACCAAATGTAATCTTTCTGCAGCTCTTCTCTGTTCCATTTTTCTGTTTATCCTCATCTTTTTATTTATACTGTATAGTTTCTTTGAAGTACCATGACTTGTGTTTTCTATGTGTGTCAGGATTTGAAGAGTGCAAATAGCATTTTTCTAGCTCACTTTACATGGATTACTTACTTCTATGTGCCCTGATAACATCATCTATGTTTTTACAAAAGCAAATAATAAAAATAGCTCCTCTGTATTATCTAACCCCCTTATTTGACTTGTAGTAGCAGGCTGGAACTGATTCTGCAAGTACTGGCCCCACACCTAGCATACTTCTGTTTTTTGAAATGCATTAGTCACTTGTGTGTATCATTTTTTTCTACTATTTTCCAATGTTTACTTTTCAATTTGGTGTAAAATAATGGCTGCTAGCAAACTGTAGAAGAGCACTGTTTTTGTGTTATATTTAAATTGTAATAATTCTGTCTCAAAACTGAAACAGCAGATCTTAAAATTATTTTAAAAAATCAATGCAAATGAAAATAAAGAATTTGGTCACCCTAAGAATTGTTTAAGTTCTTGATTACTTCACGTAATGTTTTAATTAAGTGTTAAACAGTACAGGTAGATAATGAATAACTGAAGTTAAAGAAGAAAAACAGTGAAAGTTAATTTTGTAATGACCAATTGCATTTTCCCATAGTAGGCCAAAAAGATCAGCTTTATATCTGAAGCAGTGACCTATTATGGGACAAAATAAGAAAAAACAGTCTGGACACAGAAGGAGATGATTCACAAAGGTCTTCAAAATCAATAAAACAAAAGAATGAAAAAGTAGTACATTAAACAAAATCCGTGACAAACGTGACAAAAGAGTAAAACACTCTTGAAAGGAAACTAGAAGAGAAAATACTAAGCTAAAACAGAAGGGCCTTCCTTTGAAGCAAAGTGCAGACAATTAGGAAACTCATTCTTAAATAAGATGGCTACAAAAACCATGTGATCATGTCATATGTAAGCAGAAGACACCCCTAGTGATGGATGCTGACATAGCAAATATAATCCAAAATGGCAGAGTGATGATGTCATCAAGATGTGTCAAAAATACCATGAGAAATAATAATAACCATTTGATTAAACTGTGACACAATTCATAAATTAGTTTCATTTACAAAGCTCAAAACTCAGAGTCTTAATTGAAAAAACTACCTAGTATTTGAAATGTATGTGAATGTGAAAGTAGGATGTCCACATAAGTTAGCGGTGCACCATCTGCACTCCATTTCCAATCTTTATGGGAGAATTTCTATTTTTCTACCAATTACTTCTTTCTCTCTGAGTCACAATGTGAAATACATTGTAGTGATACAGTAAGGAGTGCAGAGAGAAAAGCTATTGACCATACATTTTTGCAGGGTAAATAAATATTAAGCTCAACCACACTGAAAAAAAAATACTTGATACAAAAAGGACAGAAGCAATGCATAAAACCTGTGTAGTAGGTATTAGTAGCTTGTGATAGACTATATAGATTCACTGGGAAAATTAAAGAGTTTTGCAAAGAAAGTTTTAACACAAACTTCACAAAAATCAGTGATGGTTTTGTAGTCTACAGTTTTTAAGATGGAATTACGTTGTGCTTGCTGCTGTTTCTCCCTTATTTGTTCATTTGCAGATGTAGTGATCTTTACATTTCTGCCATTACACATCAGTTATTTTATTCTTTAACCAGACAATTTCATTAGCACTGCTGCCTTACAGCTCCAGGGTTTGGAGCCTAACTTGGACTCTTTCTGAGTCTATGTGGATTTCTAACAAGTACTCTAGTGTTAAGTAAACTGGTAACTCTGAACAGGACCTGTGAGTATGAGTGAGTTTATGTGTATAAATGTGCCCTGCAATGGACGGGTCAGTTCTTGCCTTGCATTTTTTGGATGATTTCAACTTTGGCTGGCAGCTATTTCAGCCTGCATCCTTAAAATTGCAGCAGAGTAATTAGCCTATTAAAATAAATTTACATTGGTTTCTAAAAATTGTTGCAATAGTGTTGCACTGAAGCTGCCAATTTGAATAACAGACTAGTAGCTCTGACCTCCAGTTTCTTCTGGCTTTGGCACTTGCTTCCACCTACGGCTGCTAGAATCATATACATAGAGTCATATGTACATTTGTTTAATAGAGTAAAACTTACTGGTATGTTTCATGACAATACCTTATTTTTTATATACATTTTATATGCATTATAATAAAAATTACATCTTTAAAATAAAATGTCACCGGATTCCAATAAATATATTAAAAGTATTAATTTATTATGCCTATAAAACAGTTAAATTTATGCATTGCCATTTGTTACATTAAAAGCAAAAATTGATCAAACCTGGATTTCTAATATTACTAGTTTTAACTAACATATTTTTGAACATATTTCATCATATAGTTTATTATGTGCATAATAAAAGTGGTTGATTTGTATTATTATGCATGTTGTCTGTAGTTAATTGCTTTGCATGTATCTCCTGGTAACAGCCCTCATAAAAGAGCAGTCAGCTCCATCAGTAGATTGAGTGACATCTTACTGGGGAGTACAATGCATTAGTGTGTGGCACAGATGTACAAGTCGCAAGAACTGGATCTGCCATGAACGTGGGCTAAACTGTCCAAAAAGTACCTCAAAACACTGTCACAATGGATTATACCTGGCTGTTTATTTCTTATTTTTTCTTCTACATTTTATTAAAGTAAGAAAGGGTGCCATTTCTTATTCCTCAACGTAATTTTTGGTCTATGAATTTATAGTATTTTATTGGTTTGAAGATTTTAACAAATTGGCTTTTAAAATTGATTGTGGGAACATAAATGCATCATGGCCATTACGCATCATGACCATAAAAACAAACAATTTTTGAATGGAACATGGGGACTGTTTTGTTTAAGTAAATACTAGTATTATTTATTACATGTAGAGGTATAATTCATGGCACGGAAGACAAAATATTTACTATACTTCTGTGTTACATGTTTACATAACAAACAGCTTTTCACTCACTTATCAAGTTTAAAATTGAAAGTATTAATACCTAAGCTTTATTCTTCTATGTTTTTTCTTAATTTTAAGTTTTAAATAAGCCTTTGGTATATATCCAAAATATATTTTTTTTACAAAATTTTTAAAGAAATATGTGTATGTAATAGAATTTCACATTTGTCATTTAAATAGTTATGTAATTTCAGTTTACTGAAAGGAAGAAAATACAACATCTGAATATGCATAGTACAAGAAAAAATAGCTGCCAGTGTATTTACAGTGTCTTTAGTTATGTTGTTTTTTTATACATTTCATTATTATTTTTTTTTTATACATTTCATTATAGTTTACATATGAAACAGTTGAACATGCAAACAGGAGCACCGTCTTTGTTGAAATGACAACGTTATTACTTTCACTCTGTCTTTTCTAGTCACACAACTGTATATCTAGTCGCAATCAGCCCCCTTATACTTCCTCCAGCAGCACATGGAACAAAGTTAAGAAATGGAAATACATTTCAGGAATCATCAGCTGGGCCATTACATTATAAACAAAGTAAACGTATCATGATTGACTATCATTTCCACATGAATTACTAACAAGACCTAGCTATTATTCCATTTGTTAGAATTCAGCAATGCAGCAGTTTCTAAGACAAAATCTATAGATAGATAGACTGAATAAAATAACAAGCTGTATATAGGTAAATAACAAGGACCTTTTAAAACAGAAAAAAGTAAACATTTCACATTTCATTTGAATTAATTACAAAGTTGCATAATATATTCATTGCCCATATGGATGGAATTAAGATTTAAGTACAAATTAAAAACAAACCATAAATATAAATGTTTATTGCCACCTGCATCATATTGTACACAGTAGTTTAAAAAATCATTTAGGGATCATTTTTGAACAACCATCAATCAAGGTAATAAATTTCCTGGTTTGGCATAAATGATATGTTATATATGCATACCCAGACTGATTTAACTATAATTTTATTTTAAAATTTAAACTTACCCATTTAAAACATGGCAATATTAGGTTTGTTTGTAGTTATCTCAATTAAAAAAATCATTTTAAGTTTAAATCTTTAATCTTTGCATTCATCCTTCTTTTTGGAATACAGTTTTCAAGTGAAATTGTATCTAAAATTCTCAGTCCTCTTATACACACACACATATAAATACAGTGTGTATATATATATATATATATATATATATATATATATATATATATATATATATATATATATATACTGTATTTAAAACACAAATACATTTATACACTTTATATTTCCATGGAAACCAGTTAAATTTCATTCATGCAAAGCTGCAAGTAATTAACCATCTTCACATATTTTTTTTAGTGACTGACACTGTCTGTCTTGTCAACGTCAACATAATATATTCAAGAATCTGAAATACTAAAGCCCTTTTCTTTTTATTAAACTCTAGTCAGGTTTCACCCTTTGTTAGCAGACACAATGTATGTAAGGTGTTAAGATCATTTTAGAATAGCACATTCTCTATTTTAGATATTCACTGACATTAGATATAAATTAAATTGAAGTATACAAATGAATTAGCTGAGATTGCATTAGGAGAGTGTATTATTTCTATGTTGTGCTTATGCTTTCTTACTTTGAAAATAGCAAACATCTATTAAACAATTGTGTTCAGGTTTGTATAAATGATCTTTAATTTTTAACAAATAAATGCAAACAAAAAACAGAGCTAATGTATGTTCTAAATATAATAATTATTATTGTTTTCATTAATTCCACTTTATAGTTCTCAAGTAGTAGCTCTCAGGTTCCTTTTCCATGAAAATGATTTTTCTTTTAAGCAGCTGGACTTGATTACCATTCTTTAAAAAATTACACATTGTTACTTCAGTGTACATAGGTACCTTCAATTGAGCACTTCTTCATGAGAGGCTCTTAAAACCACCAGACAAAATGGAGACAAAATATACTATGTCTACTTATTTAACTTACTTATGTGATGTGTTACATGTGTTGATTGAATAATTAATTTTTGAAGTGTGTTATTCTGAGTTCTGGGTACTTTGAATTGTTTTATCAATTTAAGCTACCAATTCTTAGTTTATCCTTAAACGTATCAATGATAGCCATCTTCAGCATAACTACCCAGTAAAATGAATTGACTGCACTTTGTGATGCTGCCTCTGGGTTCTGTAAAATGATGTTTGCTGTGAGGGCTGCACAGGGATGCAGTGCTTAGCATTGCTTCCTCACAGTGCTTAGAGACTAGGTTCAGATGCTTTTTTCACCCTATCTCTTTGGTCTTTTTAACTGCACTTTGGTTTTTCTCATGCATCACAGAAATGTGTACTGTGACTGCAAATGAAATTGGTAAGGGATACAAATTATCTGCAGTAACACAATAAAATGATTATTGAAATTCTGAACCATTATTCAGCAATACAAGAAATCAAATCATCTTCAAGAGGGTCTGACTTGTTGATTTGGTGATGTTCCATCCACCTTCACTTTGTCAAGTGAATCTAATGTACAATAGGTATTGTTAGTAATAACCTTGGATCAAAAAATGTGAAGTGCTACAAACAAGAGTTATCAGAGTAGAAAAAAAGTTGCATGATCCAATGAACCAGATTTTTTTTTCCATATGCTGTGTGAAGAAATACTTATGTCGAAAAAAAGTAGAATAATTTGTAATAAAAGATGATAGAGATATGCTTGTCCAGATAGACTAGTAATTGCTTTTGCTTGGATACTGTAATTATGATCACAACTAGAGAGTCCCATATAGGACATGTGGTGAAGAAGCTTTAACTGGACAGGTTAACATTATAGTGATGTCAGGATACTTGTACTGATTCTAAAGAATACCAAAAATGTCTCAATAATATAATTGTCAGTTATGCAAGCAACAAATTTGTTTTATTTTGTCCTGTTCATTAGTCTTTGTAAAGCTGGGTCTTCAACCCATCATTTTATAGTATGTGTTAGCTGTACAGAGATGATAGTGTCATAGAGCTAGGAATAATGATTGCAAGAAGGGTCTCACATCTTGGAAGCCTAGAAGCAGATAGTACAATAGGCCATTACAGTGCTTATGCCAATGCTTTGCATAAATCTACTGCCATGGACTGTCATTGGGACCTGTTTAGAGATGAATTGCACTTCTCCTCTGGTACAGATGACAAACCACTGATTTCACTCATAGAGGCATAATCAAAAATACAACAGTTTAGAAGGGATACTCAAATAACAGTTCTGTGGTACAACCTTTTTCAAGGGGACTGTCCATCTGTTGTTCCTACCTTGTGCCCTATGTTTACTGGCAAACACTTGTGACCCTGCCTTGGATAAGTGGGTAAAGAACAGGAATGGATGGATGGGTCATTGTCAAAAGTTAGAAGATTGCGTCTGCAGTTTTCGTAAGTAGGATGTATTACTAATATGTGTAACAAACTCAATATTCCTCATCCGTCCCTATTCACTTAGCTTTTGGAAAATATTATCCAGTCAAGTTCTGAAGGTTCACAAAAAACTAATCCACCACATTACGTACTTATTGGTCATTCATTTCACATGTTGTTCTTATGTCATAGCCATGGTTTATTCCTGGCTTATGTTTATTTTCTATTTCATTGTAATCCATGTCAGTTTTGAATTATTATATATTTTAGTGTTATGTCTTTAAATTCTGTGTACTTTATGAGTGAAACCACAAGAGGCAGGTCCACACTAACATCAAGGCTGTTGGGTTCTCCTTCTTCTTTATAAGTAAGTCAGAAAGAGAACCCAGCAGAGGAACACTGAGTTAGGTTTGGAGTGTAAATTGAGCATTGCTTTATTTTTGTCTTGATGTTCCTGGTTATTGAATTTATTTGCTTCTGTCATCTAGGCAGTCTGGTGAGGATTCTGAATTTTTGTGGCTTCACACAGTTTTTGTCATGTCTGGGACTTGTGTATCTAAAGGTCTGTATGTGAAGAATAATGTTCTAATGTGAAAAATTACCCTTAACCAGCTTCTGTTTTTGCCTTGTGTTCTTGTTAAATAACTGTCTTAAAATATTGACTGGAGTCTATTATACTAATTCCATACATAATTTTAAACAATTGTGTTATGTCTGCTGTTGACATCCATTTGTTTAAAGAAGAAAGAGTCCATTTTCAATCTTTGCTCATTGCTCACAGTCTGTAGATGCTCCTCTCAGGCCTTTTCTAGTGCTGCTCTATCTTTTTGTAGTACAGACACCAGAAATGCATACAATATTGCAGTAGAGGTCTCACCAGTGTGTTGAATACATGACACATCATGTTTTATAGGCTAACATCCAAATTGCCCTTTTAATTGCTTTAGTATACTGTTTGGATGTAGAGAGTGACAAGTCTAATATAACTTTTACAAGTCTAATATGGCATCTAAACGCTTCTCATGTGGGTTTCAAGTTTTATACCCTCCATTGTGTACTCAGCTCTAATGTTTTTATTTTCTATGAGTAATACTTGTGAATGCTCAGGTTTTGTCTTGGTTTAGTTTGACTTCACTGATAAGAAATGATAGATCTTTGTCAACTGACATCTCCTTTGTGTTTTCTTCAACAGTACTTTTCCATTCCCTGGTACAGTTCTTAAAAAATTCAAAACTTTGCTGTCCTTCAGTCTTTTTTTATGTTGCAGTGAATTATCCTGAAAATGTCTTTGCTCCTTTATAACTCATTTTTGGATTTCTTTTATAATTCCTAATGTTTGTAAAGTATGGATTGAATTTGTCTTATGTTGTATTGGGAAGTCAAGCAAAATGACACCTTTTATGTTGTATGAAACTTCACTGCTCTTCGACCATCTCCATGCTACTGTCCCAGTTTGTATCATTTACACTTTCCTACATTGGCTCAAAATTTACCTTCCTTGAATGAAATAAAATCTTTGGCAAAACAAGGTAGTACCTTTTATATTATTATAACTGGATCCTAATAATTTAAATACCTGTAACCTGAATTGTATTATAACTACTAAAGAATAATAAATCTTGGCATGAGTCTCCGCTCATTGTTTTAACATACTATTCTAAAAAAAAAAAAACACTCACTTATTATATTTATCAGTTCCTACTCTTGTGTTTAGCTATTTGAAAGGCTTTTCCAGTTAATATCCCCAGCCCTCATTACTATAACATACTCCTACAAACCATACTTTGCCAATTTTATTAAAGTGCTGCCCACTGACATGCCTGTCAGGAGATTTCGGTACCTACAGTATCTTGAAATTTTTATATAGCAGTGTTGCTCAGTACTATTTTTAAACTGGACATTTCACATACTCACACTCAGCTGCAGTTTTTGTAGGAATCCTCCATGATTCCAGCACAGTTATCTGCCCAACTACTGTATATATCCTGATTTATGTCCGTGTTTTAGTGTTATTTCTAAAACTACCATATACAGTATGGGATGTTCTGGGGCACCAACTGTAGTCTGCTCCACACCATTCAATGATCATTGTTTTCTTGTGTGATGTTACATGGTGCTTAGTTAGAGGTAATATATAGCAGCATTAGGCAACTTTATGAGTTCATGCTATTAAAGTTTCTCTGAAATAAGTTTTACTCAAATCTTAATTTACCTACTTATTCTGGAAGCTACTATATTATTGGAATTTACTATTTGTTTGAATTTGTTCCTTCATTCTTTTTGGCAAAATGTGTAATTTTAGTCAAGACAATGTGAGAACAGTTATAACAATAGCATATGCATTATTAACACCTTATGTTTAATTCAAAAGCATTTACTTAAATATACACCAACTTTTAGAGATAGAATACTGTGGTATACTATTGCTAGTTAAGCATAATCTCGGTCATAGCTCAACTTAGTTTGCATTCTTGTCCTTTTGTTAAACTCATTTTATTCAATTGTATGTTTGAAGATGGCAAAGCCTATTCCAGTAGCATCAGAAGCAAGACAAAAACCAAACCTTTATGAGAAAGTTCTCCATACTGTAGTACACTCATTTTCCTTTTATACCTTAAAGACGTGTAGGTTAGATAAACTGGCCCAATAGGAGTGTAGTTGGGAATGTACACCATGTATTCACCATTATAAGATACCATATCTCTCTCTCTCTCTCTCTCTCTCTCTCTCTCTCTCTCTCTCTCTATATATATATATATATATATATATATATAATATATATATATATATATATATATATATATGGTTGAAATAGTTTACTGTCAAATAATGCAAAGAGTACGCGACACGTGTTTCGCCCTAATTCTGGGCTCATCAGGCGTACACACTCACTGCACCCCCCTCTCGGAGAATTGAACCTCGGACGTCAGCGCCAGAAGCGAAGCCTCTAACGTTGCGCCACGGCATGTGGTTCATTCATTTGACAGCATGTAGATCGGGGTAATTACATTCATTGCATTCGTAGTCTGTGTCACAATCTGATTGTATGGGTGGTTACCTACCAGGTAACGCTTGTGGTTGGTCAGCAAGTCAGCTAACATCCGCCACGGTGCCCTCATTTCAGTTGCGAGAAGCAGATAATAGAATGGTTGAAATAGTTTACTGTCAAGTAATGCAATATATATAATCCCACACCTGTCTGTCTGTCTGTATGTCCACTTTTCATGAGAGAACTACTTAACAGATTTAGATCGGGTCTTTTTCTATAATCTGCTTAAACATTCCGGTTGATTTTGCGTCTAGTATCATAGCTCAGTCGTGGCCCTTATTTATTTGCTCAAATTCGAGAGACAAGCTATGGACTGAGGTGAGGGGGAGGCGGCACCTCAGGAGTAGGAAGCTGGGTGGGGCCCTCCTCACTCACGCGCCAGCTTCCGTTTGAGTCGCTCTACCTCTCGTCACGTGTTGGAGCATACCTTGCCTCTGCTTAGCTAGCGATACCTGTTTGTTCAGCAGACATTATCATCAACAGATTGTTAAAGAGTAACGTTTGACATTTTTGAGACAGAGCTCACAGCTACATGTGCTTTAAAGGGTACCTGCTCATTGGCAGAAATATCATGTATCATGTGCTCTTCTCCCCTCGCGGTGGACGCTCTCCTGTCAGAGCTGAACATGATCAGATACAGTGGCAACATTTTACATTGGAGCATACCTACCTATCGCTTGGCCAGAGATACCTTGCCAACTTTTTACATTGTTGGGAAAGAGATCACAGCTACATTCTCGCCCCTGATAGCAAAACCAAAAATATTGTATATCAAGAGGCCCTTGGATACGAAAGCTATCAATATAAATTCTTCTCAATACAAATTATTACATTTTTTTAAAAATTTTTTTAATGATTTTTAAACTTTGACCTGTTTCACTACTACGCAGGTGGAGCCACAGGGGACAGCTAGTAGGGAATATATTACAAATATGTTGATGAAGGGTTGGTTTCAAGAAAGAAAACCCCATTTGAGTGTAGAAAAAAAAATGAAATTTGAAAATGTTTCTGGCTTGGTGCGCCAGCCTTCACAGCTTCTGATGAGTAAAAAAAAAATGGCTTCTTGGTTATGGATCTATAGCTCCCTCAGATGCAGGCTCTGAATTGCATGCTAGCTTCAGCTACATGGTGGTATATATCGCTGTGGGAACAGGGATGTGTCACACTCATGCAGGAAAGAAGTGACATCACTATTCTACCAGCAGGTACTCAGACACTCTAAGGGCATAAATTGAAACTACATTATTTGTCTTTGTCCTTACCCTTGTGTTTCTCTTTACCAAAGCCCATGAGACACTCCTCATACTTGCATGTTTGACAATATATATAGTTCTTTTCTGATTAAGCTTTTAAAATATCACTAATGGCAATAAAAATGCTTAAATATGTACTTGAAGCTAAAAGCTATGCTACTGACAGCTAAGAAAAAAACAAAACAAAACCCCTGACCCTGAATCTTTACAAAAAGGCAATTGAAACTTTAATGTGGTATAATGCATGATTTTGACAAAATATAGTGTGAGGGATGGCCAGCCATATATTCCGGCCAACACCTCCAAGCCGCCAGATGGAGCCCTCCCAGCAGCATGGAGGTTCCCCGAGTTCCAGCAGGACCTCATGGACCTTGTAGTTTTTACAACCAGCCCTGCGGGATACCATGGGAACCACCAGCAGACGCTGTAGGGAGGCTCAGGGAATACTACGTGCCCTATAACCTGGAAGTGCGTCCTGGTCACATGGACAAAAGGAACAACGTGCTTCCGGGATGAAGAAAGAGTGGTTTTTATCTGACCCGGAAGTGCTAAGAAATCACATGGAAAGGGGTTCGGGAGCACTTCCAGGTCATGGACTATAAACGACTAGGAGAACCCCCAGACGAGTGAGCTGAGCTGGGTGGAAGGGTGGCAACGCGTCTAGGAGTGGAGGATTGTGTATTTGATTATTGAGAATTGGTTATTATATGAATATTGTGGAGTGGAGGGTGCTTTGTGCACATTATTATAATAATAAAGTCAATTCTTGGACTTTTATCTGGTGTTTGATGGCTGGTCAGAGGGTTCAAGGGGTCGACAGTGCCTCTATCTGTTACAATAGCTGTTACTGATGTTGCATATTTCTAGAATGGTTGACCTAATATCCTTGGGCTTTCACTGTTCCTAGAACAACACCTGGTCATTTGATCCATGACGTCACTCAACATTCATTTAGCTTTAAGTGTGTCTCCGACATCATAATGGAGGATGCAGACAAAAAATTATACATAATCCAGCATTTTAAAAGGTCCTTAATCATTCATGAAAATGTGGAAAATCCTCAAAGCTTTCAGGAAAAAAACTTTAAATTACAAAAGTAATTAGACCATTATTAAATACTGGTAAATTGTGTGTCTTTTTGTAGATGGATCTTGTATTATGATGTCATTGTCTGACTTTCAGTCTGACTGGTTCAAAGTAAATGACTATCCAGGAAGAACAACCTTGATATTGTTCCAGAATAATACAAACGCCAGTGTACCAGAACCACCTTGCTGACATTTTCTCTTAGGTTTCATTCCAAGTACACATGCTGACATATTGATCAGTTTTTGCCAGATGAACTACTGTGTCAGTAGGTACTGTAATTAATTGAACAGTAGGCAAAAACATTAAGCCTCTTTGAAATGTTATATAAGGCCAGCAGGAAAACATGGAAACCAGCAAATAATTGACAATGCTAATAATATTTCAGTACTGCTTAGTAGACTTTATTTATTGGCTTTGTTAATATTGTTTATTAGTTTTTAAAATACTTATGTAATATACTTTATTAAATATATATTACTTGTCTAAATGAGAGTTATTGTCTTTGAGAAGTCTGGTTTTGACTTTGTCATCCAGTAGAAATGAATTCATTCCTACTTTAAAAGGTAAAAGGTGACACCACATGCCTGTGTATAAATACACTGCATGCAAACACAGCCATTGTTGTACTTGAACAGTAGAGAAATTTAGAATTATTAATCATAGTAAAAAATGCTTTAGGTATGCAGGAGGAATACAAAGTGTTCAAAATACCAAAAGAACATGTTATTTTGAATAAAGGCTACCACAATCTCAGATGAGCAAAACACATCCATATGTGGCCATCCTATAGAAATATATTAGATATTTGCAAAACTTTGCATTTTCAATTTAATAGCTAACAAGGCAATTTGTTTCCATTTAAGGGTGAATAGATAAGGATATAACATAATTCTTCTGGCCTTACACAGACATTCTATGTAAAGGAACCTCTCTATGAAAAGCAGCTCTGAAGAAAAAATGTAAAAATTGTATGCTTTGAAAATCCATTGCTAAAAATACAGGTGAACATGTAATTGGATAATTAAAATCAATCTTATTGCTGTAAGCAAAATATTGGTTTTTGATAGCAATATACAGTATACATAATTCCTCAATGCAATGAAATAAAAACAGGTAGTCTGAAAATTAAGAACAATATATTCTGTACAAGTCACTAACAGACACATATCCTTTTCCTCTAGGTAATGTACTTTAACTAGGTAATTTTCATAATTTACCTTTGGTTTAAGTGCCACCTAATTCAAAACATTCTAACTTATTTATGGTATTAATACATATTTATGCAAAAAGGAACTGTAAATACTCTTTCTAAGTTTAAAGTGTCATAACATCAGGCCCTTTGCCTCACCTATTTCACTGCTCACCACAGTATCAATAACCTCCATTAAGTTTACGGCTGTTTGGGTCTTGACTTAGAAAACATGTGATCACATTAAATCTCAGATGATTCATCTTCTTTGCTTTCTACTCAGGTGTAAACAGTATTAGCCATGGATACCCATCTGCAGTTCTTAATCATAAAACCTTTTAACATCTTTAAAACCTTCCCTTCATGCTACCATAAAACAGTAGCCAATATGTAGTTTTGTATCTAATATTCTCAGACCTCATAACCTCCAGTAGATCTGTTCAAGTCATGAGACTAAATCTGTTGTTAACATTTAAATTAGATCTATACTGTAGAGCCATTTGTTCTTCCTCAGTTAACTCCCTATAAATGACTATAATATGGTTCATTTTCTTTTTATAAGCTTTTCCCTCCATAACTTAACTTTCATTCATTTTATATTTTAATTTATTAATAGGGCACTCAGACATGAATAGAGAGATAGGTAGACACTTTGGTGATCTCCAACAAGCTTAGGTAGATGCTAGATAGAGGTTCATTTTCACAGTGTTTTGAAGTGTGTAAAACAGTGGCCTGTTAATCACAGCCACAAAAAGAATCAAAAGTATTTTGTATTATGTTGTATTAAGTGTCATTTGTCATTTAAGTGTCGAGTCATTTGAAAATCTCCCCCATAATCAAATCTAAATAAATAACACTGGACCCATATAATAAATTGACATTACAGGAAAATAATTAATTTTACTAGATGGAATATATGTACACACACGCACACACACATGCACACACACTTGTATATATTGTAATAACAGGCAGGAACCGTGAAAAGGTTTTGGGGAATTTGTACCCTGTATGCTTGAAAATATGCTGAAAGAATAATGTCTTTACAGGAAACAAGTTCAAAATGGAACTGACATAGATAGACAACATGGTGGATGTATATGCTGGAGACAGGAAGAAATGCGAGCTGGTGGGAACGGGACCGGAAATTGTCACCGGGAGGAGGGATCTTGATAGGTGGAAGTGTCATCATTAGGAGGTGGGTTCTATTGAGGGTCTGCAGAGAGAAAAGAGGAGAGAGTATTACTGGACAGTGCCACCCTTTGCTCGGCTGAGAAACACTTGTTTTCAAGCCCGTAGCACGTGAACTGTCTCCTAATTGCATGTGCGTGACTTGGCCACCCTCAGCCCAAACCCATCGGATTAGGTGGCCTGAACCAAGAGGTCGTGAACCCAAGAAAGAGCATTGACATTGGCTTGGAGAGATCCACAATGATAAACGACAGTAAACTTAAAGTCTGTAGGTCTAAAAATCACCTTGTGACTCCTGGGTTCGATTCATTGTGCACCACCATCCAATGCAAAGTGGCATGATCAGTGACCAGGGAGAACACACACTCTAGGCACTAATACTTCAGTTGCATAAATGTCAATTTAATCACCAAAGCCTCTCATTCCACTGCCACATACATGGTTTCCCGGTTCAGCAGTTTCCGGCTCTGGAACATGATGGGATGTTCGACACCATCGATGCTTTGGCTTATCACGCCACCCTGTCTTGTGTCCAAAGCGTCAATCTGGAGGATGAAAGGTAAAGAAAAGTTATGAGCCATCAAAACAGGTGTCAAAGTCAGAGTCTGCTTAAGGTCACAAAATGAAGGTTTGCTTTTATCATCCCATACCACGTAATTTGAAGCCCCTTTCTTTGTGAGGTTTGTCAAAGGTGTCGTTCTCTCTAAGAAGCAAGACACGAACTAGCAGTAGTACCCCGCTACACCAAGAAAGGCTTGAACCTGCCTCTTGGTCTTCAGGTGGGGCCATTTAAGTATGGCATTTACTTTCAAACACTGTGGTTTTACTGTATCTCTGCCCACTAGGTAACCCAAATATTTGGCCTCCTCTAATCCGAAGAAGCACTTCTTTGGGTTAATCTGGAGTCTGTCCTCACCAAATTTATAAAGCACAGCTCGACCTGCTCTAGGTGTTCCTTCTGAAGGAATTGTGGGGCCATAATACTTTATCCGCTGGAAATTGGAAAGTTCCTGGTGCCCTGTGAAATCTGAATGGAACAATATGATATTGCCAGTGTCCACTAGGCATACTTAACATAATTTTTGATCTTTGCGGAATCCGTTACAAAAGATTTCCAATACTCTTTCGTCATGTCAAGGATAGTCAAATATTTTGCTTTCCCTAGCCGGTCAAGGAGGTCATCCACTTGCGGCATTGAGTAGGCGTCAAACTGGGAGACTTAATTAAGCCAACATAAAAAGTTACAATACCTCCAACTCCCATCGGGCTTAGGGACCAGTACGAATGGGCTGGACTAGGGAATATGACTTTCATCTATTACAACTAAGTCCAACATTTGTTTGATTTCAAGCGCCACTTCAGCTTGTTCTGTCTCTGGGAGGTGATAGGGGTGTTCCCAGACTATCAAACTGGGTTCAGTTATGATATCATGTGCAACCAGGGAGGTCCTTCCGGGTTTCACCCTCAGTACTTCCAGGACAGACAGAATTACTGATGTTAGCTCCAGTTTTTGATTGGCTGTCAGATTGAAGCCGAAGTTAAGGTCGTTTTCCTGTGCGAGAAGAGAATGGGGCTGGCTGGAGTAAGGGTCTATTTCCTTTTCCTTCCATGGCTTCAGCAAGTTAAAATGGTACAATCACTCACTCAGTCAACAATTAGGTTGCTTAACTAAATTGTTGACAAGTTTCCAATGGGCCAATAATTTGGAGTATGAAGAAGGAATGAGGATCATGACATTATTGCCTGGGTGGAATTCCAGGGCCTATGCTGCTTGCACCTTCTCCATATTTTCCTTTAGAATAGGCAGAATTTTTTTAAATCTATTGCAGAACTGTGCGATATATTCCAAAATGTTGGTAGAGGGAAGGGCCTCTTCTTCCCTCTCTTCTTTTAGGATGGCCAGTATGCCCCAGGGTTGACACCCACACAGTAGCTCTAAAGGGGAAACCCCGATAGTGGCCTGGGGCACCTCCTGATAGGAAAAAAGCACAAGGGGGAGTAACTGATTGCAGTTCCTTCCATCATGGCTGACTACCTTACATAGTATTTGTTTCAGAGTTTGATTAAACCTGTCCACTAGGCCGTCAGTTTGAGGATGATATACTGCAGTCTTTAGATGCTTAATTCAGAGTAATTTGGCAACCTCCCTTGAATGTCTCCAAGGTAAACGGCAATCCTTGGTCCATTAGGACCTCTTTAGGGATGCCAGCATGCGCAAAGACCCCTAACAGTTCCTGTGCGATACTCTTAGATTTGGTTGTTCTCGATGGGATAGCCTCTGGATAACAGGTAGCATAATCGACGAGGACTAAGATGTGCTTATGTCCCCGAACTGAGGGCTCTGGGGTCCCACAATGTCCATCCCTATACGCTCAAAGGGAATATTGATCAGGGGAATGGGAATCAGAGTAGCTCGGTCCTTCCTAGGAATCTGTCATAACCGACACTCCGGACAGGAAATACAGAAAAAATTGACCTCCTCATTGATTCCCACCCAATATAATCTGAGCTTTATCTGCAGGGTTTTGTCGGTTCCCAAATGGGTGCTTGGGAGATATCCAGCTCATAAACCTGCCACTGGTAAATCTGTGGGAATAACAACAGTGACCTCAACTCCCCATCATGTTCAGCTACCCAATATAATAAATCATTGTTAATAACAAAGTGGCGTCCAGCAAGCATAGGATGATCTGTGCATTGGCCGTTTACCAAAACTGCTGCATTTGTAGTAAATTTAAGGGAGTCAGCACTCCTCTGTTCCCTAATAAAGGAGGTCGGTGTTTGTCTAAACTGAAACTGTAAATTTGGACGGAGTCCCAGGCTCATCTAAATTCCATCACAATGAATGGCCACATGACTCTTCATGACCTGCTGTGTACACGGCATAGAGACAGTTTGGGGCAGATCACCTATGTCTATTACAAGACCCAAGGATTTTACTGGAGTGGTTTGTGTTATACCGCATTTACTTTCTGACTAGTCTCGCCCTAATATCACAGGAAAAGAGGGGTTTCTGAGTACTACTACCTGCAACTCCCTCAAGTTAATTACACAAGTGGCAGAATGATATCAGTGGGTTTCTCCATGAATACAGGTTAAACTGGTCTTTCCCACAAGCCATTGTTGTGGTAGCACAAAATGGTTAGCGACAATAGAAATGTTGCTGCCGGTATCGGTAAGTGCGGTGACTTTATGCCCATTATCTAACACCACTCCTGTGCAAGGAACAGACAAAGGGTTAGCGACCACATAGTACCTCTCTTCTTTCGCCCAGCTGCAGTTCATGGGCTCTCCGAGTTGAGGTCAATTAGGTATGGTATGCCAAGTTTCCCGCACATGAAACAGCGTGGGGCATCATGCATTCGTCCTTCATTCTTGCCGCAGACTCTGTGTCGCAGTGGGAGGCCTCAGAGTGGGCAACACAGCCCATCCGGGTTTGGTGAGTGGACTTTTCTGAACACTCAGCTTGCGCAACCACCCCGTGATGCTCCACCATATCAGTTTTTGTATCCATGTTCTTATAAGCCTGTCTCTGAATGGGCTAAGTCAGGTAACCTATAAATAGGTTGCAAGCCACTTGCTCAACGATCTGTTTTGAGTTGTTAATATTTGGCCATAGCCAGCAGCCAGCCTTACCCCAATCATTGTACACTTGTAGATAGGATGGCCGCTCAGGGTCAAACTTTTGACATAACCTCACCTGCTGATCTGTAGAGATCCCCTAGTGCTTTAGAACTAGGTTTTGAATGTATCATAATTAGAGGCTTCTTGCTCACCGAGGTCATAATAAGTCCTCTGCACCTCACTTTTCAGGAATGGTGCCAATATGTTGTCCCACTCCACATGCTCCCATTGGTAACGCATAGCTGTGATCTCAATGATGAGGAAATAGGACTCAATATCATCATTGTCCTGCAATGGCATTAACACCTGGACTGCGATCACCAGCGGTCCTGTTGGTCAGCAATACTCGCTTGATACTGTGCCTCTGACTCAGGGGACTGAACATGGAGTATGTGTAGTTCTGTAGCCATGGTGTTCAAGACAGTTGTAAGGTTCTGTTCTTCTGACATGGTGAAGAGAAATGTTGCCAACTATGCCACTGTAATATCAGGCAGAGACCGTGAAAAAAGTTTGGAGAATTTGTACTCCATATACTTGAAAATATGCTAAAAGAATGATGTCTTTACAGACAATGAGTTCAAAATGTAACTGACATAGATAGACAAGATGGTGGATGTATATGTTGGAGACAGGAAGAAATGCGAGCTGGTGGGAACAGGACCGGAAATTATGTCATCGGGAGGAGGGATCTTAGTTCAAAATGTAACTGACATAGATAGACAAGATGGTGGATGTATATGTTGGAGACAGGAAGAAATGCGAGCTGGTGGGAACAGGACCGGAAATTATGTCATCGGGAGGAGGGATCTTAATAGGTGTAGTGTTGTCATTAGGAGGTGGGTTCTGTTGAGGGTCTGTAGAGAGAAATGAGGAGAGAGTATTACTGGACAGCCCCCCACATTTGTTTTCAAGCCCATAAACCGTCTCCTAATTGCACATGTTTGACAATATATATTGTAAGGAAGGTCACAGAAAAGTGTTAAGGCACCAAAAGCAAACCCCCTATATAATTAAACACAAACACGTTGCAAAAGAAATCTTTTTGACAGATGTGAGTCTAACTATTGACTGCTTTATCAGTAATAAGGACTTTCAGCAGGAAGAGGAGGGTCCAGGTGGATAGACACCGGAAGTGGCTTTAAAGTTAGTAAAGCCATGAATCTTCTGGTCTGAAGACGGAGGAAGAGAAAATACAGTATGTTAGTGACTAGCGCCATACTGTGTCCCGGATGGAGATTACCATCACCAGAGCCCTTAAGGTGTCCCCAGACACTCACAGAGTATATGTATGTGTAGGTGCATAATTAATCAAATTCATGAACATGGGGGGCCTGGATCTTGTACTATGCAAGACAGTTAACAGCTGTGGACACACAGACTTAGTTTGGAATTACTAGTTAACCTAGTTAACCTTGGGACTAATTGGGAGGCAGGACTTCTACATTAAAGGATCAGCCAGCAGTGTTTTGAGGAGTCAGGACACTGGTTTGAATTTGGGGATGTGCGGTACCCTGAGAGCGAGTGCTGCTTCCGGCTGGTCCAAAGGAGCACAGGCAAATGGAGGAAATTGCTTTACGCCGGATACGTACAGCGGGTGCATTGCCCTAAATTGACAGAGTCCAGGATGGACGGTACAACCAGTGCGAAGGAGGGAGGTGCAGCGAGTGAGACATGAGATTGGGGAATCATCAGACTGGTATTTCCAATTGACTTCACGCTGTCCGGGTTTTGATGTAGTCGAGGCCTGAAAGATGTGAGTAGGTTCATCATGCTGGTGAAAATGACACAGATAGGAGAGAACATGCAGATTCCTTACAGAGGACAACTGAGTATAGGAAGTAGCAACATAACCACCATGGTTAAATGCCACTCCACATATAAATATAGGCCTATATATAACTGCTTACTTGTAACCTGACACTACCATTATAGCTGAGCTATATTAGGTGAACTTGAAAATGGATTGATTGATGGAAGAAATAATTATAGGTTGGTCAATGTCTCATAAGAAAAAGATCATGTTTAATGTAAGTTGTTCCTTTCTTCATTCACATGCCCTTCAACAGACCATTTTCAACCACTTAAGGAAATATATGTACAGATAAGTGAAACACATAAAAGCAAATGTTAAATAAGAAAACAGAGTACTAATAAAGACACAGCTCATCCTATTCTTTCACTTATTCTTTATTTTTAAGTTAGTTATTTTTGACACTGCCTAGAGAGACACAAGTAGACCCCCTTACAGCCTGAGCAGCCTAATACTTGGCTGAGTGATTGTTTAAGGATCTTTTGCTATATCATAGAGGTGAACTATACCACACACTGACACAATCAAGTAATCAACTTGTTACAATATTTGCGGTTGACTTTTAATCTGATATGAAATCATACGTGTGGTGTTTCATTCAAAAATATTTGAAAAAACTGTAGTAATTATTCCATATAAGGAATGCCCAAATGTTATGCATCAATCAAAAAGCCACGCCCAATAGATTTCTACCGATGTGATGAACCCTCCCACCAATCAAACAAAAGCAAGCTATAGGCTGAAACCCGGAAATAACATTATACTACTCTTCTGATTTTTCATGTGCTCTTGTATATTTCTTCCCAAATCACATCAGTACTTACAGTAGATGCATCAATCATGAGGTATCCTCCTAATAAGAGGAGTTGTGAAGCTACCTTTGGCAAGTACCACTTCACATTTCCAGGTAATTAACTTTGACTCATTAGCTTTGACTCAATAGGTTACACACTCGCAAACTTTATACCATTGGATGGCAGTGACTGTAATGTCTCCAATGAAATGCAGATGTCCATATATGGAGATAACGAGACTCAGCTGAGGGCGTACATTCTGAAAAGAATACACTATTTGAAGTAGCAGCAAACAATGTAACTGTGACCCGAGAGAGATTTGTGTGGTATCTTCCTTTTTTTTTGGATTTTTTTTTCTTTTATCACATTGTGTGGGATGATTATTTAAATGCGTTTTGCAATTTTTTTCACTATATTTTGGATGTTAACGAGGGGATTATTTCAAATGTGTTTTGTGGGTTTATTCACTAGTTTTTGGTGTTTGTGTGTTTCTTGTATTCTTTTTAGCAGTGATGTTTACCACTCCTGCAGTGGGCTGGCTCCCTGCCCGGGGTTTGTTTCCTGCCTTGCACCCTGTGTTGGCTGGGATTGGCTCCAGCAGACCCCCGTGACCCTGTAGTTAGGATATAGTGGGTTGGATAATGGATGGATGGATGTTCACCACTCTCACTTTGGTAGATTTAATTTAGCCTTTGTCATGTGTGCTGAAGTGGGACTAATTGGGAGGCAGGACTTCTACTTTAAAGGATCAGCCAGCAGTGTTTTGAGCAGTCAGGACTCTGGTTTGAATTTGTTGTGTGCAGTACCCTGAGAGCGAGCGCTGCTCCCGGCTGGTCCAAAGGGGCACGGACAACTGGAGGAAATTGCTTTATGCTGGATACAGGCAGTAGGTGCATTGCCCTAAATTGACAGAATCCAGGACGGACGGTAGACCAGTCCGAAGGAGAGAGGTGCAGCGAGTGAGACAAGAGATTGGGGAATCGTCAGACTGGTAGTTCCAATTGGCTTCATGCTGTCTGGGTTTCAACGTAGTTGAGGCCCGGAAGATGTGAGTACCTTCAAGGTTGTCTTTCTCTGGGGCGATTTAGACTTTGATGGTAACTTCTTGTGTTCACTCAAGTTGATTAGAGTGGACAGCCCTGTCTGGACCCGTGTGTATGTTGTTTTAGGAGCTAATGGAGCAGTGTGGGAAGCCGCCCCTTGAGATGAGCTCATGTGGAGTACCCCTAGTGGATGCAGGATCGAGCTGAAGGAGTAAATTCTGTGGAGCCTTTAACTTCCAGGGTTTTACACGGATGCAAAGACAATTGAGATGGGAACTCGGGATTATCTGTGCAAGTGCTGTATTGGACTTTGACTTATTCTGTTTAGGGGAGTTAGGCATTTAGGCGCCCCCTGCCGGTGAAAGAAAAAAAGACAATAGATAGTGCCCTCCTCACATCCTTACATAAATACTTTCATGTAAATGTGTAGGTGGGGTAGGAGGGTACTTGGTGTGTACTCATGGGGATGGGGTTCAGAGTTTTTATATGATTCACTGTTTTATGTGCAATAAAATTGTTCTGAAACCTGGATCCTTGTTTGGAGACGTTTTGGATAGGGGAGGGGGACCCATGATGCCAACTATTTATTTCTTTGTGTTATCAACTTGAAACTTTAGACAAGTACAGAACGACTCAGAGGTGAAAAAACTTCCCTGGCATCACTTGTACATGAGATATACTGTATCAAAAAAATTTAAAATATTACTGTGAGAACCTTTTTTTTTCTAGTTTAGTTGCAGTTTCTAAGTAAAGAAATATTTAAATTTGACAGAACCACAGATTCTATCACATCTAAGAAATGTTCTGTCAGGTTGTAGTGAAAAATTGACTGTCCTGAGTTTATTTTTTTAATAATAAGGCTTTATATTAGGGTAACCCCCTCAGGTGGAAATTGCTGAAAAATGCCCTCGGGTGTAAGGGGATTTATTAAAGAATGGACCAAAAAAAATAATCTGCCCCACCTAATTTTATGTGCCTGCCATTGAATTCCATAAGGGGGTTGCTAGGCAGAATGTAAAAAGGGAAGCTAAGTAAAAGAACTAAAAATGAGAAGAAGCCACAAACAAACCCCACATTTATATGAACTCTGAAATAGTGCATAAAGCTTTTACTGTGTAATGTGATTACCAGTCCAGCCATTATTTCATTCATTTATTATTGTGCATTATTATTTCCATTTCCTCTTATTCATTCACATTAAAAAAGGAACTGAATTACAATTAGCAGTACATTTTCAGAATGACCCATCCCGGTCAAAGTCTGTATAAATATTCATTTTTCTTTTCTTTCCTGCACACTAACAATTTTATTTTTGTGATCATATGGCTGTGAAATAAATGGTAAAGCTTCAGTTTTAAAGGCAGACAATGCAATCAAGTTGGGTAAAAATTATTACATGTCAGATTTGCTATTAAACTAAGGCTAAAAGTTCATTCTGTTAAGTTAAAAAAAATTAGGAAGTTATAACTGTGTCATTTTTCTAAAAAAAAATATATATATATGGGTTCAGCATGAAATCTATCTGTGGGTTTTCTCATTTCAAAGCAATATCTTGTGAAAATCAGAGCCTATTTTGCTGTTACTTTTGTCCTTTTTTGTGCTTTGCTCTTTGGGGAAAAGACTGAAAAAGTTATATGGCTAAAAGGCAGTTCCTTCATTAAATATCTAAAACAATGGCATGTTCATGCCTCCTCTAATTATTATTCTGTGAATGTACTAATTTGTTACATCCAAAATGACAGTCAGTTTGGTCCTTGAAGAGGGCAATGTGCCAGCCATTGCAGTAAAGTAAAAAGGCTCCTTTCATTCGGGGTAGTGGGACAGAAATTACCCTGCAGCATATGTGGGCAGTAAGGGGCTTCCTGCCAGCCACATTAGTCTGGTACCAGGCTTTATCATATTGACTATTAAACTGAGTCAAGCCATGGCATCATAAAATGTCAGATGGAACCACTACAGTTTCTGCCAAGACTGTCAAGCTCGAGAAAGTGTTGTAGTGACTTAAATGATTGTGCTTTGGAACTACAGGATGGTTTACTGTTAGCCTAATAGCTGTTGCTATGAATTGTGTTTCATCTTACCGATATTTATGTGAACTACAAAAAAGTCAGGAAGAGAAAAATAAGGGCTGAAATCCTGTATTGTTCATAGAGAAATTATAATAAAATTGAATAAATCAGTTGTATTATTAAAGACTCCACTAGTGCTTAAAATGAAGAGTGTTAATGATTGCTGAGTTTCTGTATATATGAAAAATAAAAAGAGACATGTGTTCTTCTTATCATTATAGAGTGAAACAGAGGTAAAGTAACTGACCATGCAATATTCAGACACAGTTTTTATCCTAGTTACAGGGCCTTTTGTATATAATCTAACTTTTCTCCCTCTATTTGAGAGATATTCATTTGGAAAATCTAGTTTTCACCTTTAGTCCAAAGTCATGCTGCCTGATTAATTGTGGTATAAAATTTTCCATTGTAACATTAGAAGTATTAATAGCAGCATAGTCATGTGCATAGATTACAGTCTCCACTTTCTAGGGCCATACAAAACAAGAATTTGTTAAAACATGTTAGCTTTACACACATTCCATTATTCTAGATAGCACTTTACCACAATAATTATCACACTATATTTCTTTATATTAATTTTATTGTATAATTTCTACTTTATTTCTACAGTAAAAGTGCTGATTAAAAGACTTACTCAGTGTTACATGGCAAGTCATTGGCCGGAACTAAACTGGCAGCCTTGTGATTTGTAGTATAAAGCCTTAGTCACTAGGCTTTCCATGTAGCGTCTATGAAACTAATAATGAAAAAGTGATTTTAGAAAATGAATGGTGTATTATTATTATTTTTTTGCTGGTATCTCAGATTGGCTGGTCTTGCTGGAGCTGCTAATGAAATATTAGTTTATTTTGCAAAATGTTGATGCCTTGCTCTTCTTCTGCCCCTATGTGTCCTATCCAAATAGGGTTGTCATCATAATCTGTTTTCACATTACCATCCAGTTTCTTAATGTTGCTGTACTTTGAAGCTGATCTTCACAGTTCCGTGGTAATTTTCAACTACCATTAAAATGCTTACATTTCCAAAATGGTTACATTTGCACAGCTTCTTGTCATGAAGCTATTGGCCATAAATGTTTTCCTTCTGTGATTCAGAATCACAGATTTGATCTTGTGCAGATAAAGATACGATTATTTTGCCCACAAGACTCCTAGTACTTTTATCTGTGGTTTTGTCATCTCTTTTGACAGATACATTCTGCGATGTGAGTCAATAATTATTATGAGTTATTTGAAAAGTACATGAAATTGATTAAATGATAGTGTGATTATTAATTATTATTCCAAGCGTTGTAGTATTCACATTAATATCAGTAATTAATGCAAGTTATTTTGGGCAATTGGTGACATGGTAACACAGTGGTTTTAGCACTCCTATTTTTGGATTCCATCTTCTGGGTTTGAATATGTGTGATTTTTTTTCCCAAAGAAATACACTTAAGATTAATTAGAAAAAAAAATGCTGCTTGGTCACATGAACTTAAGCAGCAACAAGGAAGTAAGAACAAAGGAACTAACATATAACAAAAATCGTGTATCTAACCTATCCAGGAATTATGGAAATGACTACACTTCTCAGTAATCCTGAATTGCAATAAGTGGGTTTGTCAGGTTACACTCATTTGGTTGAACAAACTGTACCTATTAATTTTATCTGGAATATTTCATTGTTCATCATTTTTCCAACCCCAGTTCAAAGTCACATGGAGGGGCATATCTATTCAGGCAGTCTTGAGTATAAGGTTGGAACTACTCCAGAAGATGGAATATTGCTCCTTTGAATCCAAAACATTTCTTGAATACCCTGAGTGCTTTTTGATGAAGTCTCAATTTAAATGTTTTTAAACTAATTCTTTGATTCCCTTTTTTTGGAATAAATATTTCTTTAACATGACTTTTCTGATATCTGATCTGCTTGCAGAAGCCTAGGGAATGATCAAACCGTGTCTGAATCACTGCTTTGACCTGTGATATACTTAGACATTCATTAATATGCATATGACTCTACATTTGTGAAAAGGCCTTCTGTTACCCTTTGCAATAGGCATTGTTTGTTCAATATCAGAATGGTATTTTTGGCAGCTGAAGTCCTGGAACAGAGAAACAAGTTAGCAGGCAAAACCGGCCATGACATAATCCTTCATTAATCATCATTCTCTATTATTAGCAATTTTGTTCGGGTTTATTTATATATTTATTAATCTATATAATGGTAATTTCAGGCTTTTGATTATAAGTTTTGAATTTTCATATAGATAGAGAAATGAAGTTTATTGTTGTAGTAGCAATAGTAGTAGTAGTGTACAGTGTTCAGTAAAATTCATACTTCTATGTCCAACTATGTCTAGCATTAATGGGTTGCATCTTAATTCAGCAAAATAACAAATTTTTTCATATATGAAAAAGGAAAACTAATTAATCACTAAACACACTGAAAATTTATAAAACACTATGATTTATAGGTAGTACTGTGATATAATCTGAGAAAAATATGTTTCCTAAAAATTTGAGATGAGAAGAAGCTTAATGACTTTAACAAGAAGGCTGCAGCTATTGCTACCGAAGAATGATATGGCAATGATATTTTCTGATGGCAGTGACCTCTTTTAGCAAGATAGTGAGCCCTGCCACACTGCAAAAATTGTTCAGAAGTAGTTTGAGGAAAATGACAAAGAATTCAAGGTGCTCAAGGTGCACAGCTCTCAATCCGATTGATCAACTGTGGGGTGTGCTGGGAAAGCAAGTCCGATCCCCATGAAGGCCTTATCTTGCAGCTTCCAGGACTTAAAGTCTTGGTGCCAGATACTACAGGACATTTTCAGTGCTCTTCTGGAGTCTATGCCTCTATGAGTCAGAGCTGCTTTGGTGTCACAAGGGGGATACAATATTGAATAGGTTGTTGTAATGTTGTGACTGATTGATATAAAGCGAAGGTAAAATGCATGGTATTAACACTCTAGTGATTCTCTGATTGATTAGCTACTGATTGACATCAGCATCAAATGCCTCAATCAGTGATTGGTAAATTTGCTCAAAAAAGTTTTACGGTAATTTAGTTGCAGTGCTCCTTTCAACAAAGTACTACAGTGCTTGAGGGATTGCACATGTCATTTTGCTGTTAAAGTTACAGTAATCACAGGTCAGTGAGGCAGACTTTAGGAGAGAGAGAGGACTGGAATATTAGCTTTTATGTTAAAGAAATTAGAGTAATAAACTGAATAAGTGGAATCTGAAGTGTCATCATGTGCACTGAGAAGAGTGGCAGTGTGTAAGAAAACAGCAGTGCATCATCAATAGGAATTAAAAGAGAATGATTGCAGACCTTTTGCATTTTGTCCTTTCATTAAAATCAATGCTCCTTGTTTGTGCATGGAAGGTGAGCAAGCTTCTGTTTAGTATAGCAGCTTACATTTTTAAATAGAAAAAGAAGAGATAAAGAAGAATTTTTCCTTGTTGCTTAGTAAACAATAAGCAGTGTTAAATTATTATTAAATCCTAAGCCCACAAATGTCCCTTCATGAAACTGACATGAAACACAGCCAGATTTGATCATTTTCTTGTGTTCTATAAATAAGTTTAGTCCCTCATGTGCTGTGCAGTAAATAACATCAATGCCTGTTTTCTTGTGCAACCCTGAGCCTTAAAAGATTAGCATGGTACACACCTGCTTATCCTCTTCCTCAGCTGTCACCACACCAGACAGCCAAAGAAAGTTGTGTGTGAACAATGCTACAACAACTGCATCAGGCAACACATTTGCTAAAAAATGCAATTCTTCTGTGAAATGGCTGGAATAAGCTTCTGTAGAAAAGCATATCTAGCATAAGTATTTTTACTTCAATAAAATAACTATTGTGTTAGGTTACTTCTTACTTTAAAAAGTAAAAAAAAAGTGAAAAGTAATCTGACTAGTAAGTAACGCTGAAAATAAGATTTGTTAGTTTAAGAACCAAATATGTTGATTTTATGTGTAAACTTGTTAAGCATGTGAACCTTGTATCTTCTTGATAAACATGAATATTTCATTAGAATCATGGCTTATAATTATGATGGTAATTTTTATTTTCTTTTATTGTGTATTATAGATAAATATGTTTTATTAGTTTAAAAAAAGTGCATGCTAAGGGTATTTTATTTATTTTAGCACCTTTATGGTCACTGAACAATAAGCCTACAGAATTTAATTTTATTAACAAAAAATTTGCAGGTGGTCTGGAGTTTAATTATGTAAATACCACTTTAATATAAAACATAAGGCTTCTACTTGGCTGATTATGCAGAGATTTGTTTAAAAAAAGATTAAACGTCTAAAAAAAATTATTTCGGCCAGTTCTAGTAACATGAAAGTCGCGATCGGTATTGGCCGTAAAAATTCCTGATTGGAGCATCCCTATAAATCACCAAGTAGACCCTACTGCCACCTGAATAAAAGGTGCTCAATTACAGGTTTTACATTCAGGCCAGTACACCTCACTAGGAGCTATGTGGCCAGACACCAGAACCTCTTACACTAACTATCTCGTAGTGAGTATAATAAACACCACAAGTTCTGAAAAAAGGAATCAAATTAAAATACAAAAGAAGTATGCTCACATGTGCTGGAATACGACATGAGAAAACATAAAGTGGGATGACTGAACATTTCTAACCAAAGGCCTGACCATTTTTCTTTTGTTCCAGTTCCACTGTGTCAAGTGACTATATCCTCTTCATTAATTTACAGTGTTGAAACTATCTTGCAGTAAGGAACTAATTGGAGACTGGTAGACAAAAAGAAATAAAGAAAAAAATAACATGCAATCGATTGTTGACCCTGATGCACTTAAAATGTTTTGAACAATATCTTCAGCTTTCTCCTATACAATATCTAACTCAAAAAAATACATTCACTGCTTGCGTCTGGCCAATTCAAGGATATTTAAGGCTTGCTACAGTGAAACTCAACTCTGTGCATTATCTCATTAACAAACTACTGATTACAGAGGGATAATAGTAACTGAAAGGGCCATAGAATATTTCCCAAACGTAACAAATAAAATGAACTGTATTTGTAATGTTTCTGTGATTGCAAGATTTATTGATTAATTACTTTTTCAACTTAGCTCTGGAAGGACAATTCACACATAGTATAACTTTGCGTTTTTGCTACATTACATAGATTCCCTATACATAACTTAACCTAATTCAGGATTTATGGGTGATTTACGTGTCAAGGAGAGATGATCAATAAGTGTTTTCTTCTTTGCCAATTTGGAATCATATTTAGGATTACTCCATAATTTCAGGACTTTTGTTTTTCTTGCATTTGATTTTTTTGTAAAGTGAGCTGTTAATGTGTCAGGGTGAAAGTAAATTGTCAGATAAATTAATTGACATGCTATTCCAGCAATTTATAACCTGAAGGTGTGTAAAATAGACATACATTTTCTGGCAGTACTAAATAGTACCACTAAGTCACCTGAATTTAAGCCATGACAAGGACACCAGAGCAAAGGAAATAATATGTAGTGTCAGACGACCTAACGGGCTGTAACACTGAACCTGAAAAGAAAGCTAGACAACACCCCTTAATAAGGCTACAAGAGCTTACTTCACTGGATCACTCCATTCTTTTGGCAGGGATACTTTCACAAAACTCTAACTGATACATACACTACAGTGACAAAAACAAATGAAATAATAGAAATGGCAATTTAAACAAAAAATGAGCACACATATTAAAAACATAGCTTCCCAAAATACAAAGAAATGAATGTGGCAAAGCAGAGGCCAAAATGTACAAGCTGCTATGAAAAATAAACTTTTCTAAATAAATCAAAACTTCCTACTTTTACAGTGGTGAAAATGGAAAATAAGACCACATGACCATGCTGACGATGTTGTTACATGTTGCTCATCTTGGATCTTTGGAATAATGAAAGATGGTGAGTCAAACAATTCATGATGAAAAAATAAAGAAAAATAATTGAAACAAGAAGAAATACAATAGAAGATGTACTCAGCTGTCAGTGTGACTCTACTGCATTCTGCACAAGTCATGTAGGTTTCAAAGTTGTGGAAAGTAAGAGAGTGATTCCCGTGAGATACAATGAAGGTACTTGTGTAACCACTGGTGAAATGAGACTGCAGGGAAAAAGTCCTAAGTGTTGTAGCTGGCAGGTGCTTAAATAAAGATATTTACATAACAAATTATCCAGTGGCAGTTATTTTCAGGGACATTATAAGCATGACCTAAGTCAGTAACCCTACAGGCAAAGAGATGGCTCATCAAAAGTTTACAGCTGTAGCACACTCAAACTCACAAATAAAACTAGGTTTGTAACTGTTATGATTCACCAGACTAAAAAAAGCCTGTGACTTACAACTCTAGAAAATGCCTAGATCAACACATCTCAAAAGAGAGATGGAAATTACCGAACACTCAGGCCAGATATACAAAACAAATTCATTTTAGTTAATTTATTATATTAAATAAAGAATATCCAGAATGATAAATAAATCTCTAATAATACAAAATTTCAGAATTCAAAATTTTTCCAAAATCTAAATTTTAAAAATTCACTAAACTAAATTTAAAAAATACAAGAGAATGCCAAAATTCCTGCAGACAAACAAATTGAGCAATTTACTAAAGAAAGGAAAAGATCGCATTCTAAAATTCAAAATCCTAGAGAAAAAAAAACACAAACCTGAATGAAAGGAATCACAGAACGTGATAACTCCATACATTTCCCTGTTCAGTTTTCTCTTAACTTTGTCTAGTCTCCTAGTCCCTGCCACAGCATGATACTGCCACCAACATACTTTACCATTGGAATGGAATTTCTCAGGTGATGAGTGGTGCCTGGTTGCCTCAAGACTTGACGGTAATCTTGATTTCATCAGACCAGAGAATCTCTTTTTCTTAGGGTCTCAGATTCATTAAGGTGCCTTTTTGCAAACTCAAAGAGAGTTTTTACTTGGAGAGGCTTCTATTTGGTTACTCTGGGATAAAGCCCAGATAGGTGGAGTTTTGCAGTGATAGTTGTCCTTTTGGAAGTTTCTCCCAACTCCACAGAGTTCCTCTGGACCTCAACCAGAGTGGCCATTGTGTTCTTGGATACCTCTCCTTTCATGGGCCTTTGTTTCATGATTTCTCAGTTTGGCTGGGTGACCAGCTCTAGAAAGATTTGTGATTGTTCCAAACTTCCTCCTTTTAAGAATTATTAAAGGCTGCATGATTTTTTGCAGCCTTCCCCAGGTCTGAACTTCAACACAATCACTAAGCTCTAAGAGCAAATAAAGCCTCATGACTCGGTTTTTGCTCCGATGCACATTGTCAGCAGTGGGAACATATATATATAGTTGTGTGTCTGAGAGGGGGAGTATATTTGCCTTTCTTGGCTGCTGAAGGAAGTGGAGATGCTCCTGCTCCTTCTTGGCAATGGAAGTGGTTTTAATTGACCAAGTAAGGTTAGTTATCAGATGTACACCAAAGAATTTGGTGCTCTTGACTAATTCCATCGCAGAGTGCTGTATGTGCAGTAGGGTGTGGACAGCATGGGCCTTCCTGAAGTCATCAATCATTTCTTTCATGTTATCCATGTTAAGAAACAGATTGTTGCACTTGCAGCAGACTACAGATCATTGTCATTTCTATTCTGTTGATGATGAGACCCACCACCGTTGTGTCGTCAGCAAACTTAATGATGGTGTTAGTGCTGTACACAGCTTTACAGTAATGGGTCAGCAGAGTGAACAGAAGTGGGCTGAGTACACAACCCTGGGGTGGCGTTAATGTCAATATTTCATGTTACATACACACATACATTCAAAATCCCACTTATTCCAGTTCAGGGTAATGGAAAGATAAAGACTAAATAAGTGTAAGACTCACAAAGAAGGAACCAGTCCTGGACGGTTTGTCAGTCCATAGTAGGGCCCCACTCATGCAGACACCAACACTGAGGCCAATTTATAGTCGTCAATTAACCTAGCACACGTGCTCGAGGATGTAAAAGAAAAACTGGAGTATC
This sequence comes from Erpetoichthys calabaricus, assembly GCF_900747795.2. Taxonomy (NCBI): domain Eukaryota; kingdom Metazoa; phylum Chordata; class Cladistia; order Polypteriformes; family Polypteridae; genus Erpetoichthys; species Erpetoichthys calabaricus. Next base: position 147,838,381 of record NC_041395.2, on the reverse strand, counting down.
CAGAGAAAAAAATCATGCAAGCAAGGGAGAACATACAAACTCGACCCAGAAAATAACCAATGTGCTACTTATGTCTTAAGTTTTTATACTTAATCTGATTAATTATCTTTATTTAGTGTTTCTGCATTGTTATATTGCTGTGCCATTTATATCAGTGATTAGAAAGCTGAGCCATACATCTATCTGTGAATTTCTAACCCACATATTCGTGTTTGGTTTGCAGGAAACGACACTGGGTACGTGCCAACAATCAACCCTGGATGATGCACTAGCCCATCAAAAGGGACCAAATAGGCACATATTTAAACTCCCTCACAACAGGCCAATTTAGAGACAGCAAGTAACTTAACAATCCATATTTTTGGGAGGAAAACCCACACAGACACAATGAGAATGTGCCAAGTCCACACAGGTAATGATTAGACTGGGACTTTAGACAAGCACTCTACTAGAGTTGGAAGGCAGCAGTGCTAATTACTATGCTGGTAACAGGAAAGGCATTTTTTATTATTTGTAATTATTAGTGCAACTAATTTCCTTAGAATATTTTACATTGTCTAGTAAGTATAACAGCATATTAAGCTTATATCATGTTTTAAAATATCACTGTCAATATCATTTTTTCAGTCACATTCTATTTGAAACTCAAGGTATGAATGAAACCTTAGACCTAAAAGTGAAATTTATACACCATTACCAATCATAAATAGATTGATGCTTTGTTCTGAATTGTACCCAACCACAGACATACTTTGGCAGAATAAATAAACATAGTATTACAGACAAGCCATGTCTTTTTCTAATGTGAATAAGCCTTGTCTACTAAGCTTGATAAGTATCAGTTTTGAAGTAACCTTTTTCCAGCTTGGCAGACATGTCAGAGGTCGTGCCAAGTGCATTTAAGTAAAGAAGGTAGTTGGCAGCTGCAATAATTACACCTCTTTTGCCAAAGACGGATGACATGCTGGGTACAGTTTTTGTATGTTCCCACTATAGGTAAATTGATGTCAGGAACAGATGAATTACGGTTAACCACTAATTGAAGTTTTTATCTTTTTTTTTGCTTCTAAATTGCACAGAAGAGCAAATTCTACAAATCTGTAGCTAAGTGTAAAAAAAAATCATGAGGTCATTATGGGCTTTTTGTAATAGCAAGGAATCACCCGTCTGTGACAGTCATATGCAGCACGTGCAGTGATAGTCAGTGTCTTAAAACATGTACTTACAACGTTTTTGGAAAAACTTAAGTAAATGCCGCCTGATGAATCACAAACTAAAAGTGCTCTTCACATGAATCAGAAGAGCAGAATACTTCTTTGTTTCATAAAGTTTTGAGGCCAGTTGTTGTTTTGGAAATCCTGTTGTTAAGTCTGATCCGAGCCTTACTCTATTTTTATATACCACAGATGCAGATGTTATAAAATTCAATTAGTGCAAAACTTTTAAAATTAAAACTCGTTCCTCTGTGAGTATTTAATCAGTCCTTTAAGTAGAGCGTGCATTTCAAAACTGTTTTACTTTCTACTCCAACAAATAATGGTTGGAAGGCAAATTAGAATCTGTCAGTAATTAACTTTGCTGGCCCCTGTGATGTTAATTGCCTGTTACTAATGTGATGCACTGCATCTCTTGTTCTATTTTGCTCTTGGGCATATGACCTGACAAAAAACAGAAAGTACCCTGCTGCTTATGATTTTAAGAATGAATATTGAAGATGATTTTTATTTTTGTAATTATCTATTTATGTATTTAAAGTGCCTTTATCAATGTTGAGCCTGAAACAATATATCTGTTTTAGTTTCAACAAGCAGAAATTAAGACATCAAAATAAATAATTTGAGACACAAAGCATATAACTAAGTTATGCTTATATGTAAACAACCATTGTCACATATAGCACCTTTCAACAGTGAACACTTACCTAAGACACTCCACAAGGAAAGATCTATAACAACATTGTGTACATATATTTTTCACAATTGCAGCACAGAGAAGCTAGTTGAGTTGCTCATGGGCATAGAGTGAATCAGAGGTGGACATTTGTCTAAGGTCCAATGACTAGGTCACAGAGTCTTGTTATTTGTGATCTGTGTCATTATCATCATTGCATTAATGATTCTATAATTTCTAGTGCACCTCACTATATTTAGCAGTGTCTAAATGTGCTTTAAAAGTATATATCTACAATTTAATTATTTTTCTGTATTTTTTTACAAGAAGGGGCATTAAGTGGGTTTCTCAAGGCCACTCTGTGTATCCAAGTCAGTTATTGAACTGGCTATTAATCTGGCAGCATGTAGGACCAAATGGGGTACTTAGAGGATATCTACTGGAGTGAGTTGAGGCATAGTTACTATAAGAATCTACTCTCCTTCCCTATTACCTAGCCAAGAGGCAGAGCTGAGAAAGCTAAATGGTATAATTAGCGGCAGGTAGCCTATATGGCAGTGAGAGAAATAAAATAACAAAAATACTTTCAGGTATTTTTACTGTTATGTAGGTAAAGAGCAAGTTAGCAGTATTGGTCCTTGGAGAGCATGTATTATATACTTTTATGTTCATCAATAAATAACAAGGGCCTAGTTTCAACAATGATAAAACTGTGGGTTTAATGTTTATTAGAAACCTCTTTATTTTTTAACTTTAGAACACATTCATATCTGTCCAATGCATTATTCAGATCAAGATCGCATGCCGGAGCTTGTCTCAACAGCAGAAGGCAGAGTCAGATCATCACCAGTCTATTTCAGAAAACACTTATGCACTCACACAATCAAAGTTAAAGATGAAGGTTTAACTATAAGGGGTACCAGAGTGCCAGGAGAAAAAAAAACACTTTAGAATCAGAGATCTTATAAACCACATACAGGCAATCTTTAGTCATGTCTTATGGGGCTTTGATGCAGCAGCACTAATCACTGCATTGCCATGCAGTCTACACATAAATGTGCTATATTTATATAGTCTTTACATCAATCAAACAACCAGTCTTCAGTGTTTAAAAAATCTAATTAACCTTACAATACAAAAAATAAACAAATGTTTTACATGTAGATACAGACATTAGAGTCATCAAAAAAAGACAAAGCAAAAAAAAACATTGGGTGTTGCTGCATATAAATCTACTTTCGTAAGCCAAAAATGCCAGCAATATGATAACAATAAAAAAACTGGCTTTGCTCAGTGAAACTTTTTCATTGTGCCAACAACTGCCACCTAGCTCACTTAAGCAGTAGATCTAAAGTATCAAAAAGATCTGGGTTATATCTAAAGAAATTGAATGAATAAAGCCTGTATACTACATATACATTCAGTTGTGCAGGGGTTAGCACTGAGTTTGAATCTCTTATTTATTGTCCACACAATAAGGTTATATTAATTGGATGTTTTAAATTGTCTTGTGAATGTGTGCTTGAGTGGGCCCTGTGATGGAGCGGCATGTCATACAGGATTGGTTTCTGCCTTGTTGCATGATTCTGCTAGGAAAAACTGGTCATTTGTGAATATGAATTGGGTTTAACAAATTCAGGAGTTGTGTGTATTATTTTTACATATGCTAGTACACTGTATGTGTGTTAGCATCAATTGAATCTGCACACAAATGTAGCAAGACTCTGTACATTCATCACATTGTGTGTAAAACTGCAAAACTAGAAGTTATATGTGGCTTTAAAAAAACATTGAAGTAGCCAACTGGGGGATATCTAACTGACACTTATTAGTTCACCATGCGTTCATTTACAGTTGGGTACTGCTTCATTTTTCTCTTCTCGATAGCTGAGAAGGGAACTGCAAGAGAATTTTATGTACCCTATTGATTCCAACTTTGGAGAAACAATATGTGGGCTATGCACAAAAAAGCACAAAAATAAGACATGTGGTCAAACCTGTTCTGTAATTTTTTGGTCCTTACTGATTGTATTCAATACCTTGATAAACGATTAAGATACAGGATTCTTGACAAGGTGGTCAGTATCCTTGAAACTTGAATTTTGACTTTCTGTTTAGGATACCTAATGTATTATTTATATGCTTGTCCACTTCATGTCTAAATAAGATAATGATTTTAAAGGTCCTTTTGGCAAAGCACTGAAACTTGGGAACATGCTGACAATGTTTCTAGCTTAAGCAATGAGGTATTACTTAAGGCAAAATGTTTGCACCGTTAGGGGTTACCACAGCGGATCATCTTCTTCCATATCTTTCTGTCCTCTGCATCTTGCTTTGTTACACCCATCACCTGCATGTCCTCTCTCACCACATCCATAAACCTTTGCTTAGGCCTTCCTCTTTTCCTCTTCCCTGGCAGCTCTATCCTTAGCATCCTTCTCTCAGTATACCCAGCATCTCTCCTCTGCACATGTCCAAACCAACGCAATCTCGCCTCTCTGACTTTGTCTCCCAACCGTCCAACTTGAGCTGACTCTCTAATGTACTCATTTCTAATCCTATCCATCCTTGTCACACCCAATGCAAATCTTAGCATCTTTAACTCTGCCACCTCCAGCTCTGTCTCCTGCTTTCTGGTCAGTGCCACCATCTCCAACCCATATAACATAGCTGGTCTCACTACCGTCCTGTAGAACTTCCCTTTCACTCTTGCTGATACCCGTCTGTCACAAATTATTCCTGACATTCTTCTCCACCTGTTCCACCCTGTCTGCACTCTCTTTTTCACCTCTCTTCCACAATCCCCATTACTCTGTACTGTTGATCCCAAGTATTTAAAGTCATCCACCTTCACCAATACTCCCTACATCCTCACCATTCCACTGACCTCCCTCTCATTTACACACATGTATTCTGTCTTGTTCCTACTGACCTTCATTCCTCTCCTCTCTAGAGCATATCTCCACCTCTCCAGGGTCTCCTCAACCTGCTCCCTACTATTGCTACAGATCACAATGTCATCAGCAAACATCATAGTCCACGGGGACTCCTGTCTAATCTCGTCTGTCAACCTGTCCATCATCATTGCAAATAGGAAAGGGCTCAGAGCTGATCCCTGATGTAATCCCACCTCCACGTTGAATGCATCCGTCACTCCTACCGCAGACCTCACCACTGTCACACTTCCCTCGTGCATATCCTATACAACTCTTATGTACTTCTCTGCCACTCCCGACTTCCTCATACAATACCACAGCTCCTCTCGAAGCACCCTGTCATATTCTTTCTCCAGGTCTACAAAGACGCAATGCACCTGCTTCTGGCCTTCTCTAAACTTCTCTATCAACATCCTCAGAGCAAACATTGCATCTGTGATGCTCTTTCTTGGCATGAAACCATACTGCTGCCCACTAATCATCACCTCACTTCTTAACCTAGCATCCACTACTCTTTCCCATAACTTCATTCTGTGGCTCATCAATTTTATTCCCTTGTAGTTACTGCAGTCCTGCACATCCCCCTTATTCTTATATTACTCATTTCATACTGCACTCAATTCTAAAAATAGTCTAATTTATAGTAAAAGATCTGCAGTACAGCAATAGTAAAACCGCAGAGTTCCAGCCTGTAATTCAATGACTCAGTCTTAGAGATTTATTGTTGACATCCGAAGAGAGTTCAGTGAAGCAAGGACAATAAGGTTTTGGCAATGCAAAATGGACAACTTTAAGAGATACCACTTTTCTACAAGGTGATAAGCAACAAGCCATCCAAACCAGCATTTAGTGTCAGGGGTTTGTAGGTGAGAAATATGGGTTTTAAAAGAATAAAATTTGAACTTTTAAGATACTGTTCTTCACACAGTGGAAGGATTGTATGGAAATGGAATTTCAAAAAGTCAGACAGTAGCAGAAGTTGTCTGTTAATATGATTAAAGGGAAGAACACAGCAGATGGAACCGAATACTACTGAATCTTATACTAGACTGGTTAATTTCAAATAAACTCTCAAAAGAATTCTAACAGAAAACAGTACTATAGTTTAATTATAGAGATGTCTTAAAATATCTCAGTTTCACGTATACATAAAACATGTATAAAATGTTTCACGTCTTCAGTTTAAGTAAAATCAGATAATCACTTCTTATCCCAACAATATTACTGATAATTCATACAGGATTATGTGCTAAAGTATTTAAACTGCAATAGTAGATTGTGGTTAAATATTCTAGAAGGCAGTCTTGTTTTTTTTCTCAAACAACATAAAATTAAAATAAACAGACAACATAGCATTTCTCCTTATTTTAAACAGCAGTACCATTTGGATGGTAAATGCATATTTTCCAGTTTCAAATATTTGTGGGACTCTTGAAAAGTTTCTTACAGTATTCTCATTGTTCAGTGTCAAATTCAGTATGTTATAGTATTACTTGTGTAAGTAGGTTTGAATGAATGGAAGAAAGGCTGAAAAGAAGTAGAAAAAAAATTGTGACTATAACCATGAACTTTCATTAACATATCAACTTGCAAGTGGACAGTAGTGCTTTTGGGTGAACTGAGTGTCAAATGATTTAAAATGGCTGATGCCGTCTAGTACAATTTTAGATTGAATACCACACAGTCTGGAGTAGTCTGTGAAAGAGCAAGGCATAATATTTGACTTTGCCTATTAATATAACTATTACTGGCCCCTAGCTATTAATCCCATTAATGTTAACTTCATTATTGACTTCTTTACTGTCAGGGATACCTTTAAATAAAATCTAATAAATTTTACATTTATTTTACATATTGTTTTTAATTTTTTTTCTTGCTGCCTAAAAACAGTGCTGTGTTGAAATGGTAGATTCCAAACCAGCATATCATAGATTGTTCATACAGTACATAATTGCCTATACTGTGTAACAGGCAACCACAGCCATTAACCGGCCAGGGCACCAGCTGGATGGAAGGACCGGGGGAGAGAGCATCAGCGAGGCACTACTTCCCTTGAGACGCTAGGGGGAAGCCCTCCTGGGCGGCTGTGGCACCACGGATTCCCAAAGGGCATGCTAAGAGTTGGAGTTTGGTACAGCCTTTGGGTTCCATGGGAGCTGCAAATCCTGACAGTGGACTTCCACCACACCTGGGAGTGATTCTGGGTAACGCTGATGGAGCACTCCCAGGAGCTGAATAAAAGGAGCTGCCTCACTCAATTCGGGGAGCCAGAGTCGGGAGGAGGTGGACAAAGCTTGCAGGGAGAGGAGTGGAGTGGAGAAAAAGAGACAGAAAACGCTATTTGGCTGGAGTGTTGTATTGGGGTGTTTTATGTACTGTGCTGTGGGGAGCAGAGAAAGAGTGTTTCCCCATGTGAATAAAATGTGTACTGTGTGGCAACTTTGTGTCTCTGCCTGGCTGTGTCAGGTTAGAGCAGCTATACGCGCCCCAGTGGTTCACAAGAGTAATGCCTCATTTAATGAAGCAGATAGGAAAATTTGTTATCAGAGGTAGTTTCAACATACTTTAATACCCCCTGGTGATTTTGGCAAGTATCACAAAGCTCATGTCATCTGATGTTTCCTTCCTTACCCTAGAACACCACTGCTGTACATGGCCACTGGCAGCTCCTTTGCAGCTGTACCACCCGTGTTTCTTTTTCCTTGTCGCTACATTATATGCATTGTACCATTCATTGGTTGTCAGATCTTATGTACATAAGAGCCTGCCCCTACTACTAAATACAAAATCAGGTTTGATTTGTTATAGCAAATTGTGAACTTGTTGGAGTAAATTGGTGGGAATGTCATACTACTCAACCGACCTTCACTGGTCTCCAAAACTATATATATGAAGACTATGATTGAAAATGATTGGTAAAGGTGTCTAATGTGACATGACCTTAAGGAGACTTGCGACTTGCCACACACTGCATCCCCACCTTCCACGCTCTTCACCAGCTCCTTTCATGTCTGGAGGCTAACCCCAAAGATTATGCCCTGTGGTTTTTCTGTTACCTTCTTTATAATCAGCATTTTAAGTTTCTGAAAATATTGCATGTTTTCATGACAAACTGGGCTAATTATATTTATTTACTTTCTAAACATACTAATATATAACAATGGTACATGTGAAATAACTAAGCACTCACATATAATAGTTTTGTGTTCTACGACACACACAATATGAATGACAGAACCAACTACCACAGCAGTCTAGCTGACTAATACTTGAATTTGTGCATGTGTCATAACTTCATTATAACAAAGCTTCATTCTTGGGAGGATTCTTTAACAAAGATATTACTATATATCTCAATCTTGTAACTACATATTGTTACAGTCTTTTGCACATAACTATTAGCATTGTAAATTACATACTAAAATGACTAATTACAGATAAATTGCATTGTAATTATACTGTAATTGCCTGTAGTTAATCATTGTACTTAGCAAGCAAAATTTATTTTACATAGTAACCTTCTATTGTAAGCACGACATAAGGTGCTTTACAAGTTGAGAACTATAGTTCAGTTCTTTGCATATTCCATTTACATTTGGAGCACCAATGGGGTAAATGATTTCTCCATGTTTAAGGTAAGCTGTATGATGCAAATGTATACTAATAATTTAAATTGTTATGTTTGTGACATCAGTATAAATGCACATATTAAGTACAGTTTTATGCAATAAAGAATAGTAAAACCAGGTGATAGAAGGAGCTTTAGGGAGCTAACATAGTCAGAGATCTAGCTGAAGACAAAGCCTAGAACACTAAACTTAAATTGTAGTTAAAAGATTTAAACTAAATGCTGAGAAACTCTAACATTAATTTGGGGAACTACACTTTAACGTACACGTATATATGTTGTTTTCAATCCAGTAATGGGAATAAAAAGCTGCTGGGTGCTAACATCTGCTGGTAACAATAGCATAGTATGTGCCCTGACCAATGACAGTACAGTAAATAACATGACTGCAGCCATGCATTCAATGACACAAAATGGCAGCAGCCATACCAAACAAAATTATTTTGTCAGAATAAATTAATAAATACTTTCAAATAAAGTGCAAAAATTCCAAATGTTGCACAAAATTTTACCAAATCAGCAGTGTCCAAAATGTTCATTGACAGCACACTGTAGTTAAGTGTGGAATTACCAAGAAATTACAATGTGAAATACATCCATCCATCCATCCATTTTCCAACCCGCTGAATCCGAACACAGGGTCACGGGGGTCTGCTGGAGCCAATCCCAGCCAACACAGGGCACAAGGCAGGAACCAATCCTGGGCAGAGTGCCAACCCACCGCAGGACACACACAAACACACCCACACACCAAGCGCACACTAGGGCCAATTTAGAATCGCCAATCCACCTAACCTGCATGTCTTTGGACCGTGGGAGGAAACCGGAGCTCCCGGAGGAAACTCCACGCAGAGAGGATGTGAAATACATATGTTTTTTAAATTATGGATTTATATAAGCATTTCAAACATGTATAGTAATAATATGTTATTTGTATTTAACGTTGTCACATTTGTGGTGAGAAGAATTTCAAAGAATTTTAAAATAAAACCAAAAATTAGGAAGAGTAACCTCATGGAGCCTTGCACCTCATTGAGTGTTGATATCTCCCTTAAAAATGCTGATGTTAGAATGGTCTGTGGCTCCCTGAAATCCTAACATTAGAATAAAGGACTTCATTCAAATAGAGGGATTATTGATGTCTCACTGGGAATACTTAGGAATTCCTATTCTCAACCAGTGTTTCCAGCTTATGCCTTTTCCTCTTTAAATAATGAAGGTTTATTCTATATATTCATATTCATCACTCAAATTTGAAAAATACATTTTATAACAAACAGTTCTTTCACAGGTTTTTTATTGGGTGGTGGCAGGAAGGAAATCAATATCAGAGAGGAAACGGAAGTGGTCTTGAAGGAAGTGGCGTCATCACTGTAGGTCGGAAATGACGTCATCATCTCCTGTTGGGAGAGGAAAAAAGACGTTAATGGTCTGTTCCAAACCTTTATCTCTTGATATTCCACTCTCACTTGGACCCTTTGGCAGCCTCCTAAGCACATTTGTGTGAGAATATATATATATTGTGGAAAGCATACCCTCGGACACAGACAGACAGACACCAGAATGTCCAAAACACTTCTTTTTATTTCCTTTAAGCACCACAATGCCTTCCTCCAACACTCATTCTCTTTCCAACCTCCTTTCCCCTCCTCACAAGCTTCGTCTCCTTCCTCCAAAATCTGGCTCAGCTTCTGAAGGGAGGCGGTCCCTTATATACCGACCCGGATGAGCTCCAGGTGCTCCCCCTGACGACACTTCCTGGTGTGGCGGAAGTGTCAAGAGAGTCCCCGGAAGCACTCCGGGTGCCCCTGGGAATTCTTCCGGCAGCACCTCCTGGTGTGGCGGAAGTGCTGCCATCCAGGACCTCACAGCTGTCTGGGCGCCTCCTGGCGGTGGCCACATCCTCCGGTAGTGATGAGTGTCCCAGCTCCGGTCCAGTGGCCCATAAGCAGACCCGGGCGGCTGCCCCCTCGTGGCCCAGGGGAGGTATTGTCCATCACGGGGATCATCCAGGCGTAGGGTCCCCTTCCATCTGGGACAATATATATACCAGTAACGGCGTACTGCACGATAACATGCAGTGAACACACTTGACTTGAAAATTCCTAGTTTTCATCCTCTTTCTCTGTCTCTGTTTAGCATTCGTTTGCTCAGAGGTTGATGCGCTTGCTGTTTCCTGAGCAGCACTTCTTTTCTCCACCCTAGCTTCCTACTGCTTCTCTTATTTCGTTGACATCTTTTTGCGTTAAAACTGATTAAGGTAGTTTTTGTGTTGCAATTACTTAGTATGTTTTTCTTAATTTTTCACTTAAGCTGGCACTTAAGTCTTCAATCTGCCTCAAGAATGATTTAAGATATGATGAGGTAGGAGAAGTGACCGCGAAGGTGGTAGGGAATGAGAATGATGCACGTATGCATGTGCCGCACGGCCGCCCTGCTGAGCACTGCCGAGAGTTGATTCTACAATAAAATAAAATAAAAATAAAAAGAGTAATAAAAAGCATCACCCCGAAAGCGGATAGTAGACGTCACATAGTATATGTGTACCAAAGTTCAGGTCAATAGGTGAAACGGTTTTTGAGTTACAGGTGATTTAAAATCCTGGACAGACAAACGAACAGCCATGGTAGCATACTATATATAAAGATATATATATATATATATATATATATATATATATATATATATGTATATATATATACTGTATATATATATATATATATTTATTATGGCTGTCAGACAATTGAGATTTGTAATTATGATCAATTGCAAAGTGTCACTCTATTAATCTCAATTAATCAAATGTATAACCAAGGCATTTCAGCAATTCCAAGTAGTCTACTGTGAAAGCAACAGCTGTAACACTTCTTATCTGTGCCTTTCATGTAATTCCTTTATACATTGTACCACATGAAGATAATGTGTAAGAATTGTCAGTCCTCACTGAATGATGTCTCAGCCCTGAAGCTTACAATTATTTTTAGAGGTCTGCTGTCTAATGAAATCCATTTTGCAATAAATAATAGTAGTTAATGCTTTAGATTTTATTTCATTAATGGACATAAGTTGTGTTGTACATTCACAGATTGGAGACCGCTGCAGATTTTGCTTCTCAGATTTAGTCTTAAGTGATAAACCAAGGATGTTGTACTTCTGAGGTATATAAACTTTACCGCACTATGTTTACAAGTATTGTCAATTTTGTCCTTTGAACCATCTGGGAGAGTTTTAAAGCAAAGGCAAGTATCAAAATTACGTTTTTCTCAGCCATTGATAATGGAATAGCTTAGACCAAGGGTTCTTAAACTTTACATCACAGTTACCCAAAATATTGTGCCTTCTGGTCACAGTCCGCACTAATAATGTAATTTATTTGAAGTGAGGCATGATCTTGGATCTCAATTGCACTCACAGAACCCAAGTGCTGTTGGTGATTTTTGCCATGAATACAAGAAAAGTTTGTTCTTTTATTGCCAAAGTTTTGCAACGGGATGTGCCAGTGAACTACAATGGTCATGTTGCTGTTGGAATCAATTATACCCATTGATTTTAACATCACCTTTAAAATAGGAAGGATGATAATGATATGAATAATAGTTTTTGATTTTTTAAAACCATTAAACTGCAGACACTCTAAACAAAATCATGTACATTTTCTGTTAGTCAGAATATCAAAAGACTGCAAAAATAAATTCTGAATTATTTTATTGCATATCTTTGCTTATTTCTTTTTCTCCTAGTATCCAAATAAGATGAAGTCAGTGTAATTTCCCTCCAAAATATAATAGCAATGTGTTGCAAACAAAATTTTGGGTATACTCAATAGACCCACTTTTCAATCTAAAACCACTGGGAGCAAAAAATATTTATATTCCTCTCTAATTAATACTTTATTTGCTCTGTACAATTAAGCTGATATTTAAATGTGTCATTATTATTGCTTAATGAAAGTCATCTGTAAAACTACAAGTGCTTCGACCATTTTCAATTCAGATTTTTACTTATAAATAAAATTGTCGGTAACCAGGTCATGTCAAATTCACCAAAATCATGTAATAACACTGTAGCCGAGAGACCCAGTGCTGGCTAGGTGAGAAAGTAGAAAGTAGAAGGTAATTGTAAGCATAAGTGTTAACATTTGAGATTAATTGGGAGATGCACCTCCATAACAGCCTACGATTTTCAAGTCTCTTTCACTGCAGTAACCAGCACTTTGGTACACTGTACTTTTTTTTTTCAATTTTTTTGCCTGAATTTGTATTTTCTGCATTATTGTTTGAGTCTATCTGAGCTGTGGATGACTGGGCGGATGAAAATGTATTTAGTCATACAACAATTTATTCCAAATTTTAACATTCTTTGTTCCGTTATTTTTTATCAGTTTCATTGCAATAAACTCTTGTTAACAAATAGTGTCAGGCAATTCACCAATAAATAGTTTGTTTTTTTTAAATGACTCTTTTCGATTTGTGTACACAAGTGAATTGTTTCAGTAGAGCACAATACTAGTGCTATGCTGCGTATGCGATGTCAACAGCGTTTTTCATTTTGCAGGCAGATGTTTAAAGCAAATGTTCACGTACCATTCTTCTGATTCACGATTCCCATGATTCTAGATTACCTTGCACTCTTTCTTTGTTGATAGCTCACACCGTAGTATGTCATACAATTCACTATGTTGAATGTGCAGTTCTGCTTCCTTGCTTTGTGTGGGTATTTTTTCCAAACTTAAATTAGGATAAAATATTATTTTTTGGAATATATTTAAAGTGGGGAATTAATTACTGTGCTTTGATGATCAGTGATCTCAGTTAGTTATGAGATTTGAGTTAACTGTTGGGTTATTGGCATATGGTTAGAAATATATGTGTTCAAAGTATGTGATTTCTCCATACATGTACAGTATATTGATTCTTCTTCTTTATGTTCTTTGCAGTTAGTATAAAGTGAACATCCTCTACATGACACATAAAGACAGGATTCCTATATTGCTTGACTGCAAGAAAAACTACATGATACAGTATAGTGTTGCACACAAGAACAGATATATCCTGTGACAATTACTTTGATAAAATATGAAAGAAATAATAAAAATGCTGGATGATCTGGAGTGCTTTTCCAATGTTTTCTTTTCCATTTAATTTCAATAAATTCAGTGAAGTCCTGCTGACAGTCCGGAACTGATAGCATGACAAATTTTTCTCTTCTGTTTTCTTCATCATTACAATCAATACATACTTTTTGTTCTGTCTGAAGAAGTGGGAAATCATTTTTCTAAGTATTGTCTTTGTAATTTCAGTGGTAAGCTATGTTACTTCCCCTTTTGTTAAATTTTATTCATGAAAACCTATGCATAACCTTGCACATCCAGACAGGAATGTCCTATAACAATTTTACATGACACATTTGGCATAAATATTCCTTAGAATACTGTAGTAATAATCACTTGTCTAGAGTAATTTAGCAAAACTGAATTTTGTAAATATTTATAATTAATTTGACAGTTTTCTATACTACAAATGAAAAAATTACAGAAGATAAATAATGTATTCAAAAATAAAATTGCTACTAGACATCAAGAAAGTCAACAAATTCAAGTAAGCTAAGAAAATATTAAAAAGTACAGTTTTGTCCTCATACAACAGTGGAATCAGGGTAGCTTTTCAGAAGATTGTTTATTTAAAAGAACATAACTTTTAATGAAAAATGATCATTTAGTCTCACAGTGCTCTTCAATACCCATTCAACCTAATTTTTTGAAAATAATGATAGGCCTATATTTGAAGGTCCCCAAAATGCTTTTACCAATTACACTGGTAACGTGTTTTAAATATAAATGTTAATATATGATTGGTGAGGATTGTGTGAAATTTACTCTTAAACAACTTTCACATGTGCCCCCATGTATCAGTTTCCTTAATTAATGTTACACACCACCTGTTAATGTCCATTTTTTTAATCCTTTCCTGATAGCACCTACCCCACAGTCCTGAAGTCACCAACTAACTAATCTCTAGATCATCTCCAGTGCTGTCCATTTTTGTCATAGCCCCAAATTTTGTAAAATTTTAATATTAAAAATATTAAAAATACACATTCTCTTTGTTGACTACAGCTCTGCCGTTAACATGGTTATCCCCCATAAACTCACACATGAACTATCTGCACTTGGCCTGCACCCCACCCCAGTCTGTCAGAATTTGTAATAGGACTTCAGCCTCAATTATCACAAACACAGGCACCCCACAGGGATGCGTCCTCAGCCCCATTCTCTACACCCTGTTCACCCACAACTGTGTCGCCTCCCACAAAGATAACATCATCCTAAAGTTTGCAGACAACACCACAGTGATAGGATGCATCACTGTTGGGGATGAGGTGGCCTACAGGAGGGAGGTAGACAACAACCTCACCCTCAACACAGACAAGCCGAAGGAGATGATAGTGGACATGAGGAAGGAGAGGAGACCTCACCGGCCACTGTTCATCCGAGGGCTTGAAGTGGAGAGGGTGAGCAGCATTAAATACCTGGATGTCTACATCAGTGAGGACCTCATTTGGACACTTAACACCACACAGCTGGTCAAGAGGGCTCAGCAGCGGCTGTACTTTCTGAGGAGGCTGAGGAAGTTTGGAATGTCGACTAAGATCCTCGGCAACTTTTACAACTACATTGTTGAGAGCATCATGACCAGCTGCATCACCGTGTGGTACGGGAACACTACTGATATGGACAGCAAACACCTGCAGAGAGTAGTAAAGATTGCTGAGAAGATCTCCAGGACCCCACTGCCCTGCCTGTAGAGCATCTACAACTGAAGAGTCCAAAGGAGAACTGCCTCGATCTTCACGGACCCCACCCACCCCCAACACGAACTGTTCACTCTTCTACTCTCAGGCAGGTGGCATAGAAGTATGAAATGCAGGACTTCCAGGCTAAAGAACTCTTTCTTTCCCAAGGCCATTAGACTCCTAAATAACTGACTGGAGTTTATAACCATGGTTCATCTCATTCTATCTACTTCACACAACTGTATTTGATTTGTCCATCACACACCTACCTGCACAATTACACTTTATACTTCTATTCTGTTTTCATACTTATTATTTATGTTTATCTTTATACCTTGGTTTTGGCATTTGGTGTGGATAGCAAAGAAAGAATTTCATTGTACAGGGAAATGTGTTTCCTTACTGTGCACATGACAATAACCTTTGAACTTGAACATAAAATATTCATAAGATATATATTCATTATTTCATCTATCCTTGAATTTTCCAAACCTGCTTGTTCAGAGCAGAGTCACAGGGATATGTTCATTATTGTATTATATTGTAAAGGATGGAAGGATGACTGGAGTCCCAAAGAAAATTTGGGGTGCCAAATAGGCCACCCTGTTTAATGCAATAGTCCAAAAAAAATGAATAAATACACCCACTCGGTGGCACAACAGAAATGATGCTTTGCCTTTTCAGCCAACTAGGCTCTCCTTTATAAATGGCTCGCTTGAGTGGGTCAATCATAGGGAGTCCCAACATGTGTAGGATTCTCCCTGAAGTGAGATGACCTTCTCTGGGCTCATCTTGGTTTTAAAGCATCTCAGACGGAAGGGACAGAGCTTCTGAAATAAGGTAGGCGGAGTTCATTTGCCCTCATTGGGCGTCTCCTCAGTGCTGTAAGGAGAAAAAAAGACAACACAGTTAGGGACCGCGCCCCCTTTCGCCCGTGGTGGTATTGCATTCATTAGCAGAGACCAGAAGATAATCCTGAGATGCCCATGCGTGACAATATGCAACAATTCATATTTACTATGTGTAAAATTGTACTGTATATTATCTGTATTAAATTGTATATTATTTGAACATTAGCCCTTCACCTGTTAGCTTATTAAGACCTGTTTGAAAGTCTAGACAAATGATATGTCACCGCAATAATGATATGCTTTTTTTGCTTCTTCCTTGTGAATTTTTTCACTATAGTGAAGCACAGTTTCCTAAAGTTGTGTGCACTGTATTTAGTACACTTATAATTAATATGTTATTTTGTCTTGCCTTTAAAAATCTGTTTTCATTAGATTACTTTTTAACACATATTAAACTGCTTCTCTGTAACTTCTACTATCAGCCTGTAACTATTCTCCTTTTTATGGGATTATACATTTTATAACCTTCCTCTCTTAATGTTGTTGAGTTGCATTGAAGAGTCTACTTTTTCACTTAGCTTAATATTTGCCTGCTCTATAGTGAGAAATATGCATGCTAAAGTTTGAATCGTTAATACCTTTCTTCCTATACTGCAATATCAGGTGGTCCGATAGATATTTTTCAATATATTCTATATTGCTGCAGCATCCATTTTCATGTTCAAACCATTGTGATTATTAAGTTTGTTAGGTTTATATATTAATTCCACTGCTTATGATGTTTCCATAATCCCTTTCTGTGGAGAGATGATGTCACTTGTAAAACATCTTGAATACCTAGCTCAGACTTGTTGCTGCTTTAAATCCTTTAGTAGGCACTAATCATTAATGGCTGGTCATGAATGTCACAATGGTGGATATGTTCTAGCATAGTAAAGCAGGAAAATCAGTACAACTGAGTCCAATTAACTAATTTAAGAACAACTGTCATCATCACCTACAAACATTTTTAGTTTCCAGGCTTATAGTGAATCTATTATTGTTAACATTTATAAATTAGCAGCTTCAATGAATGAAAGTGTGATACTGTTTTCTATATTAACTTAGATGTCTAATCTTAACCTCTCACACATACTGTAAATATCCAGTTTTGTATAGCTTTTTTACTGCAAAATGATGTTTTATGAGAATGTTCCTAGAGTCTTACTGTCCACTACACTACTTGGTAACTTTTTCCATGAGTCTACAGTTTGCTGTAAAAAAAAGAAAAAATTAAAAAGTACCTAAGGTTTGTGTGAAATTTACCCTTAACAGATTTTCAACTCTGCCCCTTTGTTCTGTTTGAACTCATTTTAAAGTAACGGTCTTGATATTCTTTACTAGTTCCTTTCAGAATTTTAAACATTTCAGTCATAGTCACTCCTTAATATTTGTTTGCTTAAATTGAAAAGTTCAGCTCCTTCACTCTTTCCTCATAAATCACACCCTTCTGTTCTAGAATCAGACTAGCTCTTTACATTTTTCTACTTCCTACATGTGATGCCTTACATTTACTTAATTTTCATCTGCTAAAAATCTGACTAAGCCTGTATGCTATACAAATTCCTCTGTAATAATTCAACAGATCCTAGATTCTCTGCCAAACTGTCTAGCTTGGCATCATCTGTAAAATTTATTGTTGATTTTCCTGTCTGGTCCATTTATGTATGTTAAAAATAGCAGCAACCCTATCACTGAACCTTGAGGGACACCACACTTACTGTTATCCAATTCTGATAAGGTTCTTTGCATTGCAGCCCTCTGCATCCTGTTTTTTAGCACCCTGAACTCCCACTTCTTTTCACTTGATGCCCAGTCTTTCAATAAGAGAGCTTATTAAATGCTTTCTGAAAATCATGATAAATAATATAATATGTATCACCCTGTTCATATCCTTTTGTTGCTTCTACATGGAATTCAAGCTAGCTATATCCATAGCTAGTTGAAACTGCGAACAGTGTAGCTAAGGAGCAAGGTCATCAATAAATCACAATGTTTTATGACTTTCTCAGCACATTTAAAATGCAGCATCACAGCAAAATGCAGCTTCTTGTTGAATATCAAATGTCTCCACTAGACAGAGTGAGTCAATGAGGTTTCCACAAATTATCTGAATAGAATAGAAGGGGTTTCATGATTTTTATTGCATTTTCCATCCATCAATTACCAAACCATCTCTGTCTAATCCAGGGAGATAAGCCATAGTCAATCTTGGAAACACGAGTCAACCATGGCCATAAATGCAGTCCTCCACAGGGCATACTCACTCACATGCACCACCTACACTTATCCACAAAAGGCCAATTTAAAGTTGATAATTTACTTAGCATAATAATAATAATAATAATTCATTTATTTGTATAGTATATTTCATACACTGAATGCAGTTTAAACAAAAATTGCAGTAAAAATTACTATTAGAGGATTGTGTATTAATATAGAAAGGTACTAATAAGATGCTACTGAAATAATAATAATAATAAATACAAAAGTGCAAATTAATTGATAAGGATAACTGAAAAATTAGGATAGTTTTAACAAAATTATTTATCAATAGCTATGGCTATGGCCATAATGCAACAGAGGAGATGAAAACAAAAACTGTAGAAAATAAAAGTCTGAGGGCCCAATGTCGTCACTAGTCCAAGAACACAAAGTCTTTCAAACTGTAGCTTTTATAAGAGGCATTATTATTGTGATTTTTTGATAATTGTTAATTTATGACAAAGTAAATCACAATAGTATATATCAAATGAGGGTGATAGCAAATGAAGATGTGCATCAGAGATGGGACTCAATGTAAAATAATTGATGGTCAGCACTGAGAAATAGGCACATGAGCAAAGGACAATCAAAACTGACCGGAATTCCACAGTAAGAAAGACAGGGAAGTCAGACTTTTACTGGCATTAGATTCAGAAAGAATGGAGCTGAACTATTTGAGCTGTGTTTAATGCTCCCAGGCCAAACTCCAGCTAGCATTAACCAATGAAAAAAGCAAACTTTGTTTAAGTTGTGTGTGACAATATTCATCTATGTGATTTTGTAGCTGATTTTTGTAGGTTTGTGTGAAATTTACCCTTAACACCTTGAGCAGCTTCCCTAATACTTTGTTAACAGAGCTACAATATATGGCAGATTTGATATATTTGCATAAATAATGCTTCTAAAACAGTGCACACCTAAGTATAACCAAGCATGTTCTGTTTCTCCTCTCTTTGTTTCCAGCAGCTGCGTAAGTACTGTATATAAGACACTGTGCCTTTGTTGCCTGGGCTTACTTCATGAACATCACCTTACTGCATCTCCATATCATAAACAAAAGTGAAATTGACATATGAAGCTATACAAGAAATTTTAGTAAATGAAAATGTGTGTACATGTTAAAAGTGCATGCTTACATTAAAAATCTTAATTCTGCTATTGTTCACCCTCAGTTAACTGCCTTTTAATTACTGTGCAGAGGAAGCATTCTCAGTATCAGTGGGAGCTCTAATGTGTGTATAACATACAGTACATACAACGTGGAGTTCCACTGGCGCTTTCTTGCTCCATAACTTCATTTGAATGTCTAGTTTGTGCTATGTACTTTAAAGCACATGATATCCACTTTAAAGTTTAAACCAAAATACATTTTCAGTTGGCATACGTAGGTATATGCTTTTATCAATGTTTTAGATGTAAAACAGATAGATGTCACGCTGGAGTTCTAGTCCTGTTTATTAAAGAACTTAAGACTCAAGTCCTGTGCTATATTCTTCCTCCACTTTTCTCAGTGAGGATTTGTCGGTGCCCTTTTGCCCCACACACTTTATATTGTATAACCCTTCATTAAATGTTCTATAGTGCTTGTTTGACATATCTGTATTGGTTAGCCATTCCACATTTTTGGTGCATTAAAGCAAAACCTGCCTCTCAAGTTCTTTCTTGATTCATTCTAATTACAGTATGTTGTGAAATCTAGAACTCAAAGATAAAGCATGATTTGAAGCATACCATAACTTCCACAGTCCAGACCTGAGAGGAAGATGTTGCTCAGGTGGCTGAGGACTATGAGAAGGGGCAGAGTAACCTAGAGAAGCCAGACATAAAAGCAGCATAGGCATAGCACTTCCTTGTAGCACTTGAGAGGCACCTCTCTTTTGCTAAAGTCCACCAGCCTGGCTGCATGGCCAAAAGCATGTCTTGGATAGGATCCTGGTATTGGATTGGTTCATGGAGCACAGGTTGTTGTCATGGACCCCAGGTGAACAGTGTGAGGTGGTCCGGTAGTGTGAATGCACAGCCACATGACATGTCAAGAGCATGGAATAACAGAAGATTGGAACAACATTGAGGGATGGCCAAGGAAAAAGTTGGCAATTTCAACCATGAAGGATGCAACAGTATTTTTAAAGGCCAACTTCCACCGGCATTACCTTAATTAAATTCCTTAATTCTTTGCACCTCCTGGATATTACAGTATGAAAACAGTCATTGCAAAATATATGCACAAGATTGTTAAAAATGATTTAGAACATTTTAAAATCAATCAGAAATTATCCTGGAAGATGATAAAGTACAGATAAAATTGTGTGTTTGAATATTCACTTTTGAATTAGTACTCTTGCTGATGCATTTTTATGCTGTAGTCTGCTTACATCTTTCTTTGGCAATCCTTTTAACAGTTCATTACAGTAATCTAATCAGCTAAAAACAAAATGGTATGTCAAAGTCTAAGCGTCCAGCGGTGTCAGAAGAGGCAAAACTTGTGTTATATTTCTTAAATAGAATAAACGTGTGTGTGTAACCTAGATAGTGGGGGATTTGCAGTTTAGTTTGAAATCAGTGGTGACACCTACATTTTTTTTTTACTGCTGGTCTCTCATGTACTGATAACATACACATTTTTGGGATGTGGAAGAAAAATCTGCAGTTTTGCAGAGCATCCTCACACACCTGCCGATTCTTTAATAGCAAGAACATTTCACAAACAAAAAAATCCCACAGAGTAATGACTGATGTGTAAACACATTGAAAGGATGTAGTGTGCAAGTGCACTGTAATCATGCAATTGGCAGTTACCTAATAATTAATTAAGCCACTCAGTTTTACATGTAAGAAATCGTATGAATGTAGCATCTGCTGAATGTGGTGCTAAGCTTGACTGACTGCAGAAAAATTGTAATATATGAAGTATTTAGATATGAGCCACTAAATATACTGCAACATGTTACACCTCACAGTGATGCTTCAGTTTAAACCAAGTTGTTTAAGATACATTTATGCAAATCAGTGCAGCAATCTGCTTAATATGGATGTTGAGCAACTTTTGTTTATTTGCCTTTGACTACTGTAGTCTCCTGAGACTTCTCAGATATTACAAAAATAGAAAAACTACCACAGTGCTGGCATGAGGTCCAATAGGTTCCTTTTTTGTAATTTCAAACAATGAGTATTTTCTAAGCATTTTGTGCACTATTAGCACAACTGGTTTACATAATCCTTTAAAATAATAGTAATTTGTATTAAACTGTAATTCAACAAGAAACTGCCCAGAGCTTTTCACCTTATGGTCAATTTTCACAAATATTTTATAATGATTACTTCTGAAACTGTAAAGATGTTATTAGATGCTATCACTTAGTCTGCCTTTTCTTATTAATCTTATGATTTTAACTGTGTATACTTTGTAATTTTTGTCTACAAAAATGTTTTTGTACAAAGTTAGACTACTGTGTATAATCATACACTATCAAAGCTGTCCTAAGTATACAAATGTCACCAATGTTCAGAATATTTGGCTTCAGTCTTTTGGAATAATATTTGGGAGTATATGATAGATGTTTTTTGGATTTTGCTCCATCAGTAAATAGTGACACAAGTGAAGAGAACTGCGTTGATATCAGATGTATTCTTTTATGCAAGCATACAGTTGACCTACTTTTGAGTCTCAGATTCAAGTACGTATAGCGCCCCTGTGTAGCTGTTGACATTTGAAAACCCTGTATGAGTGCTTTAAAGGAAACAATAAATGTAACCAAATCTGTGAAGTAAATAAAAATAAGGCTAATGCACTCCTTCTCCCCTCCAAACACACACAGTCTGCTTTGTCTACCTATAATATGTACACAGTTGGAAATGTTAAATGGACCCTTAAAGTGCATTTATAATTCAATCCTCCGTGTGCAATGTAAATGTTGACCAATTATTACCATGGAGTGAGAACTAAATAGATTCCATTGGCAAAATCTGGAAGAATGGCTTTACAATGAAGAGAGGAAGCATCTGTTTAAAACGTAGGACATTTGAATTTAATTTTACTACTGTGATGCTTTTGTGTGCCTGGAGTTGCAGTGGAGTAAAGGCGTAGGAGCGCAGTGTCGGCAGGTGCATGCCACCAAATTACTGTGTGCAATTTGCATATTCATCTGAGAAGAAGCATGCCATTATCATATCAAAGGAATACTAAGCAACATCTATCTTGGAGAGATGTGGCATAGCTTCAATTTTAGCAATTAATGCAAGATGAAGACACTTAGTTTGTCATGTTTCCCAGGGCTAGTAGCTTTCTGGCTCATTGTTTGTTGCTGTAAGGCTTGGAAATATTCTGGTGTATGTGAAACTGGAGCTGGCACCATACTGTCACACTTCTTTAAGCACAGGGTCACAGATGGGTGATTCTTTTTCATAGTCTTTTTATGTGATTTATAGAGATAAATGTACTTAGATTTTTGGCTATATAATAATATCAACAAAAAGATTAATTTTTCAGACACAACTACATAATCCTGAAATGAATAACATGCACTTAAGCATCTGACACAAGACCAGTATTTAATGGTGTTGTGGATGGAAGAGGCTAATAAACAATATTTTGTATATTTATCAAGGCTAACATACCGTTTCATTAAAAGATGCTACCCCTTATTATATATTATTAACACTTTACAGCACCCTAATAACCAAACCTAATATCTTTTGTTAATTTTAATCCTTTTTTTATTTTAATTTGTGCCATGTTATTTTTAAGTACAAGTTGTTGAAAATCTGCTTTTCACACTGTTAATCTAGATGGTCACCAATGATTTATTTAAATTCTGTCCTCAGCTCTCCTTTGATGACAATGTATTGCCTACATTTTAGTTGGAGTTTTTAAAAATAAAATATATACAAAATAATAAAAAATGATACTTATCCAATTAATGTCCCAATTATTGTACTATAAATGTAAGCCCGTAAACACTGAACAGTATTTGTTTTACCTAACTTAAAATGACCTGTTTAAAATGTCAAAGGAAATACTTACAGGCACCATTAAAATAAATAAGCAAATTAATACATATCAAGTATTCTTGCAGAGATTTCTCTTTTTTTTGCCTTTTGCATGTTTATCTGAGCAGAGGGATATGAAATAATAATAACATAAGCCACAGTAAATATGCTCTTGAAAACAGAGAGCACTTTTTGAAATCAGTACCTAAGTATGCACTATATTATGTTTTGAATGAAATCTGCATGAAGCAAGGTTTATATAAAAAAAGAGAGAAGGATTAATAGAAGCAAAAAAATGGGCATGTCGAATTATCTTAGGTGTCATAACTCAATATTCATTAAATTGGTCACTTTCATTTTAATGCAGTCGTCTTAAACACCAGCACCCAAGAAAAATAAGGGCCAAGTTCAATGAATATTACATGTGTAACATATATTAGAAACAGGGCACTGTATATTCCGTGTTATTCATTTGTATTGTTTTAACAGATTATAGTGATTCCATAACCCACCAGTAATATTATTTTAAAAGCAGCACTGGAAATTCTAACACATTTTCATGGATTCATACTGTATACTCCAACAACACTATCACGGAAAGCAGTATATTCAGCTTATTTCCACATTTTGCATTACCTTTTCAAACAGCAGTCTTGTCAACATTTTTATGAAGGTAAGACCTAGAAATCTCAACATGTCTGCAACCTGGCAAAGCATGCTACTCAATTTCTTAGAAAAAGGAAAATATATATACATCAAAATAGCTCTTCAGAAATGTTCAAACCTCCTTTCAAAGGGGTATATGATTAGTAACAGAGGAAAGCCTTTCTGAATTGAGTACTACTGCACATACAGTGTAACAACAGAGATCTTTGATAAATTGAGTTAGAAGCACACAGATTTCAGTGCATAAAACCACTTAAAAATTGGCCAAAGGATATACTGTGTTTGCTTCAGTTGCTCTTCTGGATCATCTGTTTTCTTGTTTGCTATGATGTATAACATTCCATGTATACAAAATTATCAGTGTACTAAATTTTATGCAGAAATCATTAAAGTGTGGCCGCAGCAAATTGGCAATGAAATAAAATAATGATTGAAGCCAATGAACTCTTTAGTAATAATGTAAATATTACTGTGCTAAATCAGAGGAGCATAAGGTAAACTGGAAATGAACAGATGACATGGAAGCTGATTAATATATCAGCATTTAAAAAATGAAAAACATTTCAAAATTTAATTAGTAAATAATCAATATATATACTGTATATATAGTCATACATTTTAATAAAATATGTATAAGTATAGTAAAGTTCGCCTGAATTGACTACTGAATTTTATAGAATATCTCACAGTGAAATTATTAATACTATATTATACACTGTGAGAGCATACATACATACAGTATATACACTGTATGAAAAGTCTTCATTTTCATAGAGATTTAAATAAATACATAAATAAAGATTTCTGTGAACAATAACTGTCAATACCATTTGTTGGCACAGTCTATTGCTGTATTTCTTGCAGTTTTAAAGATTATTGTGAACCAGGAACATTAAATACATGGCTTCCTCTTATTTAGCTTTATATTCATGGGTAGACAAAAGATACAAAATTACTAAGTAGAAATGTTTTGCTGTCTACTCACAAAACAAAAGAAATCAAACAAAAAGATGCTGAGTTTACAGATCATGCTAATGGATTGTTGCTAATAATCGCAGATACGACAAAGTGTCAATCATATTGTCATTTCTCTTTTTTTCAGAAATGGAATTCCCCTCATTTGCACTCTTTACATACACAATAATGCCAGTAATAATCACTTCATGGGCAATGTGCACTTTTTGAAAATATTTTCCCGGATGCACAATTGTGTATTAGTGAGTGCTGATGGGGAGAATTGACTTTCCCTTCCAAAGGCCAATTTTAAAGTAAAGAAATAAATTTAATGTGATAAATCAATCAAATCACTCACTTTTGTTTCAGCTCGTATTATTTGCACCAAGGGATCCATCTTGAGGCAGGAACCATGTCTGGACTGGACACCACTTACACACTCTTACTAGGTCAGAAACACAAACGTATAGCATGGTAAAGTTCCTTGGGACAAAGTCAAAAACAAGGCCAGAAATTGAACTCTGGGTTCTTTTAATTATGAGACAGCTGCACTAACCGCTGCACCAGTGTGTCTCCTACTTTTGAATTCAGTTCATTTGATCTACTAAAAAATGGTTGTGATGCTATAGACTGGAAATATAGTTGTCAGACCCGGAGTCACATTGTGGTGCACAAATGTATAGAGTGCTGAGTTTGAATCTCAACTTGAATGTCTGAAAATTTTTCTCTACATGTTTGTTTTCTTCAGGTACTCTGGTTTTCACCTTGTATTCCAAATATATGTTTGTGTGTTAGGTGTGCTGTTAGGTTTAAATTACTCTCTATTAATGAACAGGCATATCCATGAGTCTGACCTGTGACAAACAGATGCCCTCTCTAGGATTGGTTTCCACCTTCAGTCTAGTTTTGCTGAAATAGGCACTGGTTTCTTCCATCCTGCATGTTTAATAATGGACAGGTTGATGTAGTTGTCAAACTCAATATTAGTGAAAGCCTACAGCTACTGGTTTTCATTCCTGTCAACTGCTTAGTGGGCTATTCATTCTTTAGTTTGACCAGATGGATTTTTTAAATTGGCAGTTAATTTCTAAAATGCATACATGTGTCTCATTTTGCTTTTCCAAACTGTAAAGAAAAAGTGCATGCATTTTAATTCATAGGTATAGATTTGTATCCATGAATTTACCTGTAGTGATTTTATACCTAATTATTTGTAAATATTATTTGAGCAGAAATTTTATGATGAACATTGCATAACAGGTGCAAAATGATGCTGAATAATGTGCGCCTCAGTAGGATACATTGTTATGTGCACCTGTGTCTGCTCACTCTTAATTGGCTGGTTTAAAGAAAACTCTTTAAAAACAATTAAGGTGAAATCTTCACAAGCGAATGAATTAACATGAACAAAAATAAATAAGGAAAACAAGTGGGTTCCTGCACAGCAAACATTGTGGTAATAATGCACAGCTTTTACGGTGAAAGCTTCATACACATTTATGATAGCTGAGAACTGAGAGCAGAAACAAGCAGCCTAATTAAATAAGGATCTCTTTCACGTTATGTGTGCATGTAAATACTCCTGAAGCTTTCACTTAAAACGTGAAGTAACTTAAGTCAAAGAATGCATGTTTCACTAATTCCTAATCCACGGTGGGACTGTGTTATTGGTTAAGTTCTACAAAACTTCTTTTTGTAAGTACAATGAGTGTCTTCCCTTCTATATTACAGTATTTGTTTTGTGTTAAAGCTGCTAACTTTGATCTGAAACCTTAATAAACCAGCAGTGTGGTCGTATGGACATAGCATTGGATTTGTAACCTGAGCATTGCCTTAACCTCCCTGTGTTGTAATAATAATAAAAAAATCATGTGTGTGCATGTGTATACAATATACATGTTTTTATGTATGTATTTATAGGGTACTTACTGTGTACGCTGTATATACTTTGTAAAATTAGAACAAACACAAAAAGTGTTTTGGGGCACTTTGCGGCCAACCCTATATAAATTAAACAAGATGAGAACTGAAAAAAGAATGTGGTAATAATGCGAAAGTTGAGTCTTTCTGTTATAAGTTCAGGCAGACTGCACAGGATGTCATTGTCTCAACTCTGGACGGACCCCGGAAGTGACATCATAGATGGGATTGTGTCAGTCTTCATTTCTGCAGAGGGAGGAGAAGAGAGATCATTATTATGCAGTGCCACCTCATGTCTAGGTGGAGAACTACAATCACTCAAGTCCTTAAGTTGTTTACCATGTGCACACACAGGAGCTTGTTATTGACTTTAGAAAAAACAAAACTGACATCCAGCCACTCATTATTGGCGGGGCCTGTGTGAAGAGGGTCCCGGTGTTCAGGTTTCTTGGCATTGAGCTGGAGGATGACCTGACCTGGAGCGCCAACACCAAGGAGCTACTGAAGAAGGCGCAGTAGAGACTGTATTTTCTGAGAATCCCCAGAAAGAACCATCTCCCCAAAAACCTGCTCCTTGCCTTTTATCACTGTTCCATTGAGAGTGAGCTTACGTACGGACTGTGTGTGTGGTACGGCAGCTGCACTTCCTCAGAAAGGAAAGCATTCCACAGGGTCATCAGGACAGCGGAGAGAACAATCGGCTGTACTCTCCCCACTCTGGAACAAATCTACACCTCCTGATGCCGCAAAAAAGTAATAGATATTTCAAAGGATTCATCACATCCTGGTCATTGCCTCTTCCAGCTTTTGCCATCGGGCAAGAGATACAGAGCAATGAAAACCAGGATAAACCGCCTAAAAAAGCAGTTTTTATCCAAAAGCAATCATGACCCTGAACTCAGAATAAAACTGCTCCATATCATTCTCCCAATGTGCAATATAGACCTAAAGTGCAATATGTACATTTAACCAGTGTAATTTGTATATTTACTATTCAGTTTGTTATTATTTTCTCTCTTCTTGTCTTTTTAACTCTTATGCCTCACACTGTGTCGACTGCACCTTCAATTTCGTTGTTCCTTTGTAAAAGTGACAATGACAATAAAGATCTATCTATCTATCTATCTATCTATCTATCTATCTATCTATCTATCTATCTATCTATCTATCTATCTATCTATCTATCTATCTATCTATCTATCTATCTATCTATCTATCTATCTATCAAGAATTTAATATATGCATAAGCGTATTACTATACAAAAATAAGCTATTTATCTGGGCAGTTAGGATTTTGTAAATGCATTATACGAGGAGGTTTATGGATGTGGTGAGAGAGGACATGCAGGTGATGGGTGTGACAGAGCAACATGCAGAGGGCAGAAAGATATGGAAGAAGATGATCTGATGTGGCGACCACTAATGGGAGCTGCCAAAAGAAGAAGAAGATAGTCATCACAAATAAACATTTATACAGCAAAAAGTGGCAATGATGTCTAGTGATGTTACCATAACACAGGTGGCCAGAGAGAATGCTGTATCTTATGTTACTGTATTTCTGCATTTATCCAAGAAGGGTTTTCAAGGTAACGCAAACGTTAGTGCTGCTGCCTCAAGTCTAGTGTCTTCAGTTCAAATCTGTGTCACAGTCAGTGTATGTGCACAGAATTTGCAGGTTCTCCAGGTGATTTTATGAGATATTCCACCAAGTACTTACATTTTTCTCCAACTTTTGGTTAATTGGTGATACTAAATTGACCTCATATGAGTATCAGAATAACTGATTGCATGATAGGTTTATACTTTGTGTCTGATACTGCAGGCATAGACTCTCACAGAGATTACAAAATAGATTGCAGGAAGCATATTGAAGAAAACTGCATTAAAATATATGTGAAGTTTTTTTCTCAGAATGATCAAATTGCCACTTTACAAGAACTTTTATAGCACCTTTCCGTAGTGAACAACACGTATCGCAGAAAAGGAGCAACCTTGAGGCTTTAAGACCAGTGCTTTGGTCACACTCGTTGATATCTAGTATATTTCCTGTTCATGTTGTCTGTGATTAGGCAAAACTATAAAAAAGTATATTTTTGCACTTTACGGCATAAGATATGTATTCTTCCTATTGCCCACAGCCTCAAGTGTACTCTAAATCTGTGATCTGGTGAGTCTGAATGCAGCTCCTTAGACACATGTCCATGCGACTCACCCAAACCTGATACATTGTTGACAGATCACTGCTAAGCTCCATCAGAGCTTTCCATTTCACCAAGTGAATTTTTCAACCTGCTGGGTTTATATGGTCAGGGGCCCTTTCTCAATGGAAAATAAAATTCAAATGACATTAGACCCAAGAATGATGAGGATTTTTCCATAGTTCTCTCTGATTTATGCACAAACAGGCTTTAGCATAGGTGCAACAGCATTGTCTCAGTTGTACCCACCGAGTTAAAAACTCAGCATCAATTTGGAAAATTATCTCATTATGATTTCTGTTGAAGACAGGTAGGTATTTTAGCTTTCAGAGCAAAAGGAAATCTCTTTTTTTCTCTCTCACTCTCCTGTCTGCTGCCTTCTATTGCATACATTTGTCTATGGTTTTAGCACTTATGTGATGGCATTAGGCACAGCTGTTCTCTGCAATTTCGGTTGCTTTCCCAAGGCTTGCATCTTTGCCAAGTGCTTGTAAGTGCTATTTGCAGTCACTTAGCTTTCTGTCAAAGCTGTTCCTTATTCCTAGGACAGCCAGCTGTGGGTTTTGAATAGTACTTTATGTTGATGAGATCACAGCCACTGCTAACATAGGATCTGACATTGTGAACTTTATTTATTTTGTTAGCTGTTATAAAAAGAATATCATGAATATAGTTATTATCTATTCAAGGGTCTTCTCAAAAACATATATGAAGCAAAAAAAGCAAATTGCAATATATTGTCTGTTATTGACTCTGATACAGTCACCTCTGACCCACACTGCTTGTCATCATTTTTTATTTCCACAGGCAGGGAATTCATTGCATTGTGTCAAATGCTGTTTTCTTCCGCACCTGGGCTCCTTGATGGAATAGTAATGATCGTTTAGGATCAAATGTTGTGCAGAGCAGGCTAAAGGTTAACCCTCAGCTTGATATCTATATGAAAGTAATACAAGATTATCCAATATAAAATTATAAGTGACCTGGATAGGCTTCCTAATGCCAGAAGAGTAATAGTGTGAAGCATGGTCACTTTTGATCTTTTAATGATATACATGCATGTCTGTAGCTTTGAAGTTTCTAAACAAGCACCCAAGAGAAAGTTTATTTAGACCTGCTAGTAAGTACTGACTCTGTTTGTAAGATTCTACAATAAAGGGTCATTAGGTGATCAGTTTTTATTCAAAGTAGAGTATGTTTATGTAAAACACTTTAGGGAAGCAATGACATGACCATTTTCCACAATTACTTAATAATAAACTGAAAGCTGATGTTTATTGCACAAGACTGAGATCACTATATATGCAAAGAGACCATCAATGTTTTTTTACTCTTGAACCTGTAGGGACTGGGCTCAACTCTCTATGGGGAAAAAACAGCTGCAGAAAATAGGTGGACAAGTAATCCTAACATGACAATATTTTTAAAAAATTCAAACAAGCATATTCATTGCAGATTTTCAATTAATTTTAGGAAATTTTTAGTCAGCTACTAATTAAATGTAACATAAACAACTAATGTGCAGTGAAGTTATTTTATATTTGATCAATACTGAATAGAGTTTCACTATGTCTATTTAGTGAACCCCATAATATTCTTCTGGATAAAATTAAACTTACGTTAAATTTTAAAGTGTGATTAAATAACATTATCTGAGTTTGTGGTTACACAATAATGCAATGCATAGCATGCCTCATAGCTTTAGAGACCTGTGTCTGTACTTACCAGGCATCTTTGTGCAGGAAAAGTAGTTGGAGTAGGAGTAACTGTATTTTATACATTTTACTAATTTAGGAAATACTACTCACATCACCAGGATTTAGGAAAGATCATGAGCTTTACTAACTCACTAGGAGTTGCCAGATAATGGCATTCAGGCAGAAACTGGGACACACATTCTGGGAAAGTTGGAATATTTTGGAAATGCTGGAGAATAATGAACATCTAAAAAGATATGGATTTACAAAGGATAGAATAATAATAAGTCACCTGATCATTCAATCTATGCAAAAAAGCCATATGCTGTCAGCCTAAATGAAAGTTTTTGGAAAATGTAGCTTTGAAAGAGTGATGATTTGGATATGCCACAACCAACCATTTCTCACATATTGCACCAAACTTTGAATGCCCTTAAAACATTTGAGGCATTGAGCAGATTTATAAATTTCTGTAACACTCCATGTGAGATAATATTAAAACAAGCTGCATTCATGCAAATCCCTGGTTTTTCTGGAGTTGTTGGTATGATTGATGAGTGGGTGTAGGATGATTCATAACTACTTCTCTTGTCCTAGTCTGGAGTAGGACAAATTCTTTTTGTTAGCTTTACCTCTAGGAAGCACATAAATCTATCTATCTATCTATCTATCTATCTATCTATCTATCTATCTATCTATCTATCTATCTATCTATCTATCTATCTATCTATCTATCTATCTATCTATCTATCTATCTATCTATCTATCTATCTATCTATCTATCTATCTATCTATCTATCTATCTATCTATCTATCTAGCTGTGTGGTTGCAGGGGTCCTTATGGAAGATCTCCATGTTTTAGATAAGACAAAGAAGGCTCAAAGTAAACATAAATGACATAGAGAGTATATACAATAAACATAACAATCTTAAAGAATTTCTGGGCATAACTCTATGGCTAATATACTTTGTGTGGCATATGGTCTGGTTCTTTCTTTTGCCCAGCAAAGTATCATTCAGTATTTCCTTCCATCGAGCAATGCTGGACTCTTCCTCCCATTAGTTTAGTCTATCTATCTTTTTTGTGATATTTTTATTTCTCCACAATATTAATTACTTTCATTAAAGGTCACGGATGTGTTTATTTAACCAAAATTCAGGGAAGGCTCAACCTAAAGGGAACACAAAGTATACATGCAAAAGCATTTGCCCAGTTTGACCTCTTATTGTCCACTTCCTGGCACCCAACCAAAACACTTCCTCTCATTTCCAGTCTAATTCTTTTTTATATATGTCAGACATGTCTTTTTTCTACCAGTGACGTTTAACGCTGACTCATAACCCTATTTCATATCCAGTGGGTTTCTGGTAAGGCGCATAAACCATAAACCATAAACCAAGAATTCTCCCTAATCTTGTTCCATGTTTGCTTCTAGTTTCAGAGGTTGGTCAATAATGCACCACAGCCAACAAGCGACAGTTACTTCTAGCAGCCTCTGAGATCACTGCATCCTACGCCACC
Source organism: Erpetoichthys calabaricus (assembly GCF_900747795.2). Taxonomy (NCBI): domain Eukaryota; kingdom Metazoa; phylum Chordata; class Cladistia; order Polypteriformes; family Polypteridae; genus Erpetoichthys; species Erpetoichthys calabaricus. Next base: position 147,806,033 of record NC_041395.2, on the reverse strand, counting down.
AAAACCATGGTCTACTTTTAGAATTCTGGGATACACACACATTATATATATATAGGTTTTATAGTCCTCTGGCACTTGCTCTTGGCTTCTTCTGGGGCAAATCATCTGTCTGGCAAGGCATTACAAAGCACCAAAGTGGCACACTTCAACAGAAGAAACTACCAAGGCCAATAGGAAAAAGGAGTTCTCACTGGTTGTCAGTATATCTCTGTATATTAATATGGACAAACAGTATCCTTCAAAGAACGTATTATGGCAGTCATGAGTATCCAAAGATGATCTACTAGACAGCAGCATAGACAGAGTTTACCTGTTTTTTTAGTTCCAGTTAACTGCTCTGAAATGCCTGAGGACAAAAAGGGATTGTGAGCAGCCACGATAACAGCACTAACTGGTCCAGGAGATATCCAGTATGTGCATTTGAGAAACTGTAATGAGAGTCAATGTGTAAAACTCAGAGAAGGTGCTGCCAAAAACCAAACAACATATTTGAAACAAGAATTGCCAATAGTCATTAGTTACAATAAATGCTGTTACCAAAAGCAACACCCTAAAACTGCATACAAGGCTGAGAAGTGGAATGCTATGATATGTGAACCAGAAGTCCTAAAATACTAGGAATGTAAAGAGTGAAGTTGTTCAGAATCTCTGATCTCTGATGCTGTACTGAATGTTGAACTGGGTTTTAAAGCAACTCATCTAAAATGTGGCACATAATGCCTTCTGGGAGCAGTGGCGTAGCTGGGGGGGGGGGGCAAGGGGGGACATCTGTCCCCGGGCGCAGCATCCAGGGGGTGCCAAATTGATGTTTCTTTCCCTTCCCCATTGCATTTTGGCAAACAGGAGGGAGCGCGAAATCTTCAGTTGTGCCCAGGCGCTGAAAACCCTAGCTATGCCTCTGTCTGGGAGGCAACTTCTATCAACATGTGACATGTCCTAGCAATATAGTCAAAAATACCAAATCTTCAAAATGGCATCATGGCACACTTGAATTTAAATGATGAAAGTATTTATACTGATACATAACTAATTATTATTATATAGCACATGTATTATTGTTTCTTTCGGTTAAAACCTTCTATAGACCCACAACAGTGCCATAGGAAAAATATATTCAAAACAAGAAAGATTTTTAACACTGTGTCCCAATTTGTAACAGACTGATAGTGATTGTACTGGATTTTGGTTTGCAGAAGCCATATCTATGCCTATCCTAGAAACAAAGCCCAGATGTACCACCCCTTGTGATCTCAGTTTCATTTTTTTCAATCACTACCCATAGCCTATACATTATTGTTGATCAGAAAAATTGCCAAAGCATTTTTTGAAAGTGAATATGCCTTAATATGCTTCATTTACCAGTGAGCTTGTTTGCTGAATATTTTCTTGGAAATTCACCTTGCCACCAAGCTAAGACAAACATTTTTTTCCCAGTGCCCCATGAAGCTTTGGAAAGCCAGCGTGACATCACAAAGCTATACCAGAAATGCAAAGAACTTTCATGCATGCGTACTGGAACATTATTGCCGATCTGCTTCAGGTATCAGTATTCCAACCTTCCACCTTGCAGTAAAAAATAAAAAATAAAAAACTTTCAGTGTTTTCATTTGAGGGGTACAATAGCTGACCATAATGAGAATATTATGAGTAATGCCACCGTATATAACATTGATCCTTGTGCACTGGCAGCAGAGACCTGCATGTTTGCATGTACAAGACTCCCCAAAAAAGGAAACCCATTCGACCCTGTGAAGTAATCATAATGAAAGATTCATTATTGTTTATGAGACATTTCTATCTTCTTCATTGTAGAAAAAAGTAGTTCAGAATCAAAAAAAATATTGTAGCTGTCCCCAGAGTCATGACTTCAAACAATGGAATTAGCAAGTTCCATGTCACAGCTTCGTCACACAGCTAATGTGTGTCCAAGATTTGAAGTCTGTGAGCGCAATGATATATATTTTTTTAACTTATAGCTAGTTTGTTGCCATTTTTTGTTTTTTGGTCATCGATCTGTGTGTATCTTTTATTATTTGAGGCACAGAATCACAGTGGTTATCACAGCTGCCTCACAGCTCAGATCACATTTTTGTTCACAATAATTGGTCTAGCATAGTTGTCAAGGACTTCCCTTGCCCTCAGGGACAATTAAAACTCTATTGCACCATTATAATCCACTCAAAGTAAGTTAATTTCCTCCTTCCCTATTGATTTTAATGCATTTTGTGGAGTTCGTCTAAATTCCCGAACATTTCTTTGATTTTGCCGAACTCACGGCGAAGCTAACTCTGTGGCATTTGCTCACTGTGCACATAGAGCAAGTAAGGATTAGGATGTACTATAGAGTGATCAGTAAATTCAAATGTATATATGAAGACTTGCTTTGCCACAATAGTCAAGTACAACTTTTGCAAAACATACTATATACTGCCTGTGATGCACTGGCACCATGTCCAGAGTTTTTCCCTGCCTTGTGCTCTGTGCTGGCTGGGATTGGCTCCAGCCCTCCAGCATGACCCTGGTCAGGATTAAGTATGCTTTGAAAATGACATGAGATGAGTATACTGCAGAGATTCATTGCCCTATCACACAACTGTCTCTGCTCTCCATTGTGAACAAGATCCTGGAGTACTTAGGCCCTAATTTACAGAGAGCAGAACACTTTTTTCCAGGAGAAAATGTTCACCTCCGGTCTTTGGATACTAGTGTTATTCCTAGAACATCATATTCAGTCAATAACTGCTCCAGTTCACTTTGGAAATAATTCTTCAATGATGCCTTTTATAGTGGATCTTCTTCAAGCTACAGCTACTCAATTACATCCTGTCAAAGAAAATCAAAAAAGTAAAAGACAAGCTGCAGTCTTTCTGTAAATATTAAATCAATTTAACAACCACTATACAAACATAAGTCTTGCTCTGCAAACACAGGGACTAAATGAAAAGCAGAAAATGGCCTAGTGCCCCAAACCCTTTCAGTACTTTCCACAAAATGACAAGGACCTCATCGTCATAACCCTTGCCCAAGTCGACAATAATTGTGTAGAAAAAATTCAAATCAAGCCATCAACTGTGGAAACACCAAAAGTGAATTCAAATATAAATGAAATTTGTAAGCATACAATTCACAAAATGATTAAATTCTTTGCTTATGTGGTTTTATTTTGTATGAAAGTTTAATTATTTGTGTTTTCAAATTATTGGCTATAGCCAAAGCTTTGAAGATGATAATTTTCATGTTGCTTACTCTTGAAGGACTGTGGTTGTAAGTAAAATACAAAATTATAGCACCAGTTGATTAATTTATTAAAGAAATATTTTCTAGTTTTCATGAGAAAACTCATTCAGACAGTTTCATGGTTGTAAAATCTTTATGTTAACATAGCTCTCAATTAAAAGAAGAAGACTTTTCCATTTCACAATGGTTTTATCATTATTTGAGACAATTCCTTTAATATTTTTTCTTGAGGATGGCTCAGTGGTAGTGTAGTTAGTACTTGTGCCTTATGTATTATAAGTTCAAATCTGTCATGCAGTCATTGAACCTTCTCCTCTTGTCCGCATGAATTTTCCCTTGGGTATCTGAGTCATCCTCCCATATTCTCAAAAAAATTAGCTTAACTAGCAGTTCCAAATTGCCTTGTTGGTTCCCAGTGCTGTTGTATATTGTCCAGAGTTTTTTTGGCCTTGCACATAGTACTGTTGAGACATGATGTTACATTTATACTCTTATTTCTTTATTCATTTAAACCAAGTTAATTTTTTTTATTAATTGGATTTCATATGATATATTGGGCAAGATGATGAGTGAGTCTGCCAGTGAGTCTTAAGCTGGAAGGCTCAAATGACATGGAGGTTGAGAGAGAAAGAGGCTGTTTTTTCTTAGTTTTGTGGTAGGAAATTCGGTTAAGCCCAGTCAGATTTTATGTCTATTCTCTATTTATTTACACGTATATACAATATACTGAAGGAATAAACATAAATGAATAAGTCATCTTATGATTTACTTTATGAGTATAGAGGATGTCTAATAATTTTCTAAAGTTACTAGTTAAATAGCACACACATGATGCTTTCTCAGCATTGCTACAAATTGATATCATTATAAATAAGGTTTTACTGTTATCTTGTAATACACCCCTGTACTAGATGGTGTTGTGGCACAGAGGATAAAGAATTACACTTGAAATCTAGTGGTTGAAATCCCAGTGGTAACCTGTTTAGTCCTTGGTATCCTACCACATTTCAATTGCCCAGAATCTGCAGGTAGTGTTACACCATTATTGTAATGTCTTTTGAAGAGATTTTCACAAAGAAAGCTTCTTTAAGAAATCATCTGCATATAGCCTGCACAACTTGTGATTCAGCTAGAGTTTTGTTTAGGTATTTTCTAAAACTTATCTTATACCCTTGTTGTGACATTGAAGACATATCTCATGATAATTTTTATTTTGTTTCACATTATTGCTTGTACATTGTCATGCCTTTAATTTTTCTCTGGTTCTATGAAAACCTTGTATTGATGAACATGTAAATGAGTTTTACGTAAAGCCCAGTGTTGCAAACACCTTATAAGAAGCTGCATACAATGTACTTTATTTAAAGTGTGAGGTTTCAGTATAAATAATATTTTATACTGTTAAAGATTATAGGGAATTCAGTATGAATGTACACAGAAAATCTGTGCTGTTAGTAAAAGCATAGTTCAGGTATGGACCAGGCTGACTATACCTCGACTGACAACGTGATTAGATTTTGTTCGCAATTTACAATAGGGATATACCTGTCACTGGTTTAAAAAAATGCCAAAATGTATTTTTAAAAAGTCATTATTTTTATATGTTCACAATGAAAATAAACTTTAGTCTATACCCATAATTCAGGATATCACCCAATTGCAAATGTTTCCTAATAAATAGTGCATTTTAATTGAAATATTAAAAAATCAAGTAGCTTAATATTCATGCCATTCATACAGTTTTTCTGCATTCAGTCTTGTGAAATAACTTTCTTCAGCACCGTGGTGCAACATATACATAAATACAGGACAAGTGCAAGACAGGTAAAGGACTATGCTATACTATACTATGCTATGCTATGCTATGCTATGCTATGCTATACTATACTATACTATACTATACTATACTATACTATACTATACTATACTATACTATACTATATGCTATGCTATGCTATGCTATACTATACTATACTATACTACAGAATCTGTAGTATAGTATAGATAGATAGATAGATAGATAGATAGATAGATAGATAGGTAGTGAATAGGCAGTAGTAGTTTGAAATAGTAATAAATAATGACAACAACTAATAATAAAAAACAACAGTAGTAACAATTACAACAAATGTACTCCATATAAATAAGCAACTAAAAGCATATCTAAGGGCAGGGGGCCATCCCAGAGTTCAGAGTCTAGACAGCCAAGTGATGGAAGCTGTTGTAGAACCTGGCAGAACTGGCTTGAACGCTATAGTACCTTCAGCCAGATGCAGGTGGGATAAAGAAACCACGGGAGGGGTGGGAGTGGTCCTTCACAATGCTGTAGGCTTTACAGATGCAATGCTTTAAAAAAATGAAAGGCAGAAAGGTCCTAATGATATGTTCTGCGTGTGCACTTTTGTTGTAGGACCTTATTGTCAGAAACACTATAGTTCCCAAACCAGACAGTAATTCAGCTGGCCAGAACGTTCTTAATGGTGCTTCTGTATAATGTGGTGAGCATAGGGGCTGGTAGGCAGTGGAGATGCTGTTGTGCCTTCTTGGCTATGGAGGTGCCATTAATTGACCAAATAAGGTCAGCCTCTAGGTGCACATCAAGGAATCTGGTGCTCTTGACCAATTTACTCTGCAAGCTTTCAATGTGCCGTGGGTTGTGGAAAGCATTAGCCTTCCTGAAGTCAACAATCATCTTTTTTGTCTTGTCCACAATAAAAATCAGATTGCTACACTTGCACTAGTCAACCAATCATTGTATCTCCATTCTGTAAGCTGACTCATCCCCATTGCTGATGAGACCCACTACAATTGTGTCATCCGCAAACTTGATGTTGGTATTAGAGCTGTACGCAGCCATAGAATCATGAGTCACCAGAGTGAAAAGAAGTTGACTGGATGGTACTGGAGATGGTATTTCCATCTCAGACTGTATGGAGTCTGTCTATCAGGAAGTCCAGGGTCTAACAGACCCAACTTCTCTATGAGCTTCAGAGGAGATGGTGTTGAAAGCAGAACTGAAGTCAATGAAAAGCATTCTAGCACAGGTGACTGTTTTGTCCAGATAGGACAGGGCCAGATGAAGCGTAGATGATATGGCATCTTCAGTTTGGTTCGGGCAAGAACATAAAAAGAAATAACATGAAGCTATTCTAAACAAATCAAAGTCTGTCATTTTCAAGTGAACTATTCTACAATGACATCTATTATGAAAGTCACTATATACTGTTAATCAGTAGTGTGGTGTCTGAGACTTCAAGCCACAAGGTTTCCACTTCAGTTCCCACTATTGAATCAATACAGCAACAAGAATGTCACTTTGCCTGTTGGAGATCCAGTTTTAAAAAAGCAGACACAATCATGATGTATCTTTGCTAGACACCTTAATAAAGGAATCAGCCATAGTAGCAGGTTAACTGACCTTTCAAGTCCCTAGTTCAAAAATGGAATGGGCAGGGTATGCACAAATTCAGTACACTGGGAAGCTCAAAATTTACATTATGCATAGAATATTTAGGTTTGCTTTATCATTATTATTTTTATCTGATCCTTGTTTTAATAAGATCGGCACATCAGGAAATATTTTAGCTACTTTATGCTTGTATTGTATTGTATAAAGATCTTGGTCTACCCCTATCAGTTCATTGTTAAAGCAATGTTTTTAAAAAAGGAGGAAAACAATACATTGTGTTAATTTACCATAAATGTATTTTTACTGTTCATTTCTATCAACATAATTAATATTTTTGTGATACAGTATAATGTATAATATGAGTAACTTGGTTTTCATTGCTATTTGAATGGTACAATTTGTGCTATGGTGCCAAAAGATTGAATATTTAATAACTGAACATCGATGTAATATTTCTTCTTCTGCTCATGTTCAATTAGTCTCACAACAGTTTCGTGGTACTGGATTTGGATGTTTTATTCAATATTGACACATCAAAAGAAATATATTAGACCTTTTTTGCCTTTTTAACCAATACAACCTCCAAATAAATGTTATGTGATAGTATTATGCATTTCTGAATAAATACTATCATAATAAACATAGTTTATATTACATTTTCAATAAATTCATTTTGTTTCAGTAGTTGTAATGATATGTTAAAGGCTTCGTAAAATAATGTACAGTATGCTATTAAATAAAAATACATTTTTTGTATAGTAGCATAGAGTTTGACCATTACATTACAAACTAAACAAGGCTGCAGCAAAGTATTAAACATGGCAAAAAGGCACAGCAGGGGTAGAAACTAGGAGAAGCTATATATATATATATATATATCTATATATATATATATATATATATGTATATATATATATATTTTTTTTAATATTTAGTAAATTGGAAGAAACAACATTCTCTGAGATGGATGCTTTTTTATTTGTCATTCTGCATACTGCAATGGTAAGAACAAAAATTTTAAAGTGCAATGCAGACAAATACCTAAAGCTTAGAAGTCAGTGTCTGATTTCCTAATTTTCAGCAGGATTTATATACCTGATGATTAATATGCGAGACTCCTGGTTGAACTCTTGCACACATTTCAAGTCTAATATAAGAGCTGAGATAGACAAATGCTTTTTTAAGGCCTTCGTGGATAAGAAATCCTAAAGTCTCTCAAATTTTTCGTTGTTTTGTGGACATGATTACAGTATGTGGGCTGTGAATGTCAGTCCTTTGTTAGGCACTTTTCACATTTTAATGCTTTGGTGAGATGGAGCCTATTCAGGGAGCATGTGTCCATCACAGACACATGTATATAATATTTGTGTGTTCAATGTTTTTTTTTTTTTAAAGAAAACTCCTTTAAACCGTTGATTCATTTAGATCAATAGAATAACTTACATTAAAATTAATTTCCTTACCTGTAGAGTTTCTGTCATACTTCTTACTTACTTTCTAACACTATTTTTGTGTGGGCAGCCTCCATGGAATCTAAAGGGAGAATTAGAATGAGTGGCAGAGCAGTTGAAGGTAAGCTTGAAATTTCATTGTATACCAGCCATAAGCTGCATAAGTTTTTCTTGTCACTTATGAATACAATACAGTTTTTGGTGGCTATACAATAAAAATAGGCTGCTGTTTAATTCGCTCATGTCATTTGATTAGGCTTCATGGCTGCTTTTCATTACAAATGGCATTTAGAGAACTTAACCACACAAGATGCTCCACAAGTTTTTCATGATGCTATTTTCCCCTGTTTTCGTCTTATCTTTAATTCTGATGATATGCAGCTTTCTCCTTTTTTTTTTTCTTTCCTGTGGGCTTGTACAGATTCTTGATGTTTGTGACAGGCCACGATAGGGGAAAGCTCTTATCACCATGGGGTTCGGAGGCCTCAGTAAATTGAAAATTGCAAATGAAATCCGCCGGGCTTAAATTCATCAGCTATTATGTCAGATGACCTTTGGCAGCTGCTGATAAAAATGAGAGAATGTTAGCTCTGATCCAATTTTCGGCACTAACCATTCCTTTCACTTCATTCACAGTCAGGCAGCAGACACACTGGAAGTGAAAATGATAGGGTTTCAAGAGACAGGCATTGTGTTGCAGATTAAGATTTTCTCCCCTTATTTCCAGAGGTCGGCCTTGTGGTCCCCTGTCTGGTATCTTACCATTGTCCAATCAGTTTCAATATCTGCTTCAGAGGACATGTAAGCCATCCGTACTGATAAACACTTACAGGGAAAAATGTTGGACTTAATAGTTTTGCTTTAGAGGTATCGAGGGTCACAGCGCGCCAATATTGACTGGCACATGTTAGTTTAATCTGACATTCTAAAGGAATGTGACACTGAACTCTTGAGCAGCTATACATTTTCTTCTGCATTTTTTCTCTGTATTTAAATGCTATGCAGATCTTACTCGTTTGTAGTCAGGGAGTTCTAGGAGACTAACACTTATCTATTCTGTGATGTACTGTATATTTTTAAGAGTATCCATAAGTCAGGATCTCAGAAATCTCATTTTATACCCCTTGGGATACGGCTACAATATTTTTGGAAAGAATTTGGTTTGACCAGTTTAAAAGCACATACGACAAAGATGTTATTTGTTCACTGATAATCTTTTCTGTCTTATAAATCTGATGCACAAAAATACATCTTGGCTGGAGTTGCAGAACTGAGTGGTTCTAATTATAAGACAATTTTAACCTAACCAAGTGTCATTAATTTAGTCAAAATATTTGAACGTGCTATAGCAAGAACAAGTACTCCCTTATAATTTAGTATTATAGAACTGTATATTATTTGTCAGTACCTTGTGACTATGCATATGTGTATATTTAACCATAGAATAAAAAATTATTTAAGTCACTTTCTGTTTATTTGGAACCTTAAAAATCATTTTAAAAGCCATATTCATTTATATATATGTTTTTTGCTTGGTAATGTAGTGCTTTAAAGATGTAATGTAGTGATATTAATAGATAGATAGATAGATAGATAGATAGATAGATAGATAGATAGATAGATAGATAGATAGATAGATAGATAGATAGTGCTTGTCTGTCTGTCTGTTTGTCTGTCTTTCTTACAATCATCAGAGATCATCTTGATAACTTAAAAAAATAACATTTATCATGATTAAATGTCAAAACCATTTTCAGATGTTATCACAGTTATAAAAACAATCGTGCTAGCTCTGCTCAATGCTTCCACCTAAAGTCATTTTCTAAAATATTTACTGTTATTTCTTTTTTGTATTTTATAACATGGTTTATGTATTTTCCTTGTGTAGTATTGTTTGTTTTTGTCCATTTCATTTTTTCACACTCGAGATTGACAAAGTTTATGTTGATTGCAGTCTTATTTTTGCAACACAGTTGGGATGTATTACATAAACCCATTTATCTCTTCGATGATATCATGGACATTACCCTGTAAAGAGATGACTCTGTATCCTTTTGGTGGATACTCTATGTTTCGATTCTTAGTAATGGTGATTATTTTATTATTCAAATTGGCCCAAGCACTAGGTTTGTTTTCTAGTTTCCTGCTTCTTTTTAAATATGACACCTGGTTTACATATACCCTTTGAATTTGTGGTTGAATGTTTGATTTCAGTCTTCTGGTTTTGACCTTTGCTATTCCCAACTATAGCTTTGTATAAATAAGCATCTCCTGGCCTTATAATTCTCACAGTAATCTTTGGATACACTGTGTGTCTCTTATAATCTTGATTAAATGTTGTGAACTAAGAGTCCCAAAGCATGTAAGTCCCACTATTAATTTCCCATTAAACCTCTGCTAGATATAAGAACAACCACATTATCTTTATACAATAAAAAGTTTATTTTCACAAGATGCTTTGTTAGACTGTGAAGCACAAAGGCATAAAGAAGTTGCCTGCAAGACAGTCCAAATCAAACAAAGTCCCAACACAGAATCCAAACAAAGATCAAAAAACAGAGCAGGAGGTTGAAAATCCAGAAATCCAGTGAATCAAACAAGTAAACTCACCAACTCCCTAGTGCATTCACAATGAGCCAACCAGAACTGTGGCAGAGGGCAATTCCTATTCATGATCGACAGGTGGCCCTGCGTCTTGAGAGACCACCCACAAAAACATGAAACATAACACAGGATTAGCTACAGATAGAAAAAATGTAAAGAATACTGCAAATCATAAACATAGTAAATAGTAAATTAAAAACAAACAACAAAAACACAAAACAAGCCTTTGAACCCCAGTCATGGGAAGGAACCATAGCTGAGATTTGGTATTAACTTACCACTGCTTCAGACTGTAAATTTTGCTTCTTGATTTTATTTTAATTCACACAACTTTACCTATTTTACAACCTCTCTTTAAAGTCTAATTCTAAGTTAGACTGCTAAAGACTTTGAATTGAATTGAATTGAATTGAATTGAGTGAGTATGAGTATGTTTTAAAAAGGGCCTATTTTTTAATAATCTTTGTAAATGTATTTAACAGTCAATTATTTTCTCAACAAAACAGTTTCACTGGACCTGCTGGTTGTAAGCAGATAACATACTGATTTCAAGCAACAAACATTATAGGGTCTAATCAACGATACTGATGATAAAAAAACAGAACTGTTCTTGAAAGGAGCTCATTCTAGGAACCAGGTAAAGACAAATTCTTAAATATTGGTTAGGTTTCAAAGTATCAGTGAATAAAAATGAATAGTACAAACTTACACTATTCTGTGCTGTCACTATGTTCCATTTTACTATCTTAAAACTATTTAAATCAATTTTAAACAACTATCTAGTTCAATTCAGTTCTCAGGAGCAAAGTGTCATCGATGTATCAACCAAACCTCTCAGTGGTTAATTATGATAGAAGAGACCCATGTCTTCAATTCATGATTGTAATCTACAAGCCACCTTAATGGATGCATTATCCAATCTGAGTTTATATATGCAACTTTTATAGGCTTCAAATAATTCAAGAACTCAAGGCCAACCCAAAGGTCATTTATGTGCTGCATAAACTTAAAAATAAAAAAAGCAAAATTCCTTTTTATTTCACATTTTCAAACACTTTTTACACATTTAGTTCATTGTGTAATGTGTAAAAATAAATTCAATCAAAAAATATGAAAAATATCCCATGTGTTTCAACTCAGCACTTGTGTCTCTTAGTAAATATGTTTCTTCCGTTTTAACTTAAAATGTATTCAGGAAATACAAATATAACTGAACACACAACTTGAATATAATAGTATGTCAGGTGTTATTTTTACCATTGTAGACAATTTGTTCATTTAATTTCACTGATGCTTCTTTGCGTAAATGACCACAAGGAATACTGTTATAAACAGTTTGTCCTGTTTAGCTTTTTAGGTGATATTTATTTTACAATTACCTGTTGTACTGCTGGATTGGTTGTCACTGGACAATTAATATTTGTTATTCCAGTATACCAAGGATTGACTGGAAACTTTGTGTTTGGCTGTGGTACGGAAGATCACTTCATATTCTGCTGAAATATTGTGTTTCCGCAAAAAAATTTACAGGATGTTCTTAATCCATTTCTTTTATTGATGTGTACAGATGAGATTCTGTGATCATGATCTGCATCTTAATGGTGTATAAAAAAGCAGAGGGTACAGAAGTTACAATGACAGTTTGAATAACATGAATCTGTTGCAAAATATGTCATATTAAAAATACATATAAATAAATGTTTTGTTTATTTTTTTTTTAAATAAATTACACATTAAAATACAATTTTAAATATTTAATGTCTTAATTCAAAAATTATAGACAACTCTGCCTTCTTTATTTACGAAAAGTATACATAATCATTGCATACATTTTAAAAGCATAGTAAGGAATCCAGCTGGGCCCTAATCTGCAGACTTCTTATAAATTTTAAACACTGATACTGTCCTGTTGTAAATCACAATTTTTGTTTTCATTGTAATGGACATGAAAGAAATCCTTACAAACACACATTACACACCCTCTAGTCTTTCACTTGATATCTATACTTTTTATGCATTTCAAAAGTGGAGTATCAGTAATTGTAGTTCACATCATTATCAAAAAGTTAAAATAAAAAACAGACATTTTTTTGATTTACCACACCAAAAAAATGTACAACTTATTTCCTTTGTACTACATTTCAATATCTGTAGATATATATATTTTTTAAATACTGCTCATTTCCTAATTCATTTTCATTTGTCAATAATACGCAGGTTTATGATCTACCATTGAGATCTCATATATTCATTTTTGTAAATTGTAATATTTACTGTAATGTGCAGATTTTTCACATAAATGATAATATGATAGTGTAGCATTTGTTTTTACTGACAGTGTTTTAGATAGATAGATAGATAGATAGATAGATAGATAGATAGATAGATAGATAGATAGATAGATAGATAGATAGATAGATAGATAGATAGATAGATAGATAGATAGATACTTTATTAATCCCAAGGGGAAATTCACAATTGAAGTTGACTACTTGAATAAACGAGTGTCGGCGTGTAAAAATCCATCTCCAAGTAGTAAAAAAGTAGTAAAAAGTGTCCAGGGAACGAATCCATATAAAAGAAAATGGTAGGAGTGATCAGTTAAATAGATAAAATAGATAAAATAGATAAAAAGGTAGAAAGGTAAAGTCATACACGCAGCTGCTAGAAAGGCTGCCACTTGCGGCGGCGCCTATTTCCTATTCCTATTTTATAAAGTATTAATAAAATAATTGTAATAAATAAATGTATAGGTAATCTTTAAATGTTTTTTTTAAATAAAGTATCAATAGGTCATACAACACCAGTGGCTGCTGTTCTGTTAATAAAACAGGTAAATCATCTGAGTGTCTTGTTTGCGCAGGGCGATAGCAATTTTCTGAGAAAACAGAATTAGAAGATGGGACAAAATGGTCAAAATTCAAGCATAGATAGTATTCTTGCTGTGGTTGGCATGACACTGGAAGGATCGATGGATAGAATAATTAAACATTACGAGGATATTTCAATGTTCCTTAAAAGTTTTGAAGAATTGTCATTCTAAGCTTACAGATGGCTTAACATCTATTACAGAGCTGATTGTGTGGCGATTGGGTATTTGGAGAAAGAAAAGTAAGGACAGGAATTGGAGGTTAGTACGTTTGAAAGAGACAGTACTGCTACAATAAAGTATTTCATCGAAGGTGGCTCATGGCGCAGCAAGCATCTTGCATGAGACATGAACAATCACTGCTCCACCGTGTTCCCACGTTTAAATAACATGCTTTAACTCCTATCATCATGAAAATGATATCACGTATACATCTCAGTATTTTAATTATTCAGAGAGCTGTAATATTACGAATGTAATGGATTCTGTGTCCTGTCGGAGGAAGAGAAAGCCCGGAAGCACGTAGTGATTCACACACATAGAGCACATAGAAGATCAAATACAAAACAAAGAATTTAACGTACTACTTTAGTTACAATTGGATTTGAGAAACTAGTAAACGATTATAAAATGAAGTTTATGATGTTCTACTTTAATGACAAAATCAACTACGTGATTAAAGTGGAAATTTTGAGATTAAAGTTGACATTTCGTGCTTTTTTCACACTGTGTGCCTTTTATTTCTCTGTACAATAATAAGCCATCATATGACACTCAGATGGTGGGCTACAACTCGCCTTTTCACGGTGACTTTGATATCTGACAACTTCTTTTTATTTCGGGCACTGTGCAGCTTTGTGAACTTGAGCTTTCGAGTTTCTCCGACACGCTATGTCACTCGATCAACTTCCTTTTGTTGTTTATACCACTGTTTAAACCAACAAATAGTATGTTTTTCCTTGCCTCCACTTGGTATTCTCTGAAATTCTTCTATTTTCCCTCGTGCTTTTGCCATTGTCTTTTCACAGAACGCTGAACTTAAGGGCTATTTATATTGATTTGCATATTCAAAGATGCGTAATTCTGGGAGGAGTTGGGGCGGGACAGCAGGCACATGCACGTGCGTTAATTTTCAAGCTGACCGGGATTTATGTAGCAGAAGAACGTGGAAGTTGGCATTCACACAGATTTATGCATCTGAATTTTTTTGTGCGTAAGCACATTTCTGCTTTTGTGCTTATGTCATGTTATAGTGCGAATTCGACGCACGGCGTTATGCATGAGGCCCCTGGTATTTTCACTACTTGCTTGCACTTTAATCACATCTCTGTCTGCACACTTTCATATTTATAGGTTTATTATAATAATTTAATAGATAGTTTAATAGATTGATAGGCTGCCCACACTTTTCATGCCTGGCCCATCATAAACTTGCATTTTGGTAAAAGATAAAAAAGCTGTTTAACAGAAAATAAAATATCAAATCCTAATACAATACCAGCAGCAAAATCAAGCAATGTATGATGATATAATGTTTTAAGTAACTATTTCCTCGTCACAAGCCTGTCTGTATTAACCCTTTGATAATGTGACTGTGTATACTAACTTCACATTTTCTGTTTTCAATTTTAAGTACCTCATTCTTGATGGGACGATTTAGTCAATGAATATTATTAAGAACATGGAAATGTCTTGCATCTTTCATTTTGCTTTCAGCATTGAATCAGCTTTTATACTTTTACATATAAACTGCTCAAAAAAATAAAAGAAACACTTTTTAATCCGAGTATAGCATCAAGTCAGTGAAACTTCTGGGATATTGATCTGGTCAGTTGAGTAGCAGAGGGGGTTGTTAATCAGTTTCAGCTGCTTTGGTGTTAATGGAATTAACAACAGGTGCACAAGAGGAGCAACAATGAGACGACCCCCAAAACAGGAATGGTTTAATAGGTGGAGGCCACTGACCTTTTTCCCTCCTCATCTTTTCTGACTATTTTTTCACTAGTTTTGCATTTGGCTATGGTCAGTGTCACTACTGGTAGCATGATGCGATATCTGGACCCTACAAAGGTTGCACAGGTGGTCCAACTTCTCCAGAATGGCGCATCAATGCATGCCATTGCCAGAAGGTTTGCTGTGTCTCCCAGCACTGTCTCAAGGGCATAGAGGAGATTCCAGGAGACAGGCAATTACTCTAGGAGAGCTGCACAGAGCCATAGAAGGTCCTTAACCCATCAGCAGGACCGGTATCTGCTCCTTTGGGCAAGTAGGAACAGGATGAGCACTGCCAAAGCCTTACAAAATGACCTCCAGCAGGGCACTGGTATGAATGTCTCTGACCAAACAATGATACTTCATGAGGGTGGCCTGAGGGCCCGACGTCCTCTAGTGGGCCCTGTGCTTACTGCCCGGCACCATGGAGCTCAATTATAATTTGCCATAGAATACCAGAATTTGCAGGTCCACCACTGGCACCCTGTGTTTTTCACAGATGAGAGCAGGTTCACCCTGAGCACATGTGACAGACGTGAAAGGGTCTGGAGAAGACGTGGAGAACGTTATGCTGCCTGTAACATTGTACAGCATGACCGGTTTGGTGGTGTGTCAGTGATGGTCTGGGAAGGCATATCCATGGAGGGATGCACAAACCTCTACAGGCTAGACAACGGCACCTTTACTGCCATTAGGTATCGGGATGAAATCCTTTGGCCCATTGTCAGACCCTGTGCTGGTGCAGTGGGTCCTGGGCTCCTCCTGGTGCACGACAATGCCCAGCCTCATGTGGCAAGAGTATGCAGGCAGTTCTTGGAGGATGAAGGAATTGATACCATTGACTGGCCCCCACACTCACCTGACCTAAATCCAACAGAACACCTCTGGGACATTATGTTTCAAGCCATCTGACGCCGCCAGGTTGCACCTCAGACTGTCCAGGAGCTCAGTGATGCCTTGGTCCAGATGTGGGAGGAAATCCCCCAGGACACCATCTGTCGTCTCATTAGGAGCATGCCCTGACATTGTCAGGCATGTATACAAGCACGTGGAGGCCATACAAACTACTCAGTACAATTTTGAGTTGCTGCAATGAAATTTTGGCAAAATGGACTAGCCTGCTGCATATTTTTTTCTCTTTGATTTTCAGTGTGTCTTTGAATTCAGCCCTCTGTAGGTTGATCGTTTTAATTTCCATCAAGCGATGTGGCATCTTTTCGTTCCTAACACATTACCCAGTCCATATAAGTATGGATATCCAGCATGAGTTTTTTCCATTGAGATCTAATGTGTTTTCAAAGTGTTATTTCATTTTTTTTTATCCAATATTATGTATAAACACTTAACTTGTTGCTATGTGCTTTGCTTTGTCTTTAACCTTGAATAATAGAACTCTAAGCTTTGTTTTTCTGACCATGATTTTTGTTTAACTTTTGGGTTCTGGTCAAAGATTGACTTTGGATTTAGACTTTAGCTTGATATAATGACTTTGGCTCTTCTGCTGGTCCCTTCATAAATATTTACTTGCTCTTTCCATCAATCATAAAAAAATCTCTGAAAGACTTTTTGTTGGTGTGTTGAAATTTGGCTTAAGTTTGTTCACCTTGATTTTACTATGTGCTTTGGTGTAGATGCTTGTAATTCATTCTTTTCTGGTTTTGACTTGCTTTTATTTGTTACTAAGTTTCTTTTCCAGGTCAATATCTAACTATAACTATTTTCCATTTCTGGCATAATCTAGAGTTGGTAAAATCATGTGTGAATTATGGTGGCAGATTTGTTTACATGAAAAAATAACATTTCATTGAGGTTTGGCTGAATGATCATAAGGCTTAGAAGGATGGCAAGGGTATTGTTTCAAATACTGTGTGCACTTGAAATAAGGTGAAAGGAAGCATGTCTATCCAAGGTGTTGGAAGTGAAGTAGATGGAATACCTCCAGTGTGCCACGTATGTGTCACTAGTGGATAGTTGACATTGTAGACAAAGACTCATGACAGAGCCATCAAGAATGCCAACAGACAAGGAAGATCATCACATTCACTGTATTAATTGCAGACCATAAAACAACAACCTGGCAGATTTGTTCTGTAATAACATTGATTGTCATTACTGACCATTTGCCACAACCCACATGATGTTAACCTGCACTTCCAAATGCAAAGGCAATGGCACCATATAACACCTCATATAGACAACACAGACCTGCCTGCTGTATTAGAAGGCTGCATTTCATAGCAGTGTTCAGCGATTAGTCTTGTTTCTGTTTTGGACAGAGTAATGGATGAGGTCCTATCCACAAATATTCTGGAGAAAGACCTCTTCCAGAAACCACTGTCAACAAGCATAAGTCATCAATGTCTATCTTTATGGCTTGGGGAACTATAACACATGCCAGTCGTTGATTATTATTATGGCCACCATGACCCTTGATATTACTTTATATTCATAGTATAATCAACATAATAATGTGCTGCCACACATTGCTGCAGTTAATAAGGAATCTCTTTGAAACATAAGGACTGAGTCACCTGCCTGTTACCCAAATCTGAGTTCAATTGAACATGTATGGAACATTGTTTCATATTTGTTTCATTTGTAAGTGTTATTATTTGTATTAAATAGAATGAAATAGGATGATGCTTTCATGGGGTTGCAATACCTATTCTTGTCAATATGACAGTAGTAAGAAAACTGGAAGAAAAGTAGACCAGGGCTTTCACATCTTACAGTAAATTCCAAAAATTAAGTTTGTTTTTTTAAAAAAATAATTAAATAATTATCCCAAACTATCAAAAGGATAAGGGAGTATACTTTGTGAATAAAATAAAATGAGAATGATTGAAAAGTCCATAAGACAAGAGCACATGTGGGTTCACACTTTATTACCATAACCATTACTATAACATCACCACTTGCATGGAACTTGACTTTAGCAAAGTTAATTAAAACATCAGCATAAAAATACAACAAAAGGAAAAGATTAATAACCATTTCCCTACAATCAACAAATAACTAATTTAAGAAAAACACTTTGACATATTAATCAAATTAATGTAACATGCTAAATTAATGCAAATACTGCCATGAAATCTGGTAGTCTTGGTTTTAATAGACATAAGCCACTTAGCAGATAAAGGGAGAGTGAACAGTGTATGATAGGGTATGGAAAAACTATCATCATTAAGACTTTTCAGGATAAACATTATAGTAGATCAACATAGGATAGATACTATTATATGATTTTAGAAGCTATGCACACCACAGTATCTAGCTGTTTATTGTTCTTAGTAGAGATGTGTTCATACTTGTGATAGAAAGGGTTAATACACTTTCTGTAACAGCCCAGTAATAATAATAATAATTCTTTGCATTTATATAGCGCTTTTCTCACTACTCAAAGCGCTCAGCAATTGCAGGTTAAGGGCCTTGCTTAAGGGCCCAACAGAGCAGAGTCCCTTTTTTGGCATTTACGGGATTCGAACCAGCAACCTTCTGATTGCCAGTGCAGATCTTTAGCCTCACAGCCACCACTCTGCCAGTAAAAAAAAATGTCAATAACATCTTTTACCAAGGCTGGACATTCATTTTTTGATCTTAGCTGCTGTGTTTTTCATCAAAAGCAGGTGTGCACCTCTAGTTTTCAGTCTAGGTCTTGACTTAAGTGTTTATGATATTATTGCCTCTGTCAAATGACCTTTGGCATAAACAGCTGCCAAACTACACCACTTCTACATGTTAGAATTTAGATCAGATCATTAGCAAGAACACCTTTCTGTTATTGCCAGAGAAGCAGCCAGACAGTATGGTAAAAGAAGAAAGGTAAAGATCAATGCAGATAGGGATCACATTGATTAATTCACTGGCATTATAAATGGTTATGCTGATACTGAAACATGTCACACTAAATTTGAAGTCGAACTTGAATTTGATTTTTATTGCCAGGACAACATTAGTTGCTAAGAATTTATGTTGGAGTTTCATTCATAAACATACATAAATATAATTAACAGCACAATTTCAATACATGACACCATCACAACATTAAAATTGATTAGAAGTGTCCTATATTTCACAAAGCAAACTTTATAAAACAATTGATAATGACAATGTAGAATTGCACTCCCATTTATTAATATACCTAGTAATTGTTTATAAACTAAACATAATTTAAGCAGGATGGCGAAGTTTGAATATCAGTAAAAGACAGAGATAAATCAGAGGCTGTGGTAGCCTCCTTAGCGTTATGTTTACCCCCAAAAAAACTAATCAAAAACATTGAATTTGTTTTTCCAACAAAAATGTTATTATGAGTAGCAGAAACATAAAGATATCAAAATGTCAACATCAATACAGTAGGAAAGGTATGTGTAGTGTGCTCTACTGTACTGATGCAGATTTACTACAAATTATTTGTGTGACATACTTTGTTTTAAATTAGTCTGCACCACATACGCTAACGTCATAATTGGGAAATTGAAAGTGTGTTTCTTTGTGCACTTTTCTTATAGTACAGTAATCCCTCCTCCATCGCGGGGGTTGCGTTCCAGAGCCACCCGCGAAATAAGAAAATACGCGAAGTAGAAACCATATGTTTATATGGTTATTTTTATATTGTCATGCTTGGGTCACAGATTTGCGCAGAAACACAGGAGGTTGTAGAGAGACAGGAACGTTATTCAAACACTGCAAACAAACATTTGTCTCTTTTTCAAAAGTTTAAACTATGCTCCATGACAAGACAGAGATGACAGTTCCGTCTCACAATTAAAAGAATGCAAACATATCTTCCTCTTCAAAGGAGTGCGCATCAGGAGCAGTGACTGTCAAAGAGATAGAGAAAAGCAAACAAATCAATAGGGCTGTTTGGCTTTTAAGTATGCGAAGCACCGCGGCACAAAGCTGTTGAAGGCGGCAGCTCACACCCCCTCCGTCAGGAGCAGAGAAAGAGAGAGAGAGAGAGATAGAGAGAGACAGAGTTTGTTTTTCAATCAAAAATCAATACGTGCCCTTCGAGCTTTTAAGTATGTGAAGCACCGTGCAGCATGTCGCTTCAGGAAGCAGCTGCACAGAAGGTAGCAACGTGAAGATAATCTTTCAGCATTTTTAGACGAGCGTCCGTATCGTCTAGGTGTGCGAACAGCCCCCCTGCTCAATCCCCCTATGTCAGGATCAGAGAAAGTCAGCGCAAGAGAGAGAGAAAAGTAAGTTGGGTAGCTTCTCAGCCATCTGCCAATAGCGTCCCATGTATGAAATGAACTGGGCAAACCAACTGAGGAAGCATGTACCAGAAATTAAAAGACCCATTGTCCGCAGAAATCCGCGATCCAGCAAAAAATGTGCGATATATATTTAAATATGCTTACATATAAAATCCGCAATGGAGTGAAGCCGTGAAAGGCGAAGCGCGATATAGCGAGGGATTACTGTATTTTTTCTGTTGCTTGTGCATTAGGGGGTAGAATAACAGTGCCTGATCCACATGATCGATGCACCCATTGTGTTATTATAGGCTACCACAGCACAAGGTTTGGAGACATCTGCATTTTCCCTGACACGATTGACAGTTGCTGCTTTGTGAACAGTGCTAGGTGGCCAGCATCTTTCTACTTGCTGCTTGTACCGTGGTGAACCTTGGAACTAACCATATTCACCAGGCATATCACAGCGGTTCAGTCTTATAGTTCCATATGTACCAGGTTTCACTTTCAGTTTTAACTAATGGTTTACTTTCAGTTTGTCCTAAAACTGGTATTACACTTTTTTGTGTACATGCCATTGTGTTTTCATTGAAGGCTTTGCCTCGTTCATGAATATCGTTCAGTTACCTTAGTTACCTTACTTGGCAAAATGCATAGAAATATTAATGCTTTTTTTGCAGCATAATATTATTTTGTGTACTAGATGGCAACAGAATACTGTCCAGAGAGTTATCCAGGCTTATTACTGTAAAAGCGAATCATTAAGTATCACCCCAAGTCTGACTGACAATAGAATTCTGAGCCCAAGTTACACTTGGGGTTAATGCTATGGAGGTTAAACCATAGTAACTGTATAGTGACCTTATCTGTCTAGTTGTTCTTGCTTTTAGTGACTGGTAACATTTCCTTGATGGTAACAGCTGATGCATATACTTTGAATATATTTCCAGCACGTTTTCTGACCCATAATGGTGGTAGGTCCGCAAAAGAGACCAGTTTTAGACCTACAGTCCTTTCTTCTGTTCATATGAAACACTGCAGTTTATGTTTTAAGTGGGAATATGCATTGACATACAAGAATATTATGATGAAAATGTGGATGTTTCCAATGACAGCTTTATAAAACTCTACCACGCTAATTGGGGCAGGTTCAATGTTTTAATCAATAGAGAATGTTTTTTTAATAAAAGCAGTTATGTTTTTTTCAAGTTCCAAGAAATGTAAATGATTCCACCTTTTTAACAGTGACACTGTTTATAATCAGTGAAATATTAGTTTTGTGAGGTGTGTCACCTAAAGTCCACTGCTATTTCCCTTGTTTTGAGAGTATTTATATAGTGCCCTTCACAGACAAAACGTCACAGAGCGCTGAACAGCAAATACAGTACAAATACAACAGTTAAAACAAAACATAAACAAAACCAATAAAAATAATAAATAAGCAAACAGGAACTATTCAGCACTGATTAAAAGCTTGTTTAAAAAGAAATGTTTTCAGTTGATTTTTAAAAGAATCAACAGACTCAGCTGCACGCAGACTATAAGGCAGGCTGTTCCATTGTCTTAGTGCCATGGACTGAAAAGCACAATCCCCACAGGTTTTTAGCCGAGTGTGTGGGACAACTACAAGGCCCTGTTGCCCAGATCTAAGACTCCGACAAGCTGTATAGCGTTGGAGCAGACTGGTTAGGTACTCAGGAGCTTGTCCATGCAAAGCTCTAAAAGTAAGTACCAAAACTTTAAAACTTCTATAAAACACCTGGAGCCAGTGCAGTGTGTGTAAAATGGGGTGATATGATCACTCCGGCTAGCGCAAGTTAGGAGCCTGGCAGCTGCATTTTGGACTAACTGAAGACGTGAGAGAAAGGACTTGTTCAAACCCGTAAAGACAGCATTACAGTGATCAAGCCATAAGGAAATAAAAGAATGAACAAGCATCTCCAATTCTGATTTTGAAACAGCATTTGTTAGTTTTGAAAGATTTCTTAAATGAAAGAAACACAAGCGGCTGACTGATCTTACATATTCATCAAGCATCAGGGACTGGTCAAAAATAACCCCAAGGTTAGACTCGACTTAGTAACAGAAGAAACAGAAGATAATTTTAAGCTAATCTCAGAATGAAGAACAGGAGGAGCAACAATTAGTACCTCAGTCTTTCCTGAATTCAACTGCAGGTAATTACTACTGTGTCAGTCGTTAACCTGAGACAGACAATCAACCAGTGTGGCCAAAGTATTAATTTGGTTAGGCTTAAATGCAAAATAAAGCTGTATATCATCTGCATAATGTGATACAAGATATCCTTAAAAAAGTTGAGAATCTGTGATAGGGAAAGAATATATAAAGAGAAAAGTAAAAGTTCAAGAACCGAGCCCTGTGGCACTCCACATGTCAAAGGAGCAGAGTCGGATGAAAAGCCAGCCACACCGACTGAGAAATTCCTATTTGACAAATAAGAGGAGAACCAGTCCAAAGCAGAGCCAGAGACACCTAACAGCTCTAATCTATTAATTAAGATCCGATGGCCCACCGTATCAAAAGCTGCGGTAAGATCTAATAGTACAAGCACAGAGCACCGGCCTGCATCAGCAGCAATTAAAAGATCATTAAAAACTTTTAGAAGAGCTGTTTCTACAGAAACAGAAAACCAGATTGAAAAGAATCAAAGAACCACTGCTCCTCTAAGAAGGCACAAAGTTGCTGTTCAACCACCTTTTCCAAAACTTTGGCAATAAAAGGCAGTTTTGAAATTGGCCTGTAATTACTCAAAATAGAAGGATCAGAATTAGATTTTTTCAACAACAGTTGAATTACAGCATGTTTAAAATACAATGGAACCACACCAGATCTCAAGGAGCAATTTATGATATTCAAATGGCACGGACCTATACAACTCAAAGATTTTAACATTAATGATGTTGGCAACAGGTCAGAAGGACATGATGAAGGTTTCATCTTACTGAGCAAGTCAGAAAGATCAGAAAGTGAAAGTTTGAGAACACAAAAGACTCAGAACATGAGTGAATGAGACCACTAGGTAAGACAGCTGGAACAATATTAGCCCAAACAACATTAACCTTGCCAATAATTGAGTTGAGATTGTTGAGGTTGCTCCAACTGGCCAGCAGATCCACCTCCTTCCGATATGGTACCTCATCTTCATTTGTGGACAGGCCAATCAGAGTGGTGTAATTAGCATAATTCAGTATCTTAACAGATGGATCACTAAAGGTGTAGTCATTAGTGAAGGGAGAGTGAAGGATAAGAGATCATACACACCACTGAGGGGGTGTTGTGCTCAGGGTCAAGAGCCTTGACTGATATTTGCCATTCATAAAAAGTCAAAGATCCATAGACAAGTGGCATAGTCCAGGTTTATACTGAGAGGTTTGCCATGGAAAAGCTCTGGATTGGGAAGGTGCGGTTTGGGGTTGCAACCTTGCATGCATCGTTTGGGAGGAATCCTCCTAAAGATATGAATTTTGTGTGGTTGGGTACATTCATAGATAAATTAATGAAAAGGAATGTTTTCTTCATATGCTGCTTGTTACCCTGTTAAGTAGGATGGAACAGGTATCTTCCAAAACTTGTCAAAAATACATCCACCAGAAAACTACAGATAAAGTGTACACAGCAGGCTTATAGGTAGAAGACACTGATGTTCATGGTCACTGCCTTCTGGAGAGAGAAATTCCACCTGAGGGCATCTTAGGCTGGCTGTGTTAAAAGCTGAGTAGTGAATGAATAACACAATATAGTTGTCTCCATATATTATAATATTAATCATGGATGCCAAAAATGAGATTTAAGAGCAGTTAGACCAACACAGGGTAGTCGGCTCTTTTATTGCTTTATCTGTTTCTATGACTTTCTTTCTCATCTTTTTGCCTTAAAATAAATATGACATTCCATGATGTGTTTCTTGGATGGTAACAGAAATCATAACACACAAGTCATTTGTTACTTTTTTTTTTTTTTTGTAATTATGCATAGTCATTTTTAGTCTTTATGCTTTACACATGTTTATCTGTATTTTATTTCATATCCAGCTAAATAATTTTCACGATGCTCTAATCACCCTCACCTGTGTTTCAATTACCAAAGTGGATTGTGGCTTTTGCAGGGTGAAGGATGAGTAATTTCCACAAGTTTGTTTCACGCTGATTGTACCATGCTCTTGTCAGAGTGAAAAGCATTTAGGCGTGTAAGAGATTCAAATTGATCTAGTGAGGCAGAATAGTTGTATTATTAGACAGAATGAAAACAAAACATCTTTCTGCTTGGGGATTTAATTTTATTTTATTTTTGCTCTCACTTCTAAGGTTCAAAGTGAAGTCAAATGTGGGGAAATTGTAGAACTAGAGGAAGCCACCCCCAGTAATGTAGAGTAAATTAAAAAAATAAAAGATGATTCTCATGTGATTTATCATTTCAAATAATAAGTGGTACATCTTGACCAAGAGTTCATAACAAAAAGAGATTGAAGAGGCAGGTGTTTTTCTTCATTTCACATTAAATTATCCACAGACACAGAAACAATCCATCCATCCATTATCCATCCATCCATCCATTATCCAACCCGCTGAATCCGAACTACAGGGTCACGGGGGTTTGCTGGAGCTAATCCCAGCCAACACAGGGCACAAGGCAGGAAACAAACTCCGGGCAGGGCTCCAGCCCACCGCAGGGCACACACAACACACACACCCACACACCAAGCACACACTAGGGACAATTTAGTATCGCCAATGCACCTAACCTGCATGTCTTTGGACTGTGGGAGGAAACCGGAGCACCCGGAGGAAACCCACGCAGACACGGGGAGAACATGCAAACTCCACTCAGGGAAGACCAGGGAAGCGAACCCGGGTCTCCTAACTGCGAGGCTGCAGCGCTACCCACTGTGCCACTGTGCTGCCCACAGAAACAATATAAAGTTTAAAAGTCTCACTTTTTAGATCTAATTAATGTTCTGTCCAGAGTTGGCTTGGTCATGGGCTTCATGCTGTCTGGAACTGAAATGAGCAGGTTTGAAAAAATGATGGATGAATAGACTCTTCAATACTAGGTAATATTTTTTAAAGGATAAATTTGATATTTTTCAAGTCAAAGTTATTTCTTCACAAACATGGTATATATGAATTTGCCACATGAAAATTGTGTTGTAAAGTTAAGTGTTTTCTATAAATTAAAAAAAAATAAGTAGCCTGTCCTGGGGTTTTAAAATGAAGCCATTGGGCACTGGGCATGACCATAAAACTAAAGCCTAAAAACTTATCAAATATGTCCACTTTAAAATGGCAAATGTTTTGATATAAGAAAACATGCCTTCAGTGTTTCTGATACATGTTTGTGACAATGAAAGTGATCTAAAAGTAATCATTTTATTACATTTTCCTGGTACAGTTTTTCTTGAGGTAAGGATATGTTTTCCTGTTTGCTTGTGTGATAGCAGTGGCCTTTGTGGAAGGAGTTTTCAGGTGAATACAGCAGAGCCGGCCTTAGGGCGAAGCGAACGAAGCGACCGCTTCGGGCCCACAGCTGGAGGGGGCCCACTGTGCCCCTTGGTATCAGTTTGCTTTGGGCCCGAAATTGTCTAGGGCCGGCTCTGAAGAAGTAAATCAACATGATACCAACCACACAGCAGGAACAGTTTAGTGTGATTTTGTCTTTCAAGAAGAAGCTGTGGTCAAAAGGTTTTTGCAGAGGAAGACAAGCACTGAAGTGGGGCACACAGTTGGTTTTCCTTTAAAATTGCCAACTCTCATAATATTTTGTTCAAATATGACATATATAAGCTATTTTATAATGTGTGTGTAACCTCAAGATGCAGAAAAAGTTTCTTGGCTTGAAAAACTGACATATTCGATAAGTTCTTAGGCTATTGTTTTCATGCTGGGCTCCCTTCCTCGATGATTTCCATTAAAAAGTGCCAGGTGTGATTATGTATTTTAAAAAATTTTTTAGTAAACACTTACCTTTACAACAATATTTTGCATGGCAAATGCATATATACTATGTTTGACTTGAAAAATACCAACCTTATGATTTACACTTTTAATAATGGTACTTAATTAAGAAAATCTCAGAGTACACAGTTCTGTGCAACATTCAGTTAGGATGATCCTCTCAATGCACCAAGTTTAACAGCTATGCCTGAAGTATGGGTGGGCTTAATGTCCCTCACGATGTTTCATCAGTTAAAGTATGCCCACCGCAAACTACACTTTCTAACCTCTGGGGTGAGGCATGTTTTTTTTTTTGATCATCTACAATATTCCATGGGCCAGTTTTGCATCTGTGTGACCTTTACATGGAGGGTTGCCCTAAGAACTGTTGCCTCTCTGAAAATTGGCACTTACCATATTGACTATCAGGCATGAGCAATCTGTCTCTTCTCGGTTTTTAAGTTACATACCATAATGAGTTCCAACCTTATTTGTTAAAGTTGGACTGCTCTGGTCTCCTTTACAATGTTAGCTGTCTATATTAATTGAATGTTAAATTTTGAGTTATAGAGCAAAACTTTGCCATTTGTCAACCTCTGCTCGAAACCATAACATCTTGTTTATTTGTTTTGTGGGCAATTAAAATGTCTTAAAATCTAATGGAGTTTTCTTCAATAAGGTCTCATATAGGTAAATTCCCTTCTGATTTTTCACCTGGTAACATACAAAGTCTTTTTTCTGGTGCAGCTTGTACCAGCATTGGATAATTCACCTTATAATTATGTCCAGTATTGTTTTTAATAATGAATGCATTGCTTTGTTTAACTGTTCTTGTGTAAAAATCATTAATGTATTTACATCAGGATTGAATTGATATCACTTAAAGGCATATTAGTTTGGAAGGGACTTGGGATGCTGCTAGAAGGACTATTGTAAATTCAAAGACATTTGTACTTCTGATTATATCACCAGTGTGTAATTCATTGCTTTCAGGTTAGAGGTAGAACTAAGAGGTAAATTTAGTGGGACTAGAAGGTGAAAAAGAAGTCACAGTAATGTGAGTCGGCCTCAATAACATCTGCATGCGGGCAAAGCTGAGTGTTATTTCTTTAAGTTGCTGGCTCTCAATAGTGTGGACAACATGCCTGTCATGATGTCAAAAAGTAAATTATTTAGCAGAACAACCAATAAACTTCATTCTGTTGCACATAGAAAACATTAAAGGCCTGAAGAGAACAACATATATTATCATAAATCATTAAACTCCTAAAATTGCCTGCACAGTACAGTAAAGGCTTCTCTTCCATTCCAGTAGGCACCATGAGTTTGAATGGAGAAATTTCTGTAGAATCTGGTTCCCCACTGTATCTTCCACCGGACAGTTTGAGCTTTGATTTTCTGTAAGAGAGGAAGAAAGTGTATTTCTGCCTTTGTGCATATGTTATTTTGCAAAGTATTACGCCACTTTTGCCATGTTTTCACTGACCTCACCATTGATTGGCCCTTTTGGCCATTGCTTCTGCCTGGTATTGGAAAATGGACCCAGAACAATTCTTGGTGGCTCTGTCTGAAGGAAATGAATGATCCTTTTTTACAGAACTTGACAGTGGTTGCTAAAGGAAGTCATGACGGACACTATCAAACTTGCTGGATTTTGTTACAAATAATTTGGTAATAGGTGAAATAAGTTGTTAATCCCCATTTAATTTATGTCTTTACTTGTGTAGCTTCTTTTATTCCCCAGAATTAGAATCAGTATAATTACCTTGAGCATGGGAAAGGTGCTATATAAATGAAATGCATTATTATTATTATTACCTTTTTTCCAGGTCTGACTTGGGTGAGCACAAATGGGGAAGTTTTGGATTAAGATATAATTGTGATAATGTTTCAAAATCTTTTTATACATTTTGATCATTTCCATTAAATAAATCACATCTGATCTTTAATAGAATTCACTTGGTTGACCACCCCTAAAAGGATTGGTAACTGTTTTTAAAGTTCTTCATTTGTAAATCTATCTCACCATTGAAATAATGACTACAGGTTGTTTAGAAATGGCCTCAAAACCCACCTCAGGCTGATGGGCAGCACATGTTCTTCTTCTCAGAGATCATTGTAGTTGTCTAGTGTCCTTGGGTTGATGTTGCTACAAATATAGTGCTCTAAACCAAACTGCCAAACATTCTGCTTTTATATAAAGGTGATAGCACATTCTAATCAACTAATCAAGTACACTGAATAAGCTACACCTTCATCTAATTTCCTTATTAAATCATGTGGAAGCTGCAAGGATTCACCTAGTATTTCACAAGGTTCATAAATAATATAGTCGTCATAGTAAATCAAATTTGAATTACCTTATTAGCTTGATAGTGACAATGATTTACACTTAATAATAATTATTGTATATTGATTCTTAGAAACACAGTTTCTTCCTTTAAATCCCTATTTCAATCTATGTGCTAAACACTTTATGGCCCTGTAGCTTTGTGGTTAATTGTTTGGTTACAGTCCCAAGAATGTAGCTTATTTCTTGTACCATACATTGTCTATGTAGAGTCTGTGTGCTCTCCCTGCCTATATTGATATTCTTCTGTTGCTTCCATAACCCAAAGATGTGAACGAAAGGCTAATTGGCAACTTTGGTTTATCCTGATGTGAGTGTGTGTGTTTTATTCCAGTTTGTTTTTGTATTAGGATTATTTAGATGTAGCTTCTAAGTGAATACACTGTATAACTAATATTGGAACTATATTAAAGACTGGAAAGGTAACATTGTCTGTATTGTGCAATTAAAGTGTTCTGTAACCAGAACAGCACAGAGGTGCAAATGAGCTCATTAGATCATAAGGAGGTAAATGACCAATGATTTATATGAATGTGTTTTAAAATAGTGTTGGATGCTGCATGATATTCAAATGTAAAAGACAATACAAAAAAAGATATTATTACCATTAGAATGTATATGTTTGCCTGGATAATCCAACCAGTGTGTATATACACTTGTAAGAATATGTGACATAAGGGCTTGGGACTTTTTGAGGAACATGTTTCATGGTTAGCTTAAAGTAGTGCTGGGCGGTATACCGGTTCATACCAAAAACCGTTTTTTGTTTTTGTGATGATATGAACTTTTCTTATACCACAACACTGGTTTAAATAGCCTAAACAACGCTCAGAACGTGGCGCAGCGGGAAACTGTTTAAGGGGGGACCTTTTTCACTGCTACACCGCTAAACACGTATGCAATGGAGAACATGCCTTAGTGGAGGTATTGCGTGGTGAAAATGGACAGAGAACATTCTAAAACTGAAACTGTAGCAGACAATAAAGTTGAACATGATGACACAGAAGAACTTTTGCCGAAAAAAGGAGCCGTGTCTGTTGTCTGGAGATAGTTTGGTTTTAAAAGGTCGGATGTTGACCATTATGTTCAAATGTGTGACTACAGTTTCTATACTACTGGATAATACTGCAAGCCAAGTTGTACTTGTTTTATTTTTTTTAATACTGCGTAATGTACCTAGGTACTGTGTAATAGTGTGACAACATGTTGACTTTATTCTCGACATTTCCACTTTAATCGTGACTCTTATGACGAGAATAAAGTTGACATGTTGACTTTATTCTTGACATTTCTACTTTATTCTCGTCGTTTATGTCGAGATTAAAGTCGACATGTTGACTTTATTATCGTAATTTGTCATCAAAGTAGAATATCGTAAACTAAACTTCATCTTAAAATGAATATTTAATTTACTAGATTTTCTCAAACCCCATCATAAGTTATGTAGCACATTAAATGTTTTGTGTTAAGTGTTCCCGGAGCCATGTTAATCGCTACGTGCTTCTTAAACTGACTTCCTCTTGCACTAAGAGGAGGTGCAGGCAGCACACAGAATACATGAATTTCATGATATTCCTGCTCTCTGAACATTTAGAATGCTAAGATAAATACTTGATATCATTTTCATGATGAAATGCATTAAACCATGTATTACTCATGTGGGGGCACTGTGGCATGGAGGTTGCACTGCTGCCTCGTAGCAAGGGGGTCCCGGGTGTTCCCTGCCTTGAATTTGCATGTTTTTCTGGTGGGTTTACTCTGCATGCTTCAGTTTCCTTTCAAAGTCATGTAGGATGTGGGGTTTTGTTACGTTATATTGACCCTGCTAGTGTATGTATTGCTCGTATTCACTCTGCGATGTGCTGGCGCCACATTCAAGATTTGCTCCTGCCTCTCACACAATGCTTGCTGAAATGGGTGCAATCCTGAATGGTTGGCATAATTAAACATGTATAATGAAGATTTTTTTAAAGTTCTAAACACTACGTGGTCTAAGTTTATAACTAGTTTTAATTTCACAAAGACATTTATCGTGTGGTGATTGGTTATGTGGAGAAAGAAAAAGGAAGGATAGGAAATGGGGATTTGTTACGTTAGACAGAGACAGCACGCATGCAATAAAGAAAGTCCGCTCAGAAGAACATCCATTGAATTCTTTGTTCATGTCACTGACCACCAAGATCACAAGCTCAACATTTACACAATATTTAAGTTAAACCTGTTCGATACCCATTCATACATCCAGTTATTTTGGAGCCTTGTCACACCTGCCATAAAGTTCTCTACACTGAACGTACACCTGGGGACCCCTTACTGTGAGGGAGTAGCACTACCGCCACACTACCGTGCATGTTTAATACCTGCTTTAATGCATTTCATCATGAAAATGATATCAAGTATTTATCTTAGCATTCTAAGTTTTCAGAGAGCAGGAATATTATGAAGTGAATGGATTCTGTGCGGCAATAGCTGCCTGCACCTCCTCTTCGTGCAGAGGAAGTCAGTTTAAGAAGCGCGTAGCGATTAACAACTGGGTCGGGGAACACTTAACACAAAGCATTTAATGTGCTACATTATCTTATGATGGGGTTTGAGAAAATTTAGTAAATTAAACATTGCTTTTAGGATGAAGTTTAGTTTACACCATTCTACTTTAATGCCAAAATAAACTATGAGAATAAAGTGGAAATGTCAACTTTAATCTTGACATAAACAGCGAGAATAAAGTGGAAATGTCGATAATAAAGTCAACATGTCAACTTTATTCTCGACATATAGTTTTTTTTTTTCTTCACTGTGTCCGTATTTTTTTTTTCTTCACCGTTTCCCTAATATGCTTCCGCAGGGCTATACCACAAATAGCATTATAAATGCAAATTGCAGTTTTATTTTTTATATATATAGCTTAGCTTGAAGCAAGGTCCATATTAATGTAATTTGCCGTAATAATGGCTCAGTTGGTAAAGATGTCATCACCAAGTTGCCCTTGGTTTATTTTATTTTATTTTTATTTGGTGAATACTGTGTAATGCACCCGGGCTTGAAGTAATAGTATTACAGTAATCCCTCGCTATATCGCGCTTCGCCCTTCGCGGCTTCACTCCATCGCGGATTTTATATGTAAGCATATTTAAATATATATCGCGGATTTTTCGCTGCTTCGCGGGTTTTTGAGGACAATGGGTTTTTTAATTTCTGGTACATGCTTCCTCAGTTGGTTTGCCCAGTTGATTTCATACAAGGGACGCTATTGGCAGATGGCTGAGAAGCTACCCAACTTACTTTTCTTTCTCTCTCTCTTGCGCTGACTATCTGTGATCCTGACGTAGGGGATGTAAGCAGGGGGGCTGTTCGCACACCTAGACGATACGGACGCTCGTCTAAAAATGCTGAAAGATTATCTTCACTTTGCTACCTTCTGTGTGCAGCTTTTAAGTATGCTGCACGGTGCTTCGCATACTTAAAAGCTCAAAGGGCACGTATTGATTTTTTTATCTGTCTCCTCTCTCTCTGTCTCTTCCTGCTCCTGACGGAGGGGGTGTGAGCTGCCGCCTTCAACAGCTTTGTGCCGCGGTGCTTCGCATACTTAAAAGCAAACAGCCCTATTGATTTATTTGCTCCTTTGAAGAGGAAGATATGTTTGCATTCTTTTAATTGTGAGACTGAACTGTCATCTCTGTCTTGTCATGGAGCACAGTTTAAACTTTTGAAAAAGAGACAAATGTTTGTTTGCAATGTTTGAATAACGTTCCTGTCTCTCTACAACCTCCTGTGTTTCTGCGCAAATCTGTGACCCAAGCATGACAATATAAAAATAACCATATAAACATATGATTTCTACTTCGCGGATTTTCTTATTTCGCGGGTGGCTCTGGAACGCAACCCCCGCGATGGAGGAGGGATTACTGTATTACTGGAAGTTGCACTATTATTTATTTTATTGTTATTATTTATTAGTTTAAATATTATGCAGTTTAATGATGGTAAAGTTGTTAAAAAGTCACTTTAACGTGTCAGTGGACAGAGATTGTTAACATTAACAGAAAGTGTAGTTGGTTTACAAAAAATATTTACTATTTATTCCTTTTCTAAGACATGTTCAGTGCAGTACAACGTTTGACAAGCACCTCTGGATATTTTACTAAGTCTAAATGCCTCTTTGGATCGTTGAAAATATGTTGTCAAAATTTTAGTTTACGTTGTTTGCAAATTTTGTTTAATAAAGAGGCTCTATATTTTGAATGCATCTGTCATGCAATGTGATTCCTTCTCTTCATGAGTGCCACCCCCTTGAAAACTATCACTTTATGGGGCCATGCAAACCTGTATTAATACTTGTGTGCACATTAAAATATTTTTTATACAATGTACAATTCTCATGAGAGTGGAATAGGTTATTCTTAGCCAGTCTACTGCAGTAATTGCAGTGGAAAATGTGGTTAACATACATCCACTCATGCATGGGAATAAAATACTGTTGAATACCGTGAAACTGGTATAATTTTGAATACCGTTATATAGAATTTTGGTCATACCGCCCAGCACTAGCTTAAAGTAACTTATCTAACAAGAAGCCAGACCATGGGTACTTATCGGCTGTCCAAATTTGGCTGATTCAACTCCTACAGTAGCCATTAAAGGCTCCATCAAGGACAGGATATTTTAAAAAGCATTTCCAGAGACATCACAACTGATTGAGAGAGTAGACAACAGATTGGTCAGATCTTGCCATTTCCAACTGTCCTGAATCTCACAAGTATCGTACCTAGCTTAAGACGGCAACTCAAAAAGTATAGCTACCATCTAATATGAAGCTTGCTGTGTGACCAGTGAATTGTTCAGGCTATACGTTTTTCATAGCTGACATTTATGCCTGTTTTTCTGCAAACAAGCATAAGTAATGATTGAAATAAAGTTTGAGTATTACTTAGTTGAAGCTGTATTGTTGTTTACTGACATAAAGCAATGACTGACGAGTGTTACTAGAAAAAACTGTGCTCATTTAAGTTACGTTCTTTCAGGGGTAGCAATTTTTAGCTTGAACATACCCATAACTTGGTAAATGAGGGTTTTCAATCAAGTCATTGGCTTCTGTTAGAATATTTCCACAGTCCTTGAAGTGGCTTTTGGCCTTTGCACTCATGAGTGGAGAGAGTTCTAGTCCTTGTTAAGGTAGGTGAGGTAGCCAGCCTCAGCCAGCATTAATGTGTTGCAGACCTCTCTGTGAGAATAAAGTGCTATCGAGCATGAAGTGCAGTATGTTGGGTTGAGTGCACTGTGCCTGTGATAAGTGAATGTTAAATATGTAAGTACTGCAGGATGTACATGTGAATCAAGGCTAATAATTTAGGCATTTCCAGTATTAACTTCTCCACAAATATTAAAAGAGCTGTAAGGGTTAAAGTGCTTTTCATTGAACAATGTTTTCACAATAAAACATCTTATAATGGAATAATAGGGTCAGAAAATGGATGGATAACTGATTATTTGATTATTCACTGTAGCCTATGTGTGAGAAGATGAAGTTACGGCAGCACTTACAAGTGTAGTGCTGACATAATTGTCTAATTTCAAATGCTTGTGAGTATTCAGCACGAGAGAAAGAAAGAAAAAGAAGGCAACTCCTCTGATTTGCATTTCATGACTGATTTTTAAATGCATCTAAAAAGGTGTTTCACAGATGATACAAAATATGTTAACTGGTATATGAAGTATAAACGTAGTGTATATTTACACTAAAATGTTCTGAAATCTACACATTTGCTCTTAATCTGCAATAAAGGTTATACCTGCTTTTGAAACCCATAATTTATTTTGTATGCTGCACTGCATTGGATTGCAAAGCTATCCATCTGGCTTGGCAAAACTCAGGAGATTGCTCTATTGACAGAGGACTGTTGTCTCTGTGCTATAGCCTTTCTCAGATGTTCCGTATATTGTAGTTTTCAGATGAGATGATGTTTAAAAACTATTTTTAGTCACAATAAAGGTCTTTTCATTGTCAGAAAAGAATTAGTTTAACTGATTCCTTCAAGGTCGATTTTGTGAGCATTGTAATTTCAGTGTAAGTTGTAAGGCCCTGTGTGAGTGTTGTAATAAAATGGACACACAAAGAAGAGTTTGGAGTCCCTGTTACATTGAGTAATAATATAAAAAATGACAACAACTTCATATTACATATTCTTATTCTATGACATCATGGGACCGCCTCGGGGGAGTTCTAGCACATTCTACAAGCACAGACAAATGTTTGGTTAGAGATGGTGTCACACCCTCTCCCTTCTCCCATTCCAGTTAGGACACTCACAACGCTTGTGTGTTTGATGGTCTCGATTTGCATACATTATCTTGTGATTACGTCAATGAACAAAATATCGTTGGACAGAAACTGGCTAAAGAAACGCTCACCAAATGTAGCTTCATAGGTTGAAGATTATCATCCTGACATGAGATATAAGCTCTTTCTAAATTTTCTGTACATATTTATAAAAATTACTATAAACATTGTACCAATAATAGCACAATAATATCAAAAAGGGAAAATGTCAGTGCTTGACTATCCATACACAGTATTACAGCATATAGTGGCACAAAATAACATTCCCATGACCGTGGTGCAACGTATGCATATGCATAAAGAACAGATGCAGAACTATACAATACTATAAATACATTAATAAATACCTAAATAACAGGTAAGGAAATAGATTGAAGTAGATAGTACTAAATAAATAATTAATAAACATAGTATTTTCATTTGTTACATTTTGCAAAGCCTTAATAAATCACTTCTTGTACAATTCTAGAAAATACTCAGCCCATAGACTTCCACTGAGTATTGCAGATACTGTCTAAATGAGCACCACCAGTACACTATTCCAGAACTCTGGAGACACTGGTTTATACAGATCATGGTACATAAAATCAAGAGTTTCATTCCTGAGTTATCTATATGTGAGTTTAGGAGGGGTAAATAAGGTGTTTGATTAGCATGATGTCAACAGCAGAAGTAATATGTTTCTTTTGCTTGAGTGCACAGTTTCTTTATGGACTATTGAAATTCTTAAAAACAATTATCTTGTGAATTTTAGATTTTTCTATTTTTTGAGATGTTGATGAAAACCGTATTTTAGTTGTGTTCTCTTTTTGAGTTTTTCCTAGAATTATAATCTTGCCTTGAAATCTGTGCTGACCGATGGGAAATTTTCTAATTTACCTGGATTGGATCCATCTATCATCAGTAGATTTTACAGATAAATGGCTCAATAAAGTGCCAAAAAAGGAAAATGGAAAATGTTGGAATTAACTTGCCATTGTGATCATTTATTAATTTGCTGATTGTTAATCAAATGAAGTTTACAGGGCCTTGCCAGCACCTGTCACAGGTGCTGATCATTAATCAGTTATTGCTGCAGTTTATTTGGCTGCTGACAAGTTGCAATTTTCCACTGATTCAGCTAGTTTGTCAGGTGGGAATTATGGCATAGCACATGTGACAAAACACATCACCCTTTTGCAGTTCCTGGCTTCTCTCGCTCTCTCTCTCCAGTTTTTCGACAAACAATATCTGGGACTCAGAAGTAATAAGGCGGAATGTATAATTAATTACCCAGCTTGCTCTAATTAGGGATGAATAAGTTGTGTCCCTCTCATCATCACAAATGTGGTGATGGGTAATACCAGTTTATGCTATATTAACTGCAAATATGCAATCCTTCTGAGAGCACTTTCCTTGATGAATTTGATGAATGTGACAATAATTAGCAGAGACAGATGAGAGCTAAATTACTACTGACAATGTAATACTATCCTGCTCGAGGGCCTGGGAACGTGGCAGGCTAACATGGCAGGGACCGGGCCCCATTTCTAATTAATAGTCTTTTTGCCAGTGAAAAAAAGGAATGGTAATTGTTTTCGTCAAAGGCTGCGGGGAGCTATCAGGGTAATAAAGTTAATTAGCAGAACAAACAACCTTTCACTGCTGTACCAGAAAGGGAAAAGAGTGTAATTCAAACTGAGGAAAGATATGACTAGATGAGATGATAGCAACAGAATTTTTACACAGGAGGAAAACAGAGAAGAATCAATTATTCAGTCTTTTCCTTTTTTTTTCTTTTTCTTTTGGCAAAGATTGTGGAAAAATATTAAGCTTTATTTCCGCTATAGTCCGAGATGGAAAATTATTTTGGATTTTCTACTAGAGTTTCTGTCTCATTCAATGGAAGAAAACTCCTATTTTTTCTGTAGTAGCAGAATTTGGCCAGTAGTGTAATCTTTAACTTTTATTCCTTTTTTTTTTTTGACTGAAGTTTTCAAAACAAAATTATATGGTTTGACAAGTGATAATGCTTCTATGGGGGAAGAATAATTAAGATTTTAAGGTAATATATGTGTGTAAAATAAAATAATTTTTGTATAACAAAGGCTGCCTTGCATTGCTAGGTGAATATATGGTGATAGGATTTGTTGTTCGCTTACAGAAGGAGTATATTCAACCAAATCAAACAAAAAAAAAAGTCACAGGAAATGCAGTCATTTGGCACGGGCTATTTTCACTCCCTCTGACATATCTATTTATGTGCAGCTTTACAAAGCTGGGTTGTTTTCAGTTTCTTGAATCTGAATTGCATCCATGAAAAGCAGGAGGAAACCGGCTAGATTCAAGCATAACCAAATTAACACTAATTGCTTTTTACTTCCTGATAAATGCAAATGTATTCCAGAGCAAAAAAAAAAAAAAAAAAAAAAATGAAATGTTCGATGATGTGCTAACAAGTGTTTGTACACAAGGTGGTGGTAGCAGCATTTGTTCAAGCATTTTGTAAAAATACTATTTAATGTACTGTGACCATAACTTACTGTATGCACTGACTATGAATACTTCTGTCACAGTTAAAATTTATTTTCATTTATATAGCATTGTTTGTAATGACCGCCAAAGCGCTTTGCATCTGAACTGTGGCTAAGAACTCTTATGACAATTTGTGGACAGGCAAGCTAAATAGAAAAATAATTCTGAAATTGTTTTTGTTAAAAACCAATGTTCAGTCAATCACTCAATTAATTATTTTGGTATATACTGCCTTTTACGGTAAGACAACTTCTATACATACATATACTACTCTTTTACTAAGGATTATAAGGTATCTAGGTTAAATAAAGTAATAAGGATTTTGAGTCATACAATGAGTTATAGATGCAATTTGCATCAATAAAACTATAATTACTAATTACTCCACAACCACTAGACAACACTGCCCAACAAAAGACAATATTAAGTATGACAACTTTTAACATCTGGCATAAAAGTTTAATTCTTTTAGATAGTATAAAAATTAACTTATTTTCTAAAATATTAAACCTAACATGGACAATATGTCTTTCAAAGTCATCACGGTTATGTCTTTTACAAAACAATCTGATTATATTAATATTAATTGAAAATGTAAAGTGAACAAAAGAAAGAAAAACCAAGTAAACTGCAGAAGTAAAACAATAGCAATGCAGCATGGTGGATTAGCCCCCAGTTTTGTGCTAGATTCCCCTTCCATGACCTTGCAATGGATAGGTTGAAAGATATTAGAGGTTGAGAGAACACATAAATAACTTTTTAATGTCCACTTATTTATTTACTTTCTAAACTTATTTACACAAATAAAATGTCAAGGGGTCCTGTAGCCTATCCTAACAGTGTCAGAACCCTGCTTATACTCACACTTACACTGTTCTAAATGAGTTTAACTAGTTAGCCTAACATGCACAAATTTTGGATGCAGCAGCTAGCTAGACTGCTTGGAAAAGTTCATGTGAAGAGAATGTTGTAAACTTCATTCATATAGTCCCCACGTCATTATTTACATCAAGAGTTGGGAGCTGTCAGACGTAGAGACAGTTTTAACCATACGCTGTCTGCAAAATAATATAAATATCTTGAATTAAATGTCAGCAATAATTGTTTTCCCCTTTTTTTGGTACATGAAAATTTTTCTAAAATTCCACATATTCTTGCTGCTTTTCGCCCACCCCCACCATGACTTATCGTCTAACGGGGAGGAGTGAAACCTTTAGATTTGTCAAAAATTTCAATTTCCAGTTTTCGATGGATCTCGGTGTTTTAGGGTCCCCTGATACCGAAAATGTGTGTGTGTGTGTGTGCGTTTCTGTGTCACAGTTTCTTGAGGACAGTCTAGACCTAAAACGGCTCAATGGAAAAATACCAAACTCAAAACTTAAGC
Organism: Erpetoichthys calabaricus; assembly: GCF_900747795.2. Taxonomy (NCBI): domain Eukaryota; kingdom Metazoa; phylum Chordata; class Cladistia; order Polypteriformes; family Polypteridae; genus Erpetoichthys; species Erpetoichthys calabaricus. The sequence goes on along the minus strand of NC_041395.2, from coordinate 147,766,734 downwards.
CTGTTCTGAGATGACATTGTGCTGATTAGTTGAGCCAAATTGTACAGGAGAATTCTTTTTGTCAATTGCTATTGTAATGATATATTTTTCATCAGAAAGATCAGCATCAGAGCGGTAAATACATACTGAAATGTTATAGAATAGTTCGGGTTGGTTACTAGGGCACAAAGCCTACTGACACTCACGTCCGAATTTTTTTTATCTTAAGACGAAGACTTTTATCAGACATTGCAGGTAAGTGACAGCACTTATATGATCAGAGTGGACAAACTCCAGACTCCTAAACTCAGCTGTTAAACTGAATATCCATCTGTCAGTGCATTTACTGAACCTGCTTAATACAATTTTAGAGTCATGGGGACTTTCAGCCTGTCCTAGCAGCATAAAACAGTGGCAGTAACCAATCCTGGAACAGTAGTTATTACTTTGAAAGATTAAAAATAGACAAAAACAATTCTTGCAACTTAAAAGTAAACTTACTAATTTTCTTATTAATTCATGATATTTCACTTACACTAAACTAATTATAGTCTGAGTAAATATTACGAGATGACAAATAAAAACATTTTAGCAAATATTCCTAAACATAACTGCGCCCCTTAAAATGTGAAGAAAATTTATTAAATGTGCTAATCACTGGTAAAACAAATGTTACCTAGCGCTCCTATTTGGTATCTATTATACAATAATTGTAATGTCCACTTAAAGTATAAAATAAGGAACCCCTAATTTATTCATGCATTCATTTTCAAACCTGCCTAATTCAATTGTAAGTTTGGTAGTGGTTGGGGCTCTATTGATGAGTGCCAGTCCATCACAAGGTCCTTTTGTTCACACGCCCACACAAGACCGATTTAGAGTGTCCAGTTAATTTATGATGAACAACTTTGAGATGTGACAGAAAAACACTGGTGTCTGGGGAAGACTCGATTCAGACATGGGCAAATGTGTAAATTCCAGGCAAGACAATACCCACACCAGAATTTGAATCCAGTCTCCTAAAGCGTTGAGGTGCAGCACCATACTCCCCACCACCACGTTTATCCAGCCCTTGTTTATTTTCTTGAATTAACTCCACATTTTCTTTTGAATGGCAAATCTGTTCATGTACAGAGTTTGGTCAATATACTGTATTGACAAAAACACTACATCTTTTTACATTTCCCTCTGAGTCTAGAGTGTCATATTCAATAGCTGTTATTTTACACATTTGAAATGTAAATGTTCATGTTCTATCATAGTGAACTGATTTTTTTTAATATGAAAGAAAATTTTCTACACATTAATGTTAATATAAACTTAGTCCTAGGGAATTACTGTGGCTTCAGGATTTCATTCCAACCAATGGAGGGATTTCATTTGACTCTCATCTGTTTTGGGAACTATCCTTTAATAATGATAATGCAGATTACTTGGTGTCTTTTCTATTTTTTTGTTATTCTGCTGTGCTAGCCCACTTATTGATGTTTGAATCTGGTAAGGAAAGTAAAATATCTATTTATTTTGGCTAGGTATTTGCAGATTTTATTATATTTTACAGTGTTCTTGTAATATTTGTTACATGGTTTACCACTCTCCAGTTCCATGATACACAAGAATGTATGAAGTTTCTGTACATATAGTAGGAAACAATAAACACTTACTATTAATAGGAAATTAATATAATTCAACATGTTTGATTTGTGCCATGGTCATAATAAAGGTAAGTCCATCCAGTCACATAAGAAACAAGCATGTTAGTAGTTGGCGCTCAGGGTGTGTCATTATATGCATGTTTGTATGCCATGGCCACTTCTGAATGTCATTATTTCATAATATATTTCTTTGTTATACAAGGGAGTTTTGTTTCAGACCAGAATAGTGGCAAGATTGGCTCTGCTTCCCAGTGACTCCATTAAAGGAAAAAGTGCCTCTAAGAGAACAGAATATTTGTCTTTTGTCTGATACTGTATATGAAATATTAAAATACAGTGTGACATTTAACATTAAGCATTCTTTCTAGACATTAAAAACAATGTTTTTAGTAGGCCTTGGCTCAATGTTGCCTTTTATTTTAGCATTTTTCTAAGTATTACAAATGTATTCTCTGATGTACTGTACTTGCTGTCTTAATAAAACAAGACATAAAATTCATTTTTTGACCTGCTTGATCTAATCCAGAGCCAAGGAGGGAGGTGCCCAGCACAATCATTCACACAATGTCAAGTGCATAACCATTTTGGGTTGTTTACAGGGACCAAAATACAGTTGACAGAGGAAGGAGAGATAACTAGACCCAGGATTATGATATAACTGTCTGTTTCCTCCACAGTCTGGACCTTACTGACCATAAAGATTAGTGATCCTGTGCTGTCTCCACCCACCGACTTGCCCTAAGTATAAGCCAAGAATCCAGACTATAAATTTCTTCTGGCCAAGTATTATTGACCACTGCATTCTTTGTGCACAGCCAACTTCCACTCATCTCCTCAGAAATAAATATGACTTTTCCACATGGGATCAAAACCCTCACTGTTTCTTTAATATTAGGCAAATTTACAGTTCAACACTTAATCTATACTGCAAGTCTTTCAGAATGTGTAAGGAAAACTAAAGTATTCAATGAAAAACCTGTACAGCAAAATTGCTAGCAGAATTGAAACAAAGATGCTGGTTCTATGAGAGAACAGTGCTAACCAGTGTGACACCGAGGAGCTTGCTTTCTTTTTGTTGCTTTGAGTCATATTCTTGTATTGTTTGTAACGCATAGTATAGTCAGTGTAAGTTGCCACATGAAAGAAAGTTTGATGTTATAGTCACTTTATAGTCACTTCTTAAAATTAGTCAAAGTACAGCTGGATCATTAAACTAATAACTGCATGATCATAGACATACATGTGGTAAACTCACAGAATGCATCTGTGTTAACTTTTTGTTAAAATCCAGAAAAACAGAAATAAAGACCATGTTCAGAGAGTAAAATAGGATACATTTAATGCAAATTAATAGATTTTCTAAAAAATGAAAAACTAAAAATATACTTTAAAAAATCTTGCATTTATTTAAGAAAATGATCATGTAAAAGAAAATAACAAACACAAAATGACAGTTGAATTTTTTAATTCAATATAAATTTAAAAAATTACACAAAATTCTGAACCATAATCAAAATAATTTCTTACAGAGACAATTTCCTGTCATTAAAGAAATACTCAACCCCAAAATATTTTTTATATGTTACTTACCCCATATAGTTTGTAGTGATAGCCAAGGAAAAATTTTAGTCTCACGCTTTCATGCAAAATGGAAATAACAAAGTTTCTCATTGAATAGTTGTCTAGAGTGACCAACATTGATCAACAGCAAGCAATATGAAATAAGTCCACGAAAAAGTCTCATGTTACTCATGTCACAAAATCCAAGTACCAAGTCATTCATTTGTATGCTTGCAACATCCCGAACACAAGTATTTTTATTGTTCAATAAACCACTTGAAGAGAATGCATGAACTAAAACAGAACATGTTCAAATTATATCAAGTATTTGGATTTAAGATGATTCCCCTCCCCCATTCATTGCTCATGAGTCCAACCCAGTGACAGCTTATTCATTTTCTAACACTGCGCTACTTGTAACTGCAGAACTGCAAAGTTCACTGAGAGATATAAAAAAACTAAAGGTTGCAAGTTAAAGAAAAGCAAATGAAAACATGGTCAGGAAGCGAATATGCCTCCTCCATCCATCCACCCATTTTCCAACCCGCTGAATCCGAACACAGGGTCACAGGGGTCTGATGGAGCCAATCCCAGCCAACACAGGGCACAAGGCAGGAACCAATCCTGGGCAGGGTGCCAACCCACCGTAGGACACACACAAACACACCCACACACCAAGCACACACTAGGGCCAATTTAAAATCACCAATCCACCTAACATGCATGTTTTTGGACTGTGGGAGGAAACTGGAGCGCCCAGAGGAAACCCACGCAGACACGGGGAGAACATGCAAACTCCACGCAGGGAGGACACGGGAAGCGAACCTGGGTCTCCTAACTGCGAGGCAGCAGCGCTACCACTGCGCCACCGTGCCGCCATCAAATATGCCTCCTACTCGTGCATATCCAAGATGCTACAAGGAGACGTTCAGTGTAGTTTCACAAATTCCAGCTAAATAATCCCAAGTAGTGGTGAGTGAACCACACTGAATATGCTTCACCTTGCGGAAATTTTGGGGAACTCCACTGAACTCAGAAAAATGCTTTGAAGTCAAATGGGAAGGATAAACTGGGCTAGTTTTGAGTGGATTATAATGGTACAATGGTCATTTAAATATTCCTGATAGCAAAGAAAATATCTGCCAAGTATGCTTGACTAGTTATTGTGGTCACAAATATGACACGAGCTGTAAGGCGGGAGTGACACCCTTACAGAATCAATAGTAGGTACTCACGTCTCTTGAATTGAAAACTATAGTTTTTTTTTCCAGCTGCTTTTTTTTTCATTCACTACTCATGCTACCAAATAATTGCAACACTAAAGCACGTGGATTCTTCCCTCCTTCTTGTTTGCATCAATGCACAGCACCTTGGGTAATACTACTAAAGGGGTAGGAGCACATATTACATACAGGTCACATACAATTCCATACAAAAAGACATTTCTTTTAAGACAGGAATACAACAAAATACATTTCCAGTTTTCTTCTGCATGTATGTTTTGTGTTTAAATGAACTGTATTTGTACTATTTTCTCAAATTTTTAGCCCAATAATAAGATTATATACTCGGGAGGCTATCTCATTCAGCATTGCTTCTTCATCTTTGTGATGTTACGCTGGCTGGTGGGAAAAAAAAGGTTAATCCAAGCTGGCTTCATGATGAATTTTCAATAAGGTATTCATCGAATATTCATGGTAACTGGTGAATACTGCTGTTTTGCTGCAAAAAACGTTTTGGCAAATTTCACCAATCAACACTAATCCCAAGGTACACCTGTTGTGGATACAAATATAAATGATCAGTGGGAGGTGGGAATACAGATCATATATTATGTATGCAATCTCCACCAGATCTTAATTTCTACCCAGGACTCTGGAGCTGTGAGGCAATAGTGCTAAACTGTAATCGTCATCAAACTGTATTACTGAATGAAACTTTCTACTTAAGCATATTAATTGTCTGTTTTATGTCCTAACTTAGTCAAGATGGAAATCCCTTTTTGATTTTGTTCACTTTTATTAGGTACTCCAAAGGGTTTTGTAACTTTATACAGCAGCATTAATATACTTGCCCTATTTACTTGGTAAGAGAGTCCATTCTTATTTATTTTGAAATGTTTTTCCTTGCTAATAAATGCACTGTTTCAACTAACACAGAACTAAACTGCACTTTCTGCATTCAAGTTGTCTGAACCTATGTCTGCTGTTTGGTAATTTTTACCACATTGATACAATTATGGACACTTGATTCCTGCATAATAAAAAAACACACAAATTGATCTAGTTAACATACTAGTAAACACAATGCTGCATCTTTCAGAGCCAGTTGAAAGCAGGGATGCCCCTCTCATTTTGAAAATGCTTAGAATGACAACCTACTGTCAATATGAGCCCATTAGGACTGAGTTTTCAGAACTTATACTATCACTACTATTAGTACGACATTTAAGAACTTAAGAGTATCACCATTACTGATGAAAGTGGTTATTCAAATTGCACTGTTATTTTTTCATTCTTTTTGCCTATCTGAAGATAAAGTATAAAATGAATCAGATACAGTATCTGAGACATATATCAATAGAGGAAATACATATATTATTATAATCTTCTTCTTTCGGCTGGTTCCATTAGGGGTTGACACAGCAGATCATCTTCCTCCATATCTTTTTGTCCTCTCCATCTTGTTCTGTTACACCCATCACCTGCATGTCCTCTCTCACCATATCCATAAGCCTTCTCTTAGGCCTTCCTCTTTTCCTTTTCCCTGGCAGCTCTATCCTTAACATCATTCTCCCAATATACTCAGCATCTTTCCTCTGCACATGTCCAAACCAACACAATCTCACCTGTCTGACTTTGTCTCCCAATCATCCAACTTGAGCTGACCCTCTAATGTACTCGTTCCTAATCCTGTCCACCCTCATCATACCCAATGCAAATCTTAGCATCTTTAACTCTGCTACCTCCAGCTCTGTCTCCTACTTTCTGGTCAGTGCCACCGTCTCCAATCCATATAACATAGCTGGTCTCACTGCCATCCTGTAGATCTTCCCTTTTATTCTTGCTGATACCCATCTGTTACAAATTGCTCCTGACACTCTTCTCCACCCATTCCACCCTGCCTGCACTCTCTTAATAAACACATACTGTACCCTTCTTTTGACAAGTCTTCATCCATTCATCCATTTGTTGACACTGTCTAGTTTTATTATATTTTAGGGGAACATGAATTTGCAACCTATCATGGCAGTATGAGGCCAATGATTTTAAATATTATTTTTTCCATCAATACAGTATTAAAAGTATACAGTGATAACCCTTCGCAATTCCCAGACTGATTCCTGGAAATGTAACATTTCTGTCTTTATAGGCATTATGGACAATAAACTTCAAAACGTATGAATGATACTTGACATAAGCAGAAAATACAGTGTAAGATGACACTTTAAAAATGCTTTGGACCTCATGTTTTCTAATGAAAATGCTAATCTAGGCATCAATTTTCCTGGGTTGCAGAAAGATTATGTTGGTAAGTAGCCTTAACTAAATGTTTTAATTAAAAACAACTCCAGAAATATTGACCTCATCCATTCACTTTGTAAGTCAATGGTAGAGTTCAAGGTTACAGTGAGCTTCTGCTGATGGCATTGGGTGGAAGGTCTTGGATGGGGTTCCAGTCCATCCACCACCCACTCTAACTCACACAGGGCTAGTATAGAGTTTTCAATTAACTTAACATGCATGTCTTTAGGATCAAACCTTATTTAGACATTCAAACTCAACATAGGTAGTGTGTCTGGATGTTTTAAGCTGCAAGACAACAGTACAAACCACTCCAGAAATGCTTATTTTTTTTGTTTATGTATTTCATAAGTCTCATTTGGTTCTGTATTTACTTAATAAATGTTCCCATATATTTAAGGATACAGTAAAGTTTTTAAACACTTCACTGTATAAGTAAAACTGATATATCCTGTAATGGTACAAAGTATTATTTCTGAGATTCACAAAATGAGCAATAAAGTATTCACTAAATAATGTCATCTGTGTCTCTTGTGCATTTTTTACCTTTATTAACCCTCTATTTATATTTTGAGATGTGGTTCATTTAATGGTTGAAAATTTATATTATCTTAAAATACTAGTTTTGCATCTTCCAAAGTGTCAACAGCTAACGTATTTTATACTTCAACATCAGAAAAAAACATTTTTTTGGTAGGTGTCATAAATAAATACACATGTTGTTTCAAAACAAATAATTGCCAATACAGTATGTATTCTTCCTTCGATGTATATGTTTATGTGTGCCTGCATCTCCGAGAATGTACAAGTTAAATGAGAATGGAACATTATACCTTCATCAAAATTCTTTTAGTTCTTATATGTCTCAGAACACTGGTTTTACCAACACACTAGTAGCATGAATATTCAGCTTTTTTTAATCCTCAAATATATTCTAAATCGTTACTGTGCTGAGGATTCTGAGATCTAAAAACCTAAAGGCAAGCTGTTTCAGTACATATAGCTGAGTAGTTCTGGATATTCAGAGCAGAATAATAAAAAGCTTATGAAAACTTTGTTAATCAAGAGTTTCTTATTAGTACGTTCTTAGTAAAAACTCACAAGTCATTTATTTTAACTTCAGGATCTCAGAGCATGAGCTGGAGGGGTTCCTCATATATCAAAGTCGGTTCATTTGTCAAAGAACAAATAACATACTTAGATTTGAATTCCTGACTATATTTTTCATTTGCCTAAGGACTGAAAAGCTCAGAGAGCCACTTTAATCTTAATTCTGCTCAAAGATTTAGTGGCTCCCTTTGATTATGATAAGCAAGCACTGATAAATTTTGAAGAGCTACATATGTTATATATGTAAAATGAAATATAAATGTAAGATTGCTATTTTATTTTTTTAAATAAACAGTGAATGTTTCTTTTAAAAATATACAGTATTTCTGTTTAGCCTATTGCATGAATTACTTCTTGTACATGTACATACTGTATGATGTGAAGAAAATGCTTGGTGACATGAATCCAAGATAGGATGGAAGGAGAAATTTAGACTAACGACAGGAAGGGACAGAGCATGTGACATTGAACAATAATTGCACTCAATTAGTGGATTCACATTCAGTAAAAATAGCAGTATAAACCCCCATGCCCCCCCAAAACAGTTCTACAGAGTTCTACTGACCATGTTACTGTGAAACAATTTTTTCAAGCATTAATTGACAGAAGACATGCATGGATTTAAGAAGTGTATGAGAAGGGCAGACTATGACACAGACCACTTTCTAGTATGTATACAGTAAAGGTAACACATTGCTGTAGCAAAAGAAAAAACTTGGCAAAAACAACAAAGATTTGACCCAAAAAATGGTCAAAGATTAAAACGTAAAAGCGAAATTTCAGGAGGAAATTAACGGAGAACTGTCATTGTTGAGTGCTGAACCAGTTATAAAAGAGCAGTGGAATAAAATGAAATGCACTATAAACTTCAAAACAAACAGTATGGTTAGAAACAAAAAGGCAATATAAATTATTTCTACACATGGTGAAAGAGAGAAACAATGTTAAGTTTAAAATTTTCAGTAGACACACATGAACAGATATAAACTAGTGCAAAGAGAAAAGACATGTCAAGTCAAATAGTGTAGAGAAAATAAAATCAGAGGAAAAAAGGAATGCAAAGGAGACTGAACGTGTTTTGGAAAGAAAAGGCATTAGATACATACTGTATAATGGAGAACAGGGCAGATAAAGAATAAACTGTAGCTTGATTGTGGTTAATTGTACAAAACAAAATGCTGAATAAGTTGGTAATAAGGAGGAGATTATTAAAGACATGGGTACTTTAAACAACTATTAAACCCACCAGAAATTGCAATGCCCATGATTATGAAAGACCAAATATGTTAGTGAAAAAACCAGGATGTCAAAAAGTAGTGAAAAGTATTAAAGATCTAAAGAACACTAAAGCCCCTGGAGAAGATATTACTGTGGGGCTCATAAAAAGGACAAGAACTATGAGCTGAATACACACCCTAGTGAAAGAAGTGCAGCAGATGAAGAAATGCCAAAGCAATACTTCTCTACTATCATTCAACCGATTCATAAAAAGGATACTACAACTCATTTCCAGAACTATTGTAGCATTTCACTGTTATTAAATAGTATCTACAGAATCTTAGACCGTCTAAGATTAATGCATACTGGTTTACTTCATATACAGAAGATATAATTGGGTAATCATTAAAATGGGTTTCTCTGAAACAAGTGTACCATTGACCCTCAAAAACATTAAAACCTGAGTCAAAGTTCAGAATTAACTCATTTAGCCTTTCAACATCATAATAATTTGAACAAGGTGACATAATATCGACCCTCATCACCCAATTACAACAGCAAAAGATTTATAGAACTAGATGAGGAACCTCATAGTGTGGGTCTTTTTCTCAATTAAAAGAAAATTAAATATGTGATCAATGTGAGAGAACAGCATATATATGCAGACATTAATAGTCTGCAATTAAACCAGTACTATATTGACAGAGTTAGAGAGTTCACATAACTTGGATCCAGTCTAATCAATACTGGTTTAGAAATCAAGGCCTGATTAACAGCATTCAACCTGTGTTGCTATGCTTTCCAAAACCCATTAAGATCATCCTTAATATTCTGCAGAAACAAGCTATGGATCTGATAAACTTTGATCCAATGATGATAAGCAGAGATGAAACCTGGGATCTCATTATGTTGGATGAAAAGACCTTCAAATATCAAACAAATTAAGATACTATGAAAAATGTATGGACCAATACAGGAAGCAGGTAAATGGTGAAGTAGAACTGTTAAGAACTTTTATGACCTCAACACAATCCGGATTGCTATGGCTTGAACATGTAGAGAGAATAGTTGACACAAGAATAACAACTTTTAAGAAACAAGGGAAGGTTAGAAGGTCTAGGAAGAGATAGCTGGATGTTACAGAAGACATTGAGAAGTTAGGAATAAGAACTTGGAGAAGGAAGGCAGTTGCAAGATCAGACTGAGAGTGTATATGTACAATAATTGTTCATAGTAGACAGTCACAGTGGATATCAAGTACACAGTCATTCCCTTCACTAATAAAGGAACTATAAAAAGTAACTATAATAATAAATAATAATAATAATACTGTTTAGAGTTCATATAATTCCATTAAACCCAACTAGAAATTTTATCAATGGTTAAGATTATTATGACCCACAAAAATTAGGGAAAGGCTGCTTTAGAGTCCATACAAAAAAGAAAAAAAGGTTAAAGGTACATAATGAAAAAATAAAAAGAAGCTTAAAAGCTGTGAGTTTTGCCATAGATATACAGTACTTGCATGACATACCTAATTAAAGCCCAATGGCCAAAACATTTCTACTATTTTTATTCAAAGTTCTAAAGATTTAGTCTAAACCGCACTTAGGTGAGCCAAAAAGAATGACCATATTTCAAATGTTTATTCTACAAAAACACTACAAGATAAAATAAATTTCATTATGACACAAGAAAGGACATACAAAATAGACTTTTTTCAATGTGTTTTAAATTTGATGTCTTCAAGGTGGTGTGGCCATCATTAGTGATACACTCTTCGAGACAATTTCTGAATGCTCTCTTGACTCGTTCAGCCATTTCAAGGGGAATAGCGCAGATTTTGTGATGAATAGAACCCTTGAGGGCTTCAGTGTTTTGAGGTCAGTGTGTATACCTTCAACTTGAGATAATCACAAGGATAAATTGCACAGAGCAAGATTAGGTGAACGTGAAGGCCATCCGACATCACCACACAGCTTCCCTGGAAACATCTCCTGCAAAACTTGCATGGATCGCCACGCCATATGAGCTATTGCTCCATCCTGTTGAAACCAGGCATCCACCACATCCATTCCTTCCAGTTGGGGTCGCAAAAAGTTCTCTAGCATTTCAATGTAATGTTCTGAAGTGACGGTGTCCGTTGCTCCCCCCTCCTCAAAAAAGTAAGAGCCTACAATGCCAAATTCTGCAACGGCACACTAAACTGTAATACACTCACTGTGCAGGGGTCTCTGATGAAATTCACAAAGGTTGGTTTCAGCCCAATAGCAAAAGTTTTGCTTATTTACGCAACCATTCAAATGGAAATGTGCCTTGCTGCTGCAAATGACGATTGGCATCTCGATGAACGGTTTTCAAAATGTTCGCACACAACTCTCTACGGCTTTCCCAGTTTCTCTCAGTGAGTTCCTGCATTACCATCCTTTTGAACGGATGGAAATTTAGGTCCTCATGCAAAATCCGCCTCAAAGATGTATTGTAAATGCCTAACGCAGAAGCATGTTTGCGCTCTGAACATCTAGAAGACGGCAAAATTGATGCCCTTACAGCTTGGATGTTTTCAGGTGTTCGTACAGTCCAAGGACGGCCTGGAGATTTTTTATTCAATGTTGTACATGTCTGTCTAAATTTAGCCACCCACTGAAGAATTGTTTTCCGATCCTGTGTGTAGTGTATATACAGTATTATGTCCATTTACCTGTCTATCCATAGTAGGTTCTACCTTGTCTGGACTGCAGTGACTCAGAACTTATATTTGCAGCATTAGCTTCCAAGGCAGAAACCTGGTTTGGGTAAGATACCATTGTATTATTACCAACATTTGTGTTCATGTCATGCCAATTTAGAACTGAAAATCAACCTAACATTCTTTTGAACTTTGGGAAAAAACTGGATTTCTAAATTTAATCCCATTCAAACCTCATTCAGAAGTTAATGAACCGAGATATAGGCACCATGAGGTAATTAATTTATTTGCCATGTTACCAAGAAGCTCTACGGTATTAATTCATTCATTGATTTAGAGTGTCAGGGGGACAGGGGATATCTTAGCTGCATTTGGCAGAATACACAGACCAATCCTGGATAAGGTGTTTGGTAATCAAACGGCACATTTACCCTCACCAACACTGAAATATAATATAATATAATATAATATAATATAATATAATATAATATAATATAATATAATATAATATAATATAATATAATATAATATAAAAGCTGTCAGAGAATAACATGGCAGAATAATAAATATTATATTGAAATTATTTAATAAAACTACTGAAAGGCTACGTCAGTGGAATGTGGCATCTGCAAAATGAAAAAACAATGATAAAGGTTATTTCCATGCTGATAAAAACTAGGTTAGAGATGCAACATTTTAGCTTGTGATGACTTTCACATGATTAGAGCAATGTAGACTATGCTGTCTTAACATTGTGTCTATAACCTTTTCTTTTCTTGCTGTGGAAATAACTATGCTATGAAAAAAATCAAAGAAAATATATTCCCAACAAAAAATATACTCAGTTGAAAGGCAAGTATGAAACTAACAAGGAAGAAAAATATAAAAGATCAAATTTCTATGGCACGAAATGTTGGATTAAGATTGAACACTATGGTATACTTCATAATCCATTAAAAAGTGCAGTGTTTCTACTGTAATAATTTTTCCTGTTTTTCTATATATTATTAATCAGTTCATGGAAAAATGGTTTTATCATTGTCATAGCGTGGTGGATGGAAAAAAAGGGAGCAGAAATGCATGTTGTGTAACAGGGAAAATCTCCAGGAGCCAGAAAATGACAAATCATCTTACCTCCAGGTTGCAGGCTAATATAATTATGTGTAAATAATTTGAGAATCTTTCAATAACTTTATTATTGCTACCCTGTTGTTGAGCAATTTCTTTCCCTTTTAGTGCTTACAGACCAAAAGTAAATAATGAAGCACCCAACTAGCAAGTGGCTTTAATAATGTGTTGCTCACACTTCTTGTTGCTACCCTGCAGATTTTAGGACATTGGCAGATTATCCATATTGAAATTCGGCTACCTTTTTCTGTTTTTTATGATTGTATTTTTTCCCTGAAAGAAGTGACAGATAATTACATTATGACAGCAGAAGAATCGAGTGCAACAATCTGTAAAGAGATGATAGCACTGCAGGTGTAATACAATATGTCATCAGCAAAATTAAAAACTTTGAGGTGATTCTTCAAGATGTTGGACATAATTGTTTTACAAAGAAATCAAGACACCTTGGCTTGTAAATGCAGATCAATGACAGACTGCAGCAGCATTTTTTGACATTCTTTTACTGGCTTATGTGTATTTAAATGTCTTGCAAAAATAACTACATTGTTCTGTAAGTCTAATCCCTCATTTTTGACATGTTAGAAAATACTTAAACAAAATGATACACGATTTCTAAATATATTATGTTACATTTATACTGTGAGAACTTTCAGGTGCCCTTATCAAAACCACAACCTCACTCTTCTTAAAGCACACATTGAGTGGTAAAGCTAACAAATAACTTTCTGGGCTGAAGATTTTTCTTTTACCTTAGCAGTCAATGTCATTTTCTTTTCTGCTCAACAACCAGGTTGGAATGTTCACGGTTGCCCCTATGGCAGGCACACTGTAATCCCAAAACCTTTATGCAAATCCTTCACCACAAGATGGTATCTTCAAGGTGGGACAATGTAACAGAGTTAAGGAGTAAATCTGTCTCAAGAGGGGGAACCAATACTGGCTTCCTGTGCTGACACAGAATACTCTAGTAGTTTGCCTTTTTGGTACGTAGGGGTATTCACTTTGCTAACACAAAACTTTGCTTGATTACTCACTCCATTCAAAGTACAAGGAAGAGCAAGCTCATTGGATTGAATTTTCGAGACCTGCTGTAAGCAAGGTACAAACAGTGTATTAGGCCAGATAGTTATTACAAAAGAATGAAATATAAAATGTTTTTACTTTCATAAAAAAATCTTTTTCTATGGCTATATCTTAAACATGTAAAATTTGTCATAATTAAAACTTCATTCTAGAGCAGATGTAGAATTTCAAACATGGTTTTAAAGCTGTCACCTTTATAAAATTATACACTTTGGTATGCCTTAGTTAATCTGTACAGTCTGTACAACAGCCCATATAACATCAAAAATCACCTTTCACACATTATTAAAACATCTCACTCCTTGGTCCTAAGACTGAAAAAAGTAAATTGGATGTCAGCATAATTTTTTTCATAAATGATTTTAGTAGTTCTATAGAAGTCATACTTTCTGTTGTTCTACTGATGTGCAGGATGTGGCAATATAATTGAATATGTTTTAAAATGCTGCCAAAAACATATGCTGTGCACATTCCAGGCAAAAGGTCTTTTTATCAGTAAAAAACAATAATGGATGTTGAAATGTGATGTAAAAACTAAACAAAATACAATACAAGTAAAAATCATGCCGAAATGTGTTGCTTTTATTTATGTTTTAACTTAAATGCTCTGTTTCTCCTGCAAATTGTTCTACCAGCAATATCTGTCTGGCTCTATTGAACTAGCAGTCTTTCTTTTTGGCAGCTGGCTTAAAAACTGGTGTCTAGTTTTTGTCCCTGGTCTCTGTGAATCATACAACAATCTGCACTGACGGAAAGCTGGCAGCTTTGGAACTGTCTGGCTAAATGAGTTCTGACTGCTGCAACTGTCAAATGTTAGGCTGTGCTTCACTCTAGGACCCTAATTGACAATAATATTCAAGTCAGAACCAAAGGACAAATGATTAACATATATTTTATTCATTTATTCTAATGGATCTTTTACATTGGAGTGTTGTGGAATGTATTCTGTTGAAGTTATTATACAGTATGTACTAGGTATGTACATGCTTTTTCAAAAGCATTTTTCAATTAACAGTTTCGTTGTCCATATGTCATGAAAAAAATAAGATAACATAATACTAAACTGTTGCTAATTGTTGTGTTTGTATAGAATAAGATGGTTTAAATGTTCAATTTCATGAATATATTTAAATTAAATATACATATAATTAAATTGCAATAAGAGGGTTTCTTGACAATATAGATTACATGAGACTTCTTGAAATCAGTAAGAAAGATACCAGAGGTCAGTGAACCATTGAAAAGAGAAGAGATGTAGGGGATCAAGGAAGGAGGGATGAACTGAAGAATATGTTAAGGAATGGACTGTAGTGCACAGGTTATGGGTCTGTGGTTACAGAGAAGATATGAAATGTCACGATCATTTACAGTGGATAAACAGGAAAGAGAAGCATGACATCAGAGGATATTTTGGGGTTTTGAGCTGTTTTTGGGTGTTGGTGAAAGGAGCAAAATCACTGGTCCTGGAGCAGAAGTAGGATTTATAGTTGGAGAAGAGGAGGCAGGCATTTCTTGCAGAGGATGTGATTAAGTTTTGAAAGAAGGATTTCTTTGCAGATAGCAGAAATGCAGAGAAGGAAGACAAGAGTGACCTGTACTTATCAAGGAGTTGAGCGACAGATCTACCATTTACTGGAAATCAAAGACCTTGAGGGAAGAGGAAGAGAGTTTAGGTTAGTAGTGTAGAACTATTGGCATGGGAGGCCGGACATGTTAACTGGAAGGAACAGCAGGAGTAGGGAGTGTAAGGGAGGAAGTCATGATGAAAAACAAATGTCAGTGAAAAATGAGAACTGCAGATAAGGTGGATATTAAGGACTATCAGTACTTCATTTGAATGATCAATAGGCAACTGAAAAGCATCAAAAAAGGTATTGACTACCTGAAAAATAAAATGCAACCTATTGACATAGTAATGACACCTTTAGCATGTTTTTTAGTTTATCAATCAACATTTTAGAGAAAGAAATTCAGTGTCTTCCTTTCTGATCAAGTATCCCTATCTGCCCTAAATGCCTTAAATCGATGTGGCTGCCTTTGAGAGCTTTGATGACTCACCTATCTCACCTACCTAAGTATGGTTCTGCTTATGTCACATTTCTTTCTTTTCTTCCATCTTCTTTCTGCTACCGATGAGCCTTTGTCCTGAACTAATTTCCCTACTACAGAATAGCACTCTGCTTTAAGGCTGCTTTAAACCTTCCATCAGGTTCATTGACAGCCAAAACTAGTCATGGCTCTCCTTTTTATGCAGTATTACCAGACTAACACTCCTCTAAAAGCTTCTGATGTTCCTGCACCTTTTTTGAGGTTTTATCTTGATAGATCTCTAAGGCACCTCCTTTGCTGCCTACATTAGAAAAAGACAATCTTTCCTGTCCAGAACTTACTGAACTGTAAGTTCCTAAATTGTCTCCTGCTAGTCATCATCCTTTTCAGGAGCAAAATAATTTAAAATCTGGTTTCATAAGACCATATATTGACCCTGTTCGTCTGAAGGTATACTAATCTCCTGGCAACACTCTTTTGCTTTCTTCACTTTCTGAAAGAGGGTATAGAACCTGCTGGTTCACCTGCCTTTTAGCAGCTGGCAAGGCCATAACATTTTTCCACCCAGATTGCATTTTACTCTCTTCATTACTGGTGCCCCAGCCTATTGCCATATCTAGATGTCCAACTGACAGCATAATGTCCTCTAGTGGAACACTGTATTGCCACACTAACATTTAGTAACTTCCAATATTGTTATTCTCCTTCCCAAGACGTCTTCTGTGTGATTGTGCCCTGTTCTGTGCCAACATCACTGCAAAAAATGACATCCAAGCAAGTAAAAAGTTTTTACATCAAGCCATTCAGTCGTGTTTTCTTTAATATAAGATTTATTGACTTGTATTTAAGATTATTTTAAGGAATCTTGCCAAGTAAATTTTGCTTACCTCATTGGTAGATAATTTTTTTTTCTAAATAAAGGAAAACTTTTATTTAACAAAAATATTCACCAATGGGATAAGCCAACTTTACTTGACAAGATTTCTTAAAATAAGATAAATAATATTAAATACAAATTTCTTTATAAGTCAATAAATCTTGCAATAAGGAAAACAAGATTTAACAGCTTGATATCTTTTCATTGGCTGAGTTTTCATTTTTGTAGTTGTTCTACTGTCCTCACCCCAGCAAAACTTTGACAGCCAAGCAAATGTCTCTTCACATTATACAAAGTCCACAATAGAACAAGCTCTACATTGCCTCTCTGGTTTAGATATGAAAAAGTGGTAAAGCCAACCTTGCTGTTGTGGCAACGCAACAGGTCAATGCAAGTGTAGAGTTTATTTTATGCTTCTATTTTGAATTTTCTTATCTTGTTCATTTTTTCTAGTTTGTTTTATTTGTTTGAACTAGAATATATTTAAAGCAGGGTCAGAGCATTCTGACTACACACATGCATGGTGGATATGTGTTTTTTAATGAGTGCTTTAATGTATTCTTTGCATTGTTGATCAGCAAATTTTTAAATAAAGAAGGCATAAATGTTTTCCTTTCATTTACTCGCAACTTCTTACAATCAAAATGAATAAAATTTAAAGGAAAAAAATTTTTTTTTTGAATGATATGGTTTAGTCATTACTACTTATGCCCTTACAAAAGTATAACAGAAACATATAGCCTGGAAAAGGATCTTGACAGCAACGCATTGACAGCAGATGATAAACCTTTGCTGCTGTGTATGCTGTTGCCAAATGTTGCTTTTTTCAGAATGTGCTGTTAGGCTCATCTCACGTGGGACCAGTGATAGCTTATCAAAGCCTAAACAGTTCCTCTTCACCAGAAGCAGATAATAATGGTTTTCAATTTATCATAGTGGAACCATGGGAACGTGTGGTCAGGTGACAGCTGGATGGACAGCTTGACGGCTTCTGAAGCATCATGGGAAATAGCTGTCACCTGATTTCCACGGTGGCCACAAAGATAACCTTCAACATGACAGGAAAAACAAAGATTTGAATTGGGCAAATACCAGTGCATTTGAAGTATGAATGCCCCTCACTATAGCAATAAAGTACATTATTGATTTTCATTAGATACCTACAATTGATTTGACTTATTTATTCCTGTTTAAAGCATTTATGAAACAGAAAGCTGATTTTGTTTTAAGAAGGCATTGATTTACACAAACTGATCAGATTTTTCTAGCTTTAGGTTGCTTTTAGCGGTACTGAATGTTGCATATTATACCATGCACTGTATTTATCAGTTGTAGGTACTGTGGTGTGATGGCTAAGATCTTTGATTGTAAATCAGAAAGTTGCAAATACAATCCCCTTATTCCCTTTGCAGTCTTGAATAAGTGACTTAATTTAACATTGATTCAGTTATAGAAGTAATGCATGCTCTTGTACTATATATGTTTAATTTGTACATTTTGTTTCATTAAAGATTCGGCTAAAGTCAAATATGTAATTAAAAATCACATAATTAATTTCTAATAAATGCTTATATAAAAGCTAAAAAGTACCTTGAAGAAATGTTAAGTTTTGAAAATGCCCACCATTTTTACCAGGAAATACTTGCACGCATTCCCTTTTGGGGCAAGCATGGCAGCATCTCACAGATATTTTCCAAATTAACATTCCAAAAGACAAAACAGATACGTTTCTGTCCAGCACCCTACCACTTTGAGTGATTTACTTTTCCTGATATCGTGAATTTGTTTGCCACAGGAGAATCCCTTTACTGATTCTGAAATTTGAATTAAGACTTACATGTTAGGTTGCATGTAACAGTGAACAGGTGCTGCACTTCTGAAAGAAGACACCTCAAAATAATGTGCTTTGCATAGGTTCTAATATAGTTACAATGATATACTGTATTTGCTCCTGAATTCAATTGGATTAAATTGCAATATTTTACCATAATCTTAACTTGCCCTTCCCCTTACAGTTTAATGAGAAACCAGAGATTATCCCAGTATCAAGAACTGTAAGGCGGGAAGCAAAATCAAACTGAATGTCTGCCTGTTACAGACCACATTCATGCACACACAGTTCAAAAAATTGATCTTTAAATATGATTTTTTTAAATCGTACAATGTAGTTTTGTTTGTGACTTGCACTGATCAAACTAATGACATCTTCAATAAGCGTGTCACAATGATGAGTAATTTGTAAAACTTTTTATATTGCACATGTCACATGAAACTGCAAGCAGTGTGAGTCATTCAGCAAATATAACTTAAGTTATATTAAGTGCTTGTTAAGGCATCTTATTCATAATATTTATTAATAAGGCATCCAGTTCTGATAAACAGGCTTGAGTATGGTGTTTGGGCAGCCATGACATAGTTCATTAAGCTGTCTTTTCACATGCAAATTTTCTTTTTTAAGTTTTATAAAACAACAATAATTGACATGCATTTCAGAGACTGAATGCACTTTTGCGACAACATCATCCGAATGAATAGTCTGCAATGATATATTTTACACAAGTTAATTATGAGGTCTGAGGTAGAGTTCAGGAAGGTCTGACTAATCATCTTTAAAAAAAAAAAAGTATGCATCTTACTTGAAAATCTGTAAATTCCAACATCCCAGAGATATTTTGCATGATGCCTCACCATTGTCCATATGAGCAGATACTTTTTCACCTTTGCAATTCCTAGTCTGTCTAATTCTTATACAATATGTCACCAAACTCCATTGATTATGACAATATTAAACGAGCACTACATATGTTTTAATGTTTTTCAAATGGCTTTGTTCTACCTGCCTCAAGTTGGATTACTGAAACATTTTCTGTTATCTTTTGCTTTGAAATCTGTTGCAGTGCTAAAATTCACATGTAATTTGTTAATCTTTGGTTAAACACTAAAGAATGGTGAGCTAAGTCAAAACTGCAATGTAAACCAATTATATAATGTGAATAATTTAATAAGCCTATAAACTGTGTTCAGAGCATGATCAGAAAGGTTCAAAAATTACTGCCAAAATGTTAATTGTCAAACCATTTTGTTGTATCGTTGCTTGTTATGAAAGGCACCTTGTAACGCCAAAATATCTGCACACTCCATGTACATTGCAGTTATTACCCTCGTATTATATTGTGTAATATTTTATATTTATTTTTTGATTTGGTATTTTCCAAAAATTATACTAAAATAAAATTGAATTGATTAATTTACTGATTAAGTATGAACGTCAGTCATAAGCAAGAATCAACCCCCAATTAAACATTTGAAACATCTGCAACCACTTCTGCCTATCTCAAATTGAATTCAATAGCCCTGAGAAAAAAGAAATAACCTTTTGAATCCTTTTAATTTGCCAAAAAAGGAAATTCTGCAAGGTTACAGGGAGCTTGTACTGTCAGTGCTAAATAGTTTCCTCAACAACTCCTAAATAAAACACTTTGCTTACATCATGTTTTGCTTGGCAAAAAGCTGCAAAATATCTAACCATCCGTCTATTTTCAGAAACCTCTTTTTCAAGTATGGATTCACTGGGAGCCAAAGGCTATTTTAGGATCAGTGGTCGCAAGGCAACTATTGACGGAAAATATTTAAACAATATGAAAACTAAATATTCAAAATCTTTCGTTGTTATTATAGCTACTAATGACTTAAATAGATATGCATACATATTTAAATTATTGTTTATTACTACGTTTACAATGTAAAAATCTAATATCTGCAAAACAGAACCTATGAATATCTTCCGGTTTGGCAGATTCCAAATGAGTTGTCATTGGAGCAACTACAATTCAGCAGGCCAAATCAGTTATATTGAGAGCTCATAAGCAGCCCATTCAGGCTTGGCCAGCATAGTGATAGCATAAAACCAAGCAGTAATTTTCACTGTGGTGAGGTACTTTATTCAAAGGAATATATTTTAAAGTAATAATATAATATACCAAGCATGATAAATCACAAGGACACAAATTTAAAAAAATAAAATTGACCTTGTGGTATAATAGATTAAATTATACAATATACTAAAATTCACTAGTATCAGCATTGGTACATTTGTTTTTGAAGAATCAAATTAGAGAAAGAAGGTAAAATGTGAGGGGAAAAAGCATAGGTTTTTAGGTGCAATTGAAAAAGTGTGATGAAATGCATCAGGAAAATGTTTTAGAGATTGGGTGACATAATGCTTAATGAGCTTTGGCCAAGAACTGTTCAATGTGCATTTGGAATGATGAAAAACCTGGCATCAAAGGATCTCTGTTTTTTGGCATGGTGGTTTGGCACAAGTATACTGATGACAGGTAATCTGGAGTATTGAAAATTAACTGCTTCATAGTTCAGTTGCAAGGGTCTGATAATAACACTGTATTGCGCAGGAAGCCAGTGTAGTTAAGCCACTTGAGTGATACTAGGTTCATCATGCTTGGTCTGTATTAGACCTCTGGCATCAGTATTTTTCACCTGTATTCTTCTGAAATGTAAAACAAGAAGGCTATTAAAAGGTGAATTGCAGTAATCCAAGACATTAATTACTGCATCAGTGAAGGAGAAATGTTACACTCTAGAAAATGCATCAGGAGAGCAGAAGGGTCAAAATCTGTCAATTCTCCATATATTGTAGAAAGGTTTCTAAACCATTTCACAGATGAAAGAAGCAGTTAGTTTTGCTTGCTTTCACCTGCACAATGACATCATTGAAGTGAGCAGTAACCTTGTCTGGTATGTGTCCTGGAATTATCTTTTTATAAAGGTTGGTGTTATCCAAATATGAATGAAACATGAGGTAGCACTGATGAGTCAGGTATCCAAGTGCATAATTATTAAGAGAAACATGTAACCTTGAAGCATTCCACAAGACAAGTATACAGCAAGTCTAATTCACCATCAAGTGCATGAGGCAGCTTTGTTCAGAAAGATGGGTGCATAGCCAAAAGTAGCAGGTTCCAATCTAGTTCTTTGGGATCCTATAACAAAGGCAGCAATGAGATCAGGAGTAGCTAAGAAGGAGGGAAATCCAGCATCAGCATGATAAATTATGACATATATGTATGTTGTGATGAAGCTAATATCCTGACTGAAAAGATTTTGGCTTTTTATTTGGTACATGAGTGCAGTGCATAAACAGTATGCTTTAAGGTTTAGGACAATAAAAAAAAAATCAAATTGGCCCGACATTTGTGACAGAGTTGAGTTTTAGGTTCTTCTTAACAATAACTTATTTTGCATAGATAGGTGTAGTAGGGACAGACTCGGACTAAAGGGTATGGGTTAGTTATTTGTATTTTGTCTGAACTGTTGACCAATGTATATCTTTTCAATCATGATTGATGTGGCACTAGAGGGCATTGTCGCTCCTCAAACACCGCAGACAAACCTCCAAGACACCAAGTAAAAGCACCAAGAAATTTTAATTTCTTCTTTCTTTGATATTGTGCCACAGTGCACCACAATCACCCCAATAAACAATAAATCAATAATACAATCCAATAAACCAATCCTCCTCTCCCAGCAGCTCCATCACACTCCAGCTCAGCTTGCTGGGTCTCCCATAGTCCTTTATATAGTCCTTGACCTGGAAGTGCTCATGTCCTTCTGTCCATGTCATTTAATAGCACTTCCAGGTCAGATGAAGACTTGCATTTTTCTTCAGCCCGGAGGTACTTCTGTTCTTCCGTCCCCATGATTTGGGAGTACTTCTGGGATATAGGGAAAATAAAAATCCCAGCGACTCCCTGCAGCATCACACGATGGCACCCACGGCACCCAGCAGGGCTGTGAAGCCGAACTCCATCTCCCATGGTGCCCTACGGGAATCTAGGGCACCTCGATGCTGCAGGGAAGACGCCATCTAGTGTCCTGGATGTGTCGGCCAGAATGAACTGCTGGCCGTCCATCACAGTTCCCCACCCTTAGTGAAGCACAGTGGGGAGCAAAGTCCAGCCCCGTGAGGGTTGTCTTCCTCCAGGAGGTGCCATTGGCTGTGGCCGGTCCGTGGCTTCGTCCTACATAATAATCACAGGAGAACCATGGGGAGACATTGCACACATGTTTAACTTCCTCCCTGGTTCTCCTTGGACAATTTCTCCACACACGGCCCGGCCGGTGACATTTGTAGCACAGCCGCCTTCCCCCTGTGAGACTGAAAACAGTTTGGAAACGCTTGCACCACCCCTTTTTCAGCTGAGGATGGGTCGTCAGCCGCACATGAGCTCACCGCTCTACGCTCTATCAGGAGACCCCCGTTTCTCTTCCAGGATCTCCTTTTTAATCTAGGGCTTTCTCACAGTCTAGGTCTCTCTATGTGTAAGAGAGAGAGCCTTTGCTGTTTGCACCCCTTTTGATTTATGAATGACTGGGGCCGATGTCTTAAGGATCGAATCCATCCGGGAGGCAACACTATCCCGCTGCTCTGGCTTGTTCGATCCTTCCACCGGACACTCGGTCATCATTCCGGTCTCTTTTGTAGGACGCAAGGTTACTTGGCAGCCGATGTGAATCGATCGGACCGCCTCTGCACTCTGCGTCCCCTTATCCTGTACAGTACCAGTAGACTTCATATGTACTGCTGAATTAACCATCTTGAGAAGCTCCCGACCAAATCGCCATAGGTATTCTTCCACCCGTTTCAAAGGCGCTTCAGCCGCTGCTCCCAGCTCCTCCACTATCTTCTTAATTGAAGATGCGATCTGCAAGAAACTTTGTACAGGCTGTATCAAATTTTTCAGCTCCCATGTGTCAATATTATTATTTGAACTAGCAAAATACCCGCGCTTCGCAGCGGAGAAGAAGTGTGTTTAAAGAGGTTATGTAAACATATATATATATACATAAACATATATACATATATACATTTATATATACATATACACATCCACATATATAAACATATATCAACATATATATATACACATACATATACACACATACATACATACACACACACACACATATTTATATATATACATATATATATATATACATATATATAGACACATACAGACACATATATAGACATATTTGTATATTTACATATATATACATATTTGTATATCTACATATATATACATATTTGTATATCTACATATATATACACATATATACATATATATACATATACATATTTGTATATCTACATATATATACACATATATACATATATATACATATACATATTTGTATATTTACATACATACACATATATCTATCTATGTATATTATATATATATATATATATATATATATAGCTGATTACCCAGTGGATTCGCTCACTGAGTGCAAGAGAAAAACATAAAATGTATGTATAAAATAAGTTTAATTGCCAAATTTATTTTTCCACAAATAAAGAGCACTTACAATAACATAGAAATCAATATAAACAACATTAACATTATTATCATATGAGAATATGAAGTAATATAAAAGAAGCACATTGCATTTAAATATAAATTATTAAACAGTAAAATGTTCTTCTATAATACGCTACCGTGGCTATTCGTTTGTCTGTCCAGGATTTTAAATCAGCTGTAGCTCGCAAACCGTTTCACCTATTGACTTGAAATTTGGTACACATATACTACGTCAAGTCTACTATTCGCTTTCCCACACATATGAACATACATATATATATATATATATATATATATATATATATATATATATATATATATATATATATACACACATACACATATATACATATACATACATACATACATAGTGCGTTGCAACACGGGCTGTGATTGTTACATGGGAGGGAGAGGACAAATCACAGCTTCCCGCTTTCTAATCGGGCTTGTGATTGCTGCTTTGACGGATGCCCAGATCCCACAGTATTTCCCCTTAGGAGAGGCGTTAGGCAAGTGTAATTGAATAGCGGTGCTGCAAGTTATTACTCTTTTTATCTTCATTTTATTTTATTGTAGAATCAACTCACAGCTGCGCGCACCAGTGCGTGCGTGGCGGATGCGTACGGCTGACGTTTTCATTGTCTACCACCTTCGCTAATTATTCTTGAGGCAGATTGAAGACTTAAGTGCCAGCTTAACTGAAAAATTAAAGAAAACATACTAAGTTTTAAAAAAAATCAGTTTTAACGGGAAAAGATGCCGACGAAAGAAGAAAGCAGCGGGACGCTAGGGTGAAGAGCAAGCGCATCAACCTCTGAGGAAACGAATGGTAAACGTACAGTGAAAGGGGATAAATACTATGAATGGTCATGTCAAGTGTATTCACTCCACGTTATCGTGCAGTGCGCTGTTACTGGTATTTTGATAAAAGAATCTGAATAACATATAAGAAGCGTATAAATTATTAAACAGTAAAACATTAACATTTAAGAAGTAAAGATACATTGAGTACTACTGTAGTGCTTTCGGGTATAGTACATTTTTTGTTTGCCCATTACATGCAGAAATGTATACATTTTTTGGTGTACCTACCCAAGAACACGCGACATGACCCGGCAGTTAAAAATTTATCGCTCCAGCAATTTTAACTCTGTTACAAAGTCATCTAATATGGTATTGCAAACGGCAGCGGGAGCGTTTCTATAAACTCAATTTAAACTTACTGTTTACACCGTGCTTTGAAGATGCATAGTATGCGACACGTGTTTCGCCGTAATTGTGGGCTCATCAGGAGTACACAGTCACTGCACTCCCTTACAGGAATCGATCCTCGGACGTAGAGGCGAAGCCCCTAACGTTGCGCCACGGCGTGTGGTTCGTTCATTTGACAGCATGTAGATCGGGGAAATTACATTGCAGGCATTCGTAGTCTGATTCACAATCTGATTGTATGAGTGGTTACCTACCAGGTAACGCTTGTGGTTGGTGAGCAAGTCGGCTAACTTCTGCCGCGGTGCCCTCTTTCAGTTGCGAGAAGCAGATCATACAATGGTTGAAATAGTTTAATATATATAGCAAAATCACCGCGCTTCGCAGGGGCGAATATGGTATTGCAAACGGCAGCGTTTCTATAAACTTAATTTAAAGTTACGGTTTATACCGTGCTTTGTTTCATATTCTTTTCCTACCTTATCAATTGTGTAATGTGTTTTTTGAACAGGTTTGATTTATGGAAGTGATCACTCCTGCTGCGTTCAGTCACTTCACGTGAGCCGCTCTCTTGTGTGATGTTGCGATGTCCACGGGTTTATTTAATGTTAGCTAAGACCCGGCAGTTAAAAGTTTCTCGCTACAGCAATTTTAACTCTGTTACAAAGTGATGCAAACTCTCGTTTATACCTCGTGTCTTCTCATTAAACTTGTATCTCGCGAATATGGCATTGCAAACGGCAGCGGAAGCGTTTCTATAAAGTTAATTTAAGGTTACGCTTTACACCGTGCTTTTTTATACCTCGTGTCTTTTCATTAAACTTGTATCTCGCGAATATGGTATTGCAAACGGCAGCGGGAGCGTTTCTATAAAGTTAATTTAGACTTACGGTTTACACCGTGCTTTTTTATACCTCGTGTCTTATGAAGATGCTTGTATGCGTCACTCACTTGCTTCTTATTGTTTCGCTGCCTTGTCAATTGTGTAATGAACGTTTTTCCCGCGTGTGACTCGTGCTGTAAATGTCTTCCTTGTTTTTAGTTCACGTGATTACGTAGGAGGCGTGATGACGCGATACGTGACTCCGCCTCCTCCATTACAGTGTATGGACAAAAAATATGTTCCAGTTATGACCATTACGCTTTGAATTTCGAAATGAAACCTGCCTAACTTTTGTAAGTAAGCTGTAAGGAATGAGCCTGCCAAATTTCAGCCTTCCACCTACACGGGAAGTTGGAGAATTAGTGATGAGTGAGTCAGTCAGTCAGTGAGTGAGTGAGTGAGTGAGTGAGTGAGTCAGTGAGGGCTTTGCCTTTTATTAGTATAGATCAGCTGGAGGCCATCATCAGCCCTACCTCCCAGCCGTGAGCCAATGAGCACGTCCGTTTCTGGTGCATGCTCTGTTGGGTTTCGCAAGGGCGGCTGGGAATTGGAGTTCCGGAATGCGGCTAATGGTCGACTGTTTTAATTTAGCAGCAGATCGATCAGTCAGGTCCCGGACTTCCTTACCTTTATGTGGGGTGAGCGATTCCTCACTCGCCTCCTCCTTCCCCTTCGGAAAGTCCAAGTCCGTCATTTCGTGGACGAAGTAGGACACAGCAGGGCGTGGACCTTCTCCTTCCCATAATTCCTTGGGGCAGGTCATGTGTGTCTTGCCGGCAAACTGTAGGCGGAAGTCTTCAGCGCTTAAACGATTCATGGAAAGTGCACTACCGTCTTCGGGATTACCTCCTGCCTCCCGCAGAATCTCCGTATGATCTCCTTCTACGAGGTATGAGCATGGGACAAAGTGTATTACTTTAAAAATGTTCTCAATCCCTTCCCCGGCAAATACCGCGTCTTGGATGCCATCATCCGGAACTTCACCCTGATACGCGTAGCCACTCCGTATCTCATCCTGAACGCAGGCAACGTTGAGCGCTTGACTTCCCCTTGTGTTTTCGGTCTGCTTCGCCTTTTTCTTTCCCATGACAGACTGGCGAATGGGTTTGGCGGGTTCCTGTGTGTCGTGACGCTGTCTTGCGGGTTGTGTACACAGAATCTTTTTTCTTTTTTTCTTTTCAGGTTTTCTGCCAAACAGATGGCCAGAAATTCCTGCCGGCTACGCCACTGTGGCACTAGAGGGCATTGTCGCTTCCCAAACCCCGCAAACAAATGTTCAAGACACCAAGTGAAAGCACCAATAAATATTTTAATTTCTTCTTTCTTTGATATTGTGCCACAGTGCACCATAATCACCCCAGTAAATCAAAAATACAATCCAATAAACCAATCCTCCTCCCCCAGCAGCTCCGTCACACTCCGGCTCAGCTTTCTGGGTCTCCCATAGTCCTTTATATAGTCCTTGACCCGGATGAAGACTTGCATTTTTCTTCAGTCCCAAAGTACTCCTGTTCTTCTGTCTCCGTGACTTGGGAGTACTTCTGGGCTATAGGGAAAATAAAAATCCCCACATCTCCCTGCAGCATCATACGATGGCACCCACGTGGGGCTGTGAAGCCGAGCTCCATCTCCCATGGTGCCCTGCGGGAATCCGGGGCACCTCCATGCTGCAGGGAAGACGCCATCTAGCGTCCTGGATGTCCTATCACATTGTCTAAATTCATTGCCTTTTTTTCAGCTAAATATTATATTTTTCCACCTGTATGCGGCACACAGAAACTAACTGGATGATGCTTAAACTGTCATTGGGTTGCTAGTTGTTTTAGTGTTATTGTTGTTGTTTTACTTATTGAATGCTACCATTAATCAGATGTGAAATTCCATCTAAATAAAACACCAGACACCCGGGCCGTCACTGAGTTTATGTATGTAGCATTCACTGTCTGACAGAGACAGGAGTAAAGGATAGAACTAATGAAGCTGACAACAATCTGGGAAAAAGCTGGAAAATGGTCATAACCCCAAGCATGCGCAAGTGCACAAATAAGGGATGATATACTACTGTACATGGAAGATGCAAATATTATTGATACCTTTGGTGCATGGAATGTGCATACTCAAACACAAAATTATTTAAAATATTTGAAAAAAGCTTTTTCAGAAAGGAATCTATTGAAGACCAGGGAAAAATGCAAAATAGTGTTGATTGTATAGAACTTTCACGCATGCATAATGTAAGCGTAACCCATCTCATATTTATGTTTCTTTCCAGTCTGCTTCGCGTATGCATGATGTCACTACATGCTTGGTACTCCAGTTGGATTTGCATCCTGCTTGTGCTTAAAGAAAGAAAAAACTTTTTTGTTTGAAGGGTACATTGGCTAACCATACTGAGAATATTATGAGTACTGCAGGTGAATCCCAGTGCATCCACTCACTCGCTGCTGTGCCGAGTGGCTGATTTTATATGCTGGCTAAATGCATGCACAATTAGCCACATGGCACGTCACAAGTCAAAGAAAACCTTAAAGGAGCCCCCCACCCTAAGTGAGAAAACACATGCGGCCCTATGATATATTATTCATATCTAAAGTTTTATTACTATTTACAAAGCATTGTTGATCTTGATGGAAGAAAGAAGTGCAAAGCATCTGCACAAACAGACTAGAAACAAAAATGACATTCCAGCTACATCCAGAGCTGTGACTTTAAACAATTGAACAAGCTAGTCCTACGCCACCACTTAATGGTATGACCATTCAGAGGCCTAAAGATTGGAAGTTTATAAGCGCAATGATTTTTGTGAAGTAGTTAAAAAAAACAAGAAACAGGATGCATGCAAGTTTGGTAAGCGGCTACCATCCTACTAGGCACTTTACCGGTCTTCTTCACCCTAACATTGTAGGTTAACAGCTCGCCATATGTTTATTGAATATTTTCATAGTTCTAAAAAAATTAAGTTTTGCATTGCAATAATGCCCCCATAGCGTAGTGCAAGTCCTTTGGGCTCTAAGCCTAACCGTGCAAAATAAGTGATGCGGCTTACTGAGAAAATAAAGGTGTTAGGTAAACTTCATACTAGAATGTCGGCAGCCACCATTGAACAAACCTGCTGGCTAGGGATATCAAGGCTGCCAAATCCATCGTCAATCACAACCTCAAGGTTAAATGTCAACTTGCCTCTGCTATGCTTCCATACTCTGAGACTCTTAAGGAGCTCAGGTGGCACACAAAGCAGACATCGCTGACAGAATATCTCAAGTCAGTGCATCTTTCATGATCTCCAATGCCATCTGCCAGTCATGAAGGACAGCATGTTGGAGGTGATCTCGAGACCACACCAGTCTTTTCTTCTTCCTACAGCACTGACTGAAACTTTTTCTCTTATTGAGATGTTTGTGCAAAAGGTCACAGAATTCTACGGAATAACTAGCAACAAAAAATGTTTTGTATGTTACCAATTTTATTTTGTTTACTTCATTTAAAAGGTTATTTCTTGGTTATTGTGTTATGTATAGTGCATATTAACATAAATAATGGTTTTTTTTTAATTCTTTATGGAAAAGCATATTTTGAGCAATCTCTTTTGAAAAGATTATGTTTTTTGATGGTCGCAAAAACCTAACCCTCCATTTCATATAATTTCAATGTATTAACATTCTCTTCCTTGACTCTTGTGCAGTTTTCTTGCAACGTTACCCCTGTGAAAGTTGAGGATTGGCTGTATTTTCTTGGTGGTTAGCATTTCATCTGCATCTTTTGTTGTTTGAGGTACGGAAGTGCAGTGGTTAGCACTGCTGCCTCACAGCTCAGGTCACATTTGTGGCCACAATAATAAGCCCAGCATAGTTGGCAGACAATTTCCTAGCCCTCAGAGACACTTTAAAGACCCTTGCATCACTATAATCCACTCAAAACTAGGTCAGTTCCTCCTTCCCCAATGATTTCAATGCATGTCACTGAGTTTGGCAAAGTTTCTGAACATTTCTGCGATTTTGTTGAACTCATGATGAAAGGAACACTAATCCCAGATAATTTAGAAAGCCATATAGGCAATTCCAAAATAATAACAAGTTTTCTTTTGTAGAAAGTGTACCATATCTTCTTATGATGAAAGTGCTTCCTCAGCAATAAGGAATTAAAATCCTAAATTAAATCATCTCTAGAGAAAGAAATCTTAAGGGAATTCATGAAACAGCAATTGGAAAATGTGGACATCAGATTTCTCCATAAACAACATTTTTTCCTTAAAAGCAAGTCAGAAATTCTTTTTATTGTCATAAGCATTTTACATAATTTCAATTACCCGGTACCTTCTGAATACTTCTTTATACTGGTTTGCAAAAACTGTGATCAAGCAAAAGTGAAGTATTTAGCAATGTCATCATTGAAGGGCGTAGAGTATGACTCACTAATGAAATATTGACGTAACCCTGCCAGTGAAATTACTAAGGCACTGTGCTATGTCTTGAAGTCTCTGGATTCAGACCACAGAAAAAAGGGATCTTTATAAACCTGACACATTCAATAGCTATATGTTTAGAACCATAAAGGTTAGCATAGCTTTTGCGACCCAAGAACAAACCTGATCTTTTGCTGTTAACTCTTTATTGTCTTAAAATAGTAGTCGACTATGCTGAAAAATAATACAGAATAGCAGCTCGACTGACTGGTCCATTTGCTGATTTAAGTAGGGCATTACAAAGTTAACTTCTAGTCTCTTGGATTGACATATTTTGTTATTTCTTCTTACTCTTTGTTGGTAATTAGGTACAAGCAAAGGTTTAAAGCATAGTATTTTTGAGATTTTATTAACACTTTTTAAACAAATATCATTTGAGAAAGTAAATTCCAGAGATTTCAACGTATGATCTATATTACTCAGACAAAAGCAAGTAAGAGTCACACTGTACATGTAAAAATAAACTTGAATGAATCATATATCTGGTTGGTGCCTTTATGTAAGGCTCCTTATGAGATAACTGTTCACAACAAATGTTTACAAGTCAAACACAAACAGGGTGCATGAGATGCTCAGAGTCACACAGTGATATATACAGTAGGTTGGGATTGAACGAGCAACCTTGTGGTTTAAACTGTAATGTCTTATCCACTATGCCAAACCAAAGAAGGAGCATGTCACATCTTTGAAGAAAGCTCTATCCTTGTCTCCCTATAGTTTGGTTCGTTATTGGCACTTTTCAGTTCATTATGCGCTGTACATAAGAAAGATGTTTTCACAGTAATGATATCACAGCATCTTCACAGCAATGTGTCAAGCGATCTGTACTAATGGCTATTGACTATTAAGGATAGATTTGCACGTTAGGCCTCGCCATTAATTTGATGTGTGAATCTAATAAGTTTTCTTAAGCTATGTCAGATGTACTTTAGAGATAATGCACACAAACAGTTGTCTTAGTTTATATTACGTAGGTTACCTTTACTTAATATAAACATAAGGGCTTGCTTTAGTGGTATTAGATTTATTTTGAAGTCAGGGCTAGGGCCGCTCTTGCCATTACACACCACTGCCAGTACCTGTTATTGTTATGCTAATACTTGTTCCTCTGCTTATTTGTGTCGCATTACTAATAGCGGGTATATCTGGAAGGTAACTACCTACTGAATATTGGGTGACGTTCCATACAGAGTTCATGCAGCTGACTGTGTTTGAAGTGTTTGGGCAGATCCAGCTGTGGCTACTTTGTGAGAGAAAGCTAGTTATTGTTTTTGTTGGATTACAGCCATGCATCTTTTTCTCTGTTGATAAAAACCCTTTGTTGGGTTCAGGCAAAGAGGGAGAGGGAGGTGGGGGTAGTAGAGAAGGTACAACGATTTAAGAGAAGCTCCACATCCCTCTTGTTAGCAGAAGACATGTTAAAAACATGAATAAGTAAAAGAAAAAATGCCTGCTACTAGTGTCCTTTGGCCCCAGCTGCAGTTGCATTTGCTTTAAATCAAAAAATATCTTTTTTTTTCAACTGAGAATCATTTAATATTAGTTTTATATAGCACCTTTCACATTCAGTCTATCTAAAACTTACAAGTTAATAAAGGTGGAGATAAATCAAATAAATCACCCCTGGAAGTTGGGGTAGAGGCTGCAAATATCTTTGGTCATTTATAACAAAGACTTTACAGAGCATTTCACTTTATGGCCATTACATTCCATATTTTTTATTAAAATGAAGGTGCTTATTCAGTTATCTGTATTCATTAACCAATTTTTGTGTCGTATATAGCAGTTTAAAGGAATTAAATATTATGGAGGAAATGACGTTCAGGCTTTTTAATGGCATAAAAACCTTGCTGTTATGTACATGACTGACTGATACCTTTGTTTGACTTATGAGAATTTTCTTTGTGCACTACAAATAGCTTAGCAAGGAATAGACTAAAACATTCTCATACAGACACATACAAGGGCAAATTATGAGTTACTGTGATCACATTTTTGAAATTAGATAGAAAGTAAAAATGTTTTTATTTAATTCTATAACTTGTACTCTAAATAGCTGCATGACTTCTAAGGCAGCATTCTGTAATATCTCATATTGTATATACTCTATATTTAAAGTATAAAATTATGACTTGGAGGATTTACTTGGCTTGGAGAAGCAGCTGAATTATTATTAAACCTACTGTACTTGTGTTATGGTTATTATTATATTTTAACAGACACATATACATGTATATACTTTTAAACCTAGAGCTTAGAGCTTGGGGCAAGCTGTGATCTGGAGATGCTGTTCAAGCTGGCCTCCTTGTGGTTTATAGTCCAATGCCCTAGGCACTACTTGAATAGGATTAAAACTAATTTCAGGATTAAGTGTTACACTGTGATTGTGATATATAAAATGTTAAATAAAAAACATTTCAATTCACTTTACATTTTTAGTCCCAAGAGGGAAATTTGTTTTGTCTATATGGTTATAATAGACAAGACCTGACACCATTTAAGAGACATTAGAGAAAAATTCACAAATGATTTAGAGGATCTCAAGAAAACTTGGCATCTGATCAGAAACCTCATTTTTGCTAGCACTGCTAATGCAGGATGAAATAAATGAAATATGAGAAAAGAAACTCTTAAATTATGACACAATGTATTTCACTCTTTGCAATTGATTATTTGTCAAGCTATGCCTTGGTACAATGTATTTCTTGATTGTGAAGCTAAGAAAAGGAGAATGTTGTTCAGACCTTTTTTAAATTTTGTTTTATACAGTAAATTGAGAATAATCTATGACAAATCTCATCTTTTGAAATACCTCTATGAGATAATTATTATCTTTATAGATGAGACCTCTGTTTACTGTCTCATCCTGCTGGGTTGTTGTGGTCTAACGCAGTGGGAAGAGCTTGCAGTGCTCTTTCTTCTGCGCCTTTATTTCTTTCCTACCACTACTGCACTGCCGCATACAAATGTGATGAAAGTTGCTGTTGAACCCAAGAGTGAATGTTGGAGGGTGAAAAAAAAAGAAAACGATTTCCATAATGAGGACTTTGAAATACCAGAGAACATTTTTCTAATTAAATATAATTTCTGTACAATCAAGCTTTATACATAATATAAAATAGAACAAAGTGGAGATGTTGTATTTTTATCTTGGAATTATCATTACGGGAAATAAAAAATGCTACAATATCTTAGCTCCCTTGACTATGAAATGGATTAAGTGAGTATGAACACAGATGGACGGATAGATGAATGGGTACATTATATTTTTATTTTTTATTACTTTTAGCGTTAGTGTTCAGATAATTTTTCCATCTGCATATTATTTACTTTATAGAGGTAACATTTTCCATATTACAACTTAAAGCCATTTACAGCATGCATATTATAAATAAATCAATCACTGCATTTATATATGCCATCACTTTTCAAAGTACTTTACAGAAAGCATGAAAACCATGTATGAGACAGTAAACTCTACTGAAAATTTGAACTGCAGTATAAGAGATGCAATTTATTTGTTCTGAAATCATTATAGAGACACAGCAGTTATTATGGAGGCTGAGTTTTTGCAATGATGGCACAGAGACTTCGAGTTTAGCTGCTCCCTGTTATGCTCCATGCAAGTCTCCCCATATCCACACAGTGATTTTCTCTGTTTTTTCTCTCACACGCATCCTACAACTGATGATTCAAAACTGGCCTACTGTGGGTGTTTTTGAATGGACACTCCCTGACTTGCGTCACTTGCTGGAAGTATGGGCTCTAGCCCGATTTGACACAGAATTGGATTAAGGGAGTATTTGTGAATTTCCCCTTGGGATTAATAAAGTATCTATCTATCTATCTATCTATCTATCTATCTATCTATCTATCTATCTATCTATCTATCTATCTATCTATCTATCTATCTATTGAAATGTTACGGTATGTTATGAATTGTATGTATTTGTTATATTCTAAAAAATAAATGAACAATTATTTGACCATAATTATTTGGAAGGTGGATGTGTTAAAATAATTACTGAGGAGAATAATTTTTTAGGGCTGACTGTTATTTTTAAAATACACATTTGACTAATAAAAGCACATTAACAATAATATATGCAGGATAAACCAATATGTTGAGGCTCATGAAAAACAGTAACAAAGTAGTGTCATTAACAGTATATTGTTGCAGTTTAAACAAAAGTCCTCCCAATATGGCTAACCCAGATTATTGTTTATGTACATACTGTGGATTCCTTTTGGTGAAGCTTTAAAATGTTATATATGTCTAGTAAAATAAAATTAGCTCTTTTCTCCCTTGTAAGTGCCGTATTATCTGCAGAATGGAGAGTCATAAAAATGATGATTTTATTTGGAAGCTGAATTGATGCTTTTCTTATCAATTTCTGCTTGATTTGTTTTTTAAGTTGTTGAAATGTTATTTCTGCCTTGTGTCAGCAAGAACCATTTGTTCTCCTACTGCCTGGTGGACCATTCATTGCTTGCAGAATGTCGAGTTTATCTCCCATGTTTTGATTTTTATCAGGGGTTTCTGTTTTTAGCTTGCCTGAGATAAACACTGTCTGTGAACAGGTTCTTTCACCGCTTGGCACTGTAAAGCAGCTCTAATACAGCTTGTTTTTACTTGATTATTGTAAAAGCACAGCTTTGATCACAAATAATGTGTGCAGAAACATGGAAAGAGGCTGCAGTAAGGCCTTTCAAGTTTTGTCTAGTGGGGGTTGTAATTTGCACATGGTCAACTGATAGTCAAAATATCATCCTTACAGATAATAGTAGATAATCTTTAAAGCCTTGCAACAACTACCTGCACAAAAGTACCGTGCAATTCTTTTCCATCAGACCGATTGATGTTAATCCTGTGTTTAGCAAAGATAAATGGATTGCAATGGCATAATGAAGGAGATCATCACAGGCCACTTCAGAATCAGTTTCAGGTTGCTTTCCCAGAATACATGAAGCAGAAATAGACCCAGCCTACAGCGTATTCTACCTTTTTGTATTGGCTGTGTATGATCTGTCAACATCATTCATTTTCCTCAATATAAAATAATGCTTCCTGTGGTATTAGGTGGTATTTTTTTCACTAAAGAAGCATAGCCTGAAAGAAGGCTCATCCAGTACTTAACTTAATATAAATCTCAACCCTGGAATCGGAAATATATTTTAGAAATGTTTTGACAAACCAAAGAAAAGAAAGAAGGCAAACAGGATAAAAGGAATTTTATGTGTTTAGCCCACCTTTCTATTTTTACAACTAGACATTACCTTTAAGTAATGTTTTCTTTAGCATATACATTAAGACTAGACTAAGTAAAATTGACATGGACCATATTTAACATTATTCACTATTCAGAAATAAATAAAACTGAAATATTGACAATGTCTAATCATTAAAAATATTACCCTGAAAAGGTGATCATACTGCATAAGGAAAATTAAACTAATTTCAAAATAAACTATAAAGAACTGTGAAGATCTAAAGTGCGTGTGTTGCTTTATTTCAATGCTAATTAAATAAGAAAACTTTTAACACTTTTGCATGCACATTCAAATGCAAATCTATCTATGTACAATATCTCTCTCTCTATGTATATTTACAGTATATAGATATCTATGTATATCTTTCATACCTATAGCCCTCTTATACAGTTCAGAGTTATTTGTATGGGAATGGGAAATGGATGGCACTTAAATGTGTATATAAATATATGAAAACTATGAAAATATGTATGAAAACTTAATGATCAAACTTACTTTATGTCCTGGTGTATTTTTAGCACATCTGTGTATATGTATGCATGGTTTATGTAAATACAAGTTTTGTGATTTAAATCCATGTTTAACTTATCAGTCATTCTCAGTTTAATTTAACTCTTTAAAATAGTATTTTTCCACTTTCCAGTTGTCTAAAAATGTCTAGATTGCTTGACTCTTATGTACACATATGAGAATCTGAAGATATAACATTTAAAACACGATAATTTTAATTAACATTTTATTCTGGGAGCAATGTTATGTTCAATGCCTTCAGCTGTATGCTACGTTTGTTCATTTCTTATTCAGTTTAAAGCATATTATTGATGTACGCTTTGCACAAATGACAAAATGGGTCTTTGTTCTGAAATGAGCCATTTAACACAATGAATTTTTCAGCCTCCAAAGGTAGTGTACACCTCTCATTGTGATGCATAAACATGTCGCACTGACCAAGGTGCCAACTACTTGACAATGTGTTTCAGTGGCCCAACACAAAGAGCTTTCTCTCTCCGCAGAACAATTGCCTTTCCAAAGGTTTTTAGTTTAGTAATCTGGGCTAAACTGTCATGCAAATCCATGGGAACTGCTTTCTCCTCCCCTTACCAGGATTTCTTTGTTTTTGAAAATCTTAGCTGGGAGCAAAATTTAACTAATTACGTGACAGGTTCTCATTCAGACTCAGATTAACAAGTATTTAGCGGTATGACTAATGGCTAAGTAGGAGCACAATTTGTACTAATTTGTTGTATGCAAAACAGAAACCTTAAACCTAAACCCTAAGGCATGAAAAAAATAAATGGTTATTAGTATATTCAATTTTACACAAAATTTCAAAGGAAGATGTTTTGAATCTCTCTCTCTCTTTCTCTCCAAGAAATCAAAAAATTAACATGATGCGCATATGAAGGTAAATGTTTGTCTAATTAGTGTGCAGTTAGTATGTTTTAAAAAGAAGACATCAACAATGTAGTATCTTGCTAAGATCGTACAAGCTGTGCCAATGCAGCATGTTCTTAATACTGAATTTTATGTTTTCCATTGTTATTTTGTAAACCAATTATGACTTCATATTGTGCTGAAACAAAATTGTTATCTTTTTTCTGCAGTTAATTATTTTAGGGTACGTTTGGAGCTAATGAAAAAAAAAAAAAAAACTTTTTTGTTTGGCACTAGTGATAATGTATGTGGCCTTAAACTCAACAGTTTTGTCTTCTCTTTTACCTCTTTACAAATTAAACATTAAGGTGGTTTAGTTTATAATAAAATTGTTACCCAAATGCAATTATCCATTTATTTATTTCCTGAAGTTACGTTTTTGTTACAGGGTTGTGGAGAGTCTGCGGTGGGTTGGCACCCTGCCCGGGATTGGTTCCTGCCTTGTGCCCTGTTGGCTGGGATTGGCTCCAGCAGACCCCCGTGACCCTGTGTTCGGATTCAGCGGGTTGGAAAATGGATGGATGGATGGTTGTGGAGAGTCAAAACCTATATTTGTAGCTATGAATAAATCAAATATGGGAGCCAACGCTAAATTGGTGAAGGTTCAGATCTAGGCACATTCACATACACTTTCTCTTTTATAGAGAAACAATTAACAGTCATCAGTCAATCTTAGCTTACATGTTTTTGGAATGTGGGAGGAAACTTCAGCACTCAGAAACCCACACAAATGCATGAATAATACACAATGACCAGACCAGGAAATAAATCCAAGTCCGTGGAGCTCTGAGGTTGCAATGTTAACTACTGTGCCAATGTGGCTGTCCGTTACCAATATTTATTTTGACATAATCATGACAACGCTACAGGATTACATTATTCTGAAACTATAACTTTATTTTTTATATAGCAAACTGGTTTAAAGTAACTTCATGTCAATGGGTCAATTATTGTCAAAATCTGCCAGTGAAAGACAAGGCAACATGCATAGACTGCCAGCTGCTGGCTCTGTCTTGTCTGTAGTGTATGTCATATTATTAAATATGGCAATTGTGACATTTGACACAGTTTTCTGTTATGTTGTGTCAGATGCTAGAACAGCCCCAAGAATTATAGTATATTGAGGACAGAATGCTTTTAAGATCATTTATACATGTTGTCCAAGAAGCACTTAAACTTTCAGTTTGGCAGAAACACCATTTGACAGAGGAGGATAGCCTGGCCAGAAACCAAGCCACTCATATCATAATGCTTTGTGCTGAACATGCTGTTACTGCTGCATAGGCAGAGATTCGACTGAAGGATCATAAATGGGCATAAGAAAGATGCTAATTTGTTGAATGACAGGTTGTTGGTTGTCTTTCCCCTCGACCTATCTTGTCCAGACAAAAATTAAAAGTTAAAAAAAGCAGTAGAACCTATATATTGCTATTTTTAAAACAGTGTCTCTGTGACCATGCACTTTTCTTTAGTGAGCTCTAATTCTGACATCATAAACTGCATGCTATTGATTCCAGAAAAAGAAGAAAAAATCTGAGGCAAATGTTTTGTAAAATTAATAATGTCTTTAATCCATGGCTAAGTTAAACACATTTGTCTTATCATTTCAACCACCATTAAACTGTACAAATATAAGTGGGACCTATATTTGTATAGAAATTGTGTCCTTGCACCTAATGCTGCCCACGATAGGCTCTGGTCCCTGCAATCCTGAATTGGATTAAATGGATTTGAAAATATTATCTTATGTAATGCATCATTATAAACTGAGTCAAATATCACATTGATATCACCTTTCATGTTTTTACAATAATTATATGGGTTAAGGTTCATATACTATTGGCCTGTAACCTAATACTTTCAATTCAAAATCTCAATTCAAAAATAAACGTTATTTTTTTGATATAATCTGAAAATATACTATATTTTGTAAATTGAAATGTTTCCTAAATGTTCATTTATATTACAATAGAAATTTAAGCTATGTCCACACTACTACCTTTTCATTTAAAAATGGCTTTTTTTAATGGAAACAGTCTCCACCACACTAGTGTTTTCACAATGTTTACATCTTCATCCATGCTTAAATGACCGAAGATGTATATGACATTCGCCTACACTGGGCAAGCATATCAGCACAATGTCACCACCCACGGGATTTATCTCAAAAATGTACCACCCGGTAAACTTTTTGTATTTTGTGCATGTATACAGCATTCAAACAGTACAAAATGCAACTTAGATGCATAC
Source organism: Erpetoichthys calabaricus (assembly GCF_900747795.2). Taxonomy (NCBI): domain Eukaryota; kingdom Metazoa; phylum Chordata; class Cladistia; order Polypteriformes; family Polypteridae; genus Erpetoichthys; species Erpetoichthys calabaricus. The sequence goes on along the minus strand of NC_041395.2, from coordinate 147,726,968 downwards.
AGGTAAATTACACAACACGTGACATGGAAATTACCTCTGGTCACTATATTGAAATATAGTTTTCTTCCATGAAGGGTGACCAATCAGGGAATGAAATGTTGTAATGAGTGTGATCCAGTCAAGGAAGGTCTACAGTATATAATAAGCACAAACAAATAAGTGCAAACTTAACATCTGCATTTTAGAAAATTCTCAGATTTGGAGGTTAAAAACACCAGGGTATTGTAGATGAAAGGCAAAATGAGGCTAATATCTGTGTTTTAAAAAGAGAATGAAGTAGCATGGATGTAGCCTTACTCTGCAGGTTGATAATACTTGTCAAGGATACTGGACATAAATTATCACTAGTGCTTCTCTATCTCTTACTTGTTTCACTTGTTCAACCTTCAGGTCTATGCAGCTAGGCTTAGATACTGGTGAATGTGGTCCACATTCTGGCTCTCATCCCAGCCACCTCTGCCGGTATCCCCTGGGACTCACTGTGCCTGACTTCCTCTTCCTGCCACCGTTGTCAGTCTCTGCAGGTCTCTGTAGTCCTTGATTGCTCCTGCTCCATAGCTCAACAGGAGCAATCTGCATTTGGAGCACAGTTCCCCTTGCTTTGATCTCTGGCTCCAATCTGTTTCTGCTTTTTCCTTTATCTCTAGTCCTCAACTATTTTACTTTCCTACTCAGACATTAATATTCCTTGTGAGTGTAGATGCTCTAAACAATCCACGGCGCACTAATGAGGGGTGGCTGAATCGATTGTGCTCATACACGTGAACAAGCAATCAGCCAATTCTCCCAGTAAATAGTCCATGGACACACAGCTTTCCTCCAGCACACACCTACACTCATAAAGTCTGAGCTACACAATTTTCAAAAACCTTTCACTTTCGGTGGTCTATTCATCACACCATGAACCACAGACATGCTTTACCACAACCCATCCTCCTCTACATTATGTTATTTTGTACTTTAGATTGCATATTAGAACTACTCAAACCTGTTTTATACTTTATGTCTTCCATTTGGTCTTATGATAATCTATTACAAACTTTTCTATATTCTATTTCAAATTTCAACACCTCAACAATGGATGCTTTGTTACTTGTAAGAGATGAACAAAAGGAATGGAAGGAGAAAGGCTTAAGGGGAAGTAAAACATCAATGCACTTTCTTGGCTTTTGATTATTCCACTCAACTGTGGTGCAGTTGATGACTTCTGTTATCCTATTCAAGCCGGAAATTTAGCAGCAGAAGTTTCCCTTTTCCTAGTAGAAAACTCTTTTATTCGATAAAATGAAAGATTAAGTGCCAAATCACTTAAACACAAGGCAATCTATATTTTGTTTAAAAGAATGTACCTCCCTTTTTCAGAATCCTGTTGTATTTATGCAAGTTGGATCACAATAAATCTGTTTTTAAAGAAAAATTTTAAGCATCATGTTACAAATGCATTGATCATGTATGTTGGCTCCATATGCGTTTCAGTATGGAAAAAAAGCAAAGTGTTTTTAAAAATAAATATATTTGCATTTTAAGATTAAGATTTATTATAAGTTTTATGTACTATTTAGTACCGTATATACTTGCAGATAAATTCTACTGAGGATAAGTCAGGACTTGATTTTATAGTATAATTTCTGGTATTTTATAATGTCGGTCATACTGTATAAGTCGAATTCGGAAAACTCACACTATTTGTCCAAAAGATTATGATATGCTAATGCCCACCTGAGAAAGTAACTACGGAGCACACTGTTTTTTTTTCTACGTGGGTGCGGCAATGCGCTGTATCAACATGTGCTCCTAACCTCTCACTCTCTCTATTGTGCCTACATGACCACACAGTAATACCCGAACTATTCCAAAGCAACGTTTGCACTGATTTGTGTTTTTTGTATCTCACACCCTTATACAACTTTATCGTAAGAGCATCACTTATCTACGATGGACCGATCAAAAGAAAATATGATGCTGCTTTTAAATTAAACATTGTTGAAGTAGCGAAAGAAATTGGTAACTGTGCTGCTGCAACAAAATTCGATGCATCTGAGAAACTGATGCGAGATTGCAGGAGGCAAGAAGATATAAAGAAAAAAAATTTAGTGTCGCATTTTTGAATGGGCGTATAAGCAGGGGTCTGATTTTATGATTGATTTTTCAGGTTTCAAGACCCGACTTATATGTGAGTATATACGGTAAATATAACTTGTACAAAGCAGTTTACATAATCAGTGTTTAGGGTTCCAAATGTTTTCAAACTTTCTTTGGTGATTTTTTTAAGGTGGAATATAATATGTTTTTTTTAACTGTATACTGTATGTAAATCAGCCTGTTTGCCATCTATGATCTTTTAAAACACAAATCTTCTCTAAGAGCATCCTGAAATTTTCAGTGCATGAATTCAGGAAGGTTTCAAACATCTAGCAAAGTGACCCTGTCCCATTTTGGTTGTAATATAGTATGTCTCATAAATGCTGCAAGCATGCTAGTGGTACAACTCTGTTTCAAATATGTCATGTCATCTCATCCCAAAGATATTCCCAAAGATGAGTTCTGATGACTGTGTTCACTGCTAAGTTTAGAGAACCATTCTATGACTTTCCTAGTATTCTAGTATTGAGAATTCTCCTACTGACATTTATAAAGATTTGTACAATGCTGCTGTGAATGGATGCATCTAATTTTTCACAATTTTGTCATATTTTGTGTACTGTAAATATTATTCTACTTTTGCCAAAGGGCAAAATATGGACCATGAAATAATACCCCAAACTATTATATAGTTACCAACAGCCTGTTTTGGTGACATCTGGACTGGTTGGCTTAGTGGAGTTTTTCACTATATCTTACACCCCACATAGTGTGACAAAGCTAAGACCAAGTGTCATCACACTAGGCAATGCTCTTCCAGCCCTCTAATATCCACAATATATCCCCCTAATCCAGTGAAACTGAACCGTCTTGTTTTAGTGAAAGGGTAAAACTGAGGGTGCTTTGGAACCATACCCTTTAAATGACAAGGTACAAGTTGTGAATTCAAACAACAATCTTTTGACTCCATTGTTTTAGCAGTTTCTTAAGTTGATGAACACCTCCTTATCTGTTACTCTGCCCAAATTTGATATGCTTTGCCTCTGTTGATCATTTTCTTGTGGTCTGTTTCCAGTTTCAAAACCACCATTTGCTGGAAGTTCTTTGGATGATAGCCCTTTCACAATACATCTTCAACAATATTATGTTACAAGCCTATCCATTTTAAATAACATTTTTAATAATTGCACATTAAAATATTGTATTACCGTACTAAGTTATAGGAATGCAAGGTCTAGCTAGGCAGCTTCAGATGTATGGCAGGAATCAAAGTTGCCAAATCTTTGTAGGACATATATCTACGCCTCAACAATCATTCAATGCGATGACATGTATAATTAACAATAGTGATGAGTGAAACAGTTTGCACAAAATTGAATTTGCAGAGATTTATTATTGAATTTGGAGTTTTATTTAAGAAAAATTGCAAAATGAACTGTGTTTTGCAACAAGTAGAATCTGAGCCATTTTCATCTTCTTCCTCTAGAAGGATCCTGAATTGGATCAGTTTATGGTTTGGGGGAAAGTGAGTGCAGATGGTATCTCTTATGACTTCAAGTGTGCAGTGTAAGGAAGAACCAGCAGTGTGAATGTGCAGGTAGGTATGAGACAGATGAGAGTACATTTAGCCACTTGGAAGGAAGCTAGGAAAACTGGGACACTGGCAGCATACTGTAATTGGAAGGTGATAGATGAAGAGAGCAGCTGCAGAATATCACTTAGGGAGCAATAATCCTTGTTTTCCACCTCAAAAGCTTTAATAAATAATTTTTGTATTTTTCATGTTTCAAATTTGCAAAATCTCTTGTAAATTGAATTTAAAGGTCAATTTCTTGAAAATGTATGTAAAACGGAACTCCACTGTTCCACTCATCACTATTCAACAAGTATCTTAACACATACATCTTCAGAATTTAAGAGGAAAGCTGAATCCAACAGAAAATCCCACTAGGGCACAGTATAACAAGCAATTTTTGGTAAACATTTATTGATGAAATACGTTTTTCAGACTTTGGAAACCTTACCATGAGAAAATCAAGACAAAGTGGTAGAAATAACTTACTTGATGTATTGCTCATGACCTGTTACTAAAAAGAACATGAATGATATTAGGTTCACTCACAGACACTACATTTGCAAGCGTGGTGGCATCTGGAAATGAAAATAAGAGCCCTGTTAACTAATTAACCCGTAATAGTAAACCTGAAGAGAAATGAAAATAATGTAATTAATAAGTAAATGTATGTATCACACAGTCCGAAGACATGCTGGTTAGGTGGACTGGCGATTCTACATTGGCCCTAGTGTGTGCTTGGTGTGTGGGTGTGTTTGTGTGTGTCCTGCGGTGGGTTGGCACCCTGCCCGGGATTGTTTCCTGCCTTGTGCCCTGTGTTGGCTGGGATTGGCTCCAGCAGACCCCCGTGACCCTGTGTTCGGATTCAGCGGGTTGGAAAATGGATGGATGGATGGATGTATGTATCAAGAGCAAAATGACCATTTTAAGCCTTGCAGTATGTTTTCATCTCTCCATATAAAGTTGCAAATGAGAATTAGAATTTTTGATAGTCAAAAAATTAATTTGACTATCTCTGCATCCATATCATTGAAAGGAGGATTCCTGTTGGCACATTTGAGTACTTAGCAGAACTAATGTATCTTGTTACCTCAAAAACCACAGACTTCAAAGGGATTTTTATGCAGCACTCACTGTGGTGAAATATGCAATTTAGGCTGAATAACATTATACTGCTGCAAGTTTCATTGTAAACGAAACAATTATGTGTATTGACTTGTGCAGTGGTATTTAAGATACCATGTGAAGCATGCAGTCACAGCAAACTAACATCCTACTAATGATGTATTATGACATTTTCAGCAGTTTTTAATCTTGTATTTCATTAGGTACATCTGAGTGAAGCTGTTTCTTGACACAAAAACATTTTTTAAGGTTTCTTTAGCAAGAGAGACTGCTAATAATTATTTTGCTAACATGTGTTTGAGTGCTGCACAGTGTGCATTATAAAATGTGTACTCATTAAAATTATTATTAATACCTAAGAAAAATGTCTTAAAATGTTATAGGTGAAACATTAAGAAGTATTTTATATGATTAAAATATTTTTACAGTCACATGCATACAGCCATTTTATAAAGTTATTTTTAGTTTGTGATGAGTTTGTTATTTATTCTGGCAGCAATGAAACCATTATTTCAATGGGCACACTCATTCACAACAGAGCAGTTATGAATTACCAATTAATCTATAGGATGTCTTTTGCTGGTGAGAAAAAAGAAATATCTCATGAGGAAGTCAACAAAAATACAGGAGTTTTGTAAAGTTCTAAGCAATCATATTAAAATTGAAAAATTGATTTTTAGTCAGAAAAACTTGTGCTTAAACAAAGTCTTATTTTTTCGTAAGCAGTAACATTACAGTAAAAGGATATTAGTCATATTGTTTAATAGCAGGCCTAAATATTTATTTACAAAATGAGTTTAAAAAGTTAGCGTGCATTTCAGGGAGCAGGAAACAGAAAATTGTCCCAGTGACATCAGAACCAACTAAGGACATGGCAAAAATACTTTACATGGCAGATGTCCACATGGAGTCACTCAACCCTTGGTAAGTGAGAGGAAACTAGAGGCTCTAGAGAGAGAGAAAAAACACACACTGTGATTAGGTGATGAAATTTTCCAATATTGGAATTCAATTACTGCATTCTTATTCCAGAGACAATATACACCTTGTCATACAAGGCACTGGCCTTTGTAGTTAGTCACAACATCAATTAAAAGTAGCAAACCCATTATTGTTCTGAAATAGAAGTCAGGACCAAAAGGATAACTGAATGATGCAACAAAACCATGTGATAAGTGGTGCTGTGCTGACTTTAAATAAATAATTACACCCTGCAAAAGTGCGTGGGTGGGTGTGTGAATGCACTTTGCTCCAAGGATGGATAGGGTCCCTTGCTGATTGCGAAAGCATGTGTGAATGTGATCGTTAATCAGATGCCTCATTATTGCCTCGGATAAAAGGAGCCTGCACTGCAGAGAGGGTAAAACAGATGAGGGAAACATCCGTAGATAGAAAGGATAGACGAATGAAAAGATCGGAACGATAACAGAAGGAGAGAAATGGAGGTTAAAAGATGAGAGAGGGAAAGCATGATGCCAACACTCAGGGGCTGAAGAGGTTTTCTCCAGCTGAGTGTGTTCAGGGAGTGGGAGTGACCCATTGTTCAGGCAACTCTCCGTGTAAGACCAAGGAAGGGCAGCAGGAATCGGAGAGGCTCAGCGTGGTGCCCTGCTGGGGCCACAGATGGCAGCAGGAACCCAAGCCTACATGACATGAGGTTTGGCGCGGTGCCCTGCTGGTTGCCATGGAACAGCAGGGACCCAAACCTGTAGAAGATGGTTGGCTGTGCCTGTCAGTTAGGTGTCTCCTCTACTGCGAGGCCCTGTGCGGGTTGAATACAGGAGATGTCAGTTTAAAGGAATGCACCAAAGTTCCTGGATTTTAAAGGGCAGCTTCCTGCCAGAGAATTTTAACCTAGATTTGATAGGTTATTTATTGGACTGTGTTTTTAACCTCCACATGGACACTGTTCAGATTAATTGGATTATATATTTATTGAGAATTTTGAGTGCATTGTGTACTTTGCACCTATCCCTTGCTATACGTGTGTGTGTCCTCATTTGCCCGGCTCATCCTTGGTTATGTTACCAATGGTGATAGGTTCAAGAGGCTCCCAAAGGCAAATAGGAGCATGGAGCCAACTCACACTGTCACAAACGAAAGGGCAAGTGTGAGACTGAAAGTACAAAACCAGAAAAAAAAAAAAAAACAACAACAAAGAATCCTCACACTAAGCCTACTTGAAAGAGAAAAGTAACTAACACTAATAGATATTGATTGCAGAGAATATACACCAAGGGATATCAAACACATGCCATAGTTATACTGGAAGACTGATGATGTCATGGAGGACAGCTCTTGTAAACTGAAACTGTAATTGGTTAAAAAAAATTGGTGACATGATAAACAAGATGTTAAATAAAAATGATGCAATGAAAACGAACAAGCAATAAATGTCAAAAATAAATTCTACATTTAAACAAACCCCTAATGTAACCAGAAGTGCATTCACAACACCTCGTTAACTTCAAAAATAAATTCTGCCTTCAGTCTTTCTTAGTCTAAAGACACGACACTCTCCCAACAAGTACCCAGCTCCTGTTTTTTATTAACATGCACAACCAATAAACCAATGGGATTGTCTTCTGTGGTCTTATGGATCCAGTGTTGTGGTTTTGAATTCAGCTCTTTATCCCTGTCTCTATTAGGTAGGCATGTTTTTTCTGTATCTGCCTTCATTTTTATCAGTGTGTTCTGGTCTTTCACTTATATTCCAAAGATGTGTAGGTTACTTTGCAATTTTACCTTATCCTTGTGTCATTCTGGGTTTGTGTCTGTGTGCGTGAGTGTGTCCTGTGAAGGATTAGTGCACTCTCCAGATTTGCTATTTGCCTTGCATCTAATACTGCTGGGATAGACTCTGGCTCACCACAGCACTGAATTTGATAAACAATCTTTGCAAATATTATGATAATTTCTATGTTTATCCAAATAATATTTGAAAATTTAAGAATTATATCTTCAAGTTAACTTGCCCTGTAGGAAAAGCTGTTGTCCAAAAGAATAATGTTTTACTTGTGAGTGGCTAAGACTTTTATTTAATGACAGAGTAGGAGATTAGTCAAGGATGCTAGAAGGATTCAAAACATAAAAGTTGCCTTTATCTTCATCACCTTACTAGAACTAAAACAGACTCAGAGTCATGAGCCCATGAAAAAAATTAAAAGGCAGAATTCCTTTTACTAAGAGTTTTTGTTAAGAATCATGAAAACCTAGAAAAGATTACTTTAAATGGAAAAAACATGTTGGAAATATTGTATACTGAGTTGAAAATGATTGTAAAGGAATTAAAGATGCATAAGGCAGGAATAGTAGAAAGTAAACTGAATAAACAAATGGAAAGAAATATTAAAAAAGAGTAAGGACAACTATGCAAAGAAATAAGTGTAACTTGTACAATGGCAGTGGACGTGTTTAGGTGGCAAAAGTTTCCAAAAAGTCAGCAATAGTGACATTTGAAAAGAAATGCAATGCAGGTCTCAGAATGACACATTCACTTCACAAGCATGCAACAACAATAACATTTATTTTTATATTATATTGTCACACAAAGAATGTAGCGCAAAGTACTTTACAAGATGTCAAAAAAAGTTCCAAGAAAAACAAAACAGATAAGAAAAAGAATGAATAAAAAGCATACCTAAAATAGTACATACTGTAAGAATAAATTAATAAACACATAACACAGATATACAAGTAAAAGAAAAAAATAGTCTTTATAAATATATTAGCCCCGCGACCTGACCTCGGATAAGCGGAAGAGGATGGATGGATGGATGGATGGATGGATGGATATTAGTTTTTAAGTCTCTAATGGTAAGTCTGATTCAATGGTCAGAAATAGAAACTCCAGGGATGAGAGGCTGGAGAAAAAACACAAAATCTGCAGGGGTTCCAAGGCCAAACAACTGTCTAGACCCCATTTTACCTACCGTAAATATTATTAAGTAATTCCTTATTATTTTTAAGCTTTTTCCTAGAAGATTTGATGCAGTGTGTCACACTGACAGTTGGTGTATCTTCTTTTTTTCCAGCATCACAGGTGGCTGCACAATACTTTGGTTAGGTGGTATTGGCACAAAGAAACAGAAAATAAAGTAGAGAAGAGTATATGTTAATTGTAATTATGATCCAATATAATGCCAAGAAGTTTAAAGAAGATGTTAAGTAGGATTCATGAAAATGTTATATCTAGATAAGAACCAAAAAGACCTATTTATATACAGTATGTCTTGTATAGACATAAAATAGATAACCTATTACAAAAACTAAACAAGGATATTTCATAACTTAGTCAACACAAGGAAGAAGACATTGGGTAAAACAGATGAAGAAAAACAACAAAATAAATTCTATTCACAAATGGTGATGATTGTGATTACAGACAATTTTGGGTAGCGAATGATTAAGCAGTGAGACACTTTAATATGTCCTGCAAAAAGTAGGAAAAGATGGAAAGCTTTTGAACCCCATTTTAGAGAGAAAGAGAAGAATTGCTTAATCACATTTGCAAAGGGGAAGCTCTGGTGATGGAAGTAATGGAGGACAAATTTGAAGGAAATAGACCTTGAGGGCAATCAAGCAATATAAAAATAAGAGGCTCACAAGCAAACTTCAAGTGAAGAGTCATGAATAGAGAGAACTAGAGAAAGATAACACTTTGCACCTGCTTTTGAGTAAAATCTCAGCAATGATGATTTTTAATAGTTCCCTTTGTTATCTACAATCTTTATTTAGTGGAGGAAATTAAGTTCACTGTTTTATTAGACTTTTATAAATGGTAAAATTGAGAAGTGAAGTATTCATTCATGCTTAATAGTATTTTTTTTACATTTAAAATATATTGTTTGGAAAGTTTACCATTTTTGTTCAGAAAGCACGCTTTTCAGAGATAGTTGTAACAACATATGGCTCATATTTATGAAAATTTAAGGTATGCTTACACTGGTACTAGTCTAAAATAGGAGGTCCTTCCAAAAATGTTTTTTTTTAATAAAAGAACAGAAGCACCGTTCACTTCTCAATTAAAGACTGATTCTTCAGCAGCAAACTGTTATTCTGTGTTGATCTTGAATTCTGAATTATTCCCAGAGGCACAGCAACATGCCACTTGTATAAATTGCACCTCCCTAAGATTCAGTGGCACAAAAGAAGCCATTTACTGTTTGAAGCTTGCATATTCATATGTTCTGAGAAGTCTTTTCACCTGTTTCTCTTCATTGCAACAAGATGAGTTGAAAACAATTTGTTCCAGAATCACTTCATAATAATTTCAGAATCTGAACCGTGAAACACAGCTGTGCTGGTAATTTAAAGAAATAACATGTCATAAAGTACCTACAGCTGAGGTTTTATTTGGACTCTTTAATCCAAGTATTTTCATGAACATCTTTTTTCAGGAATGCAAAGTTAACATGGCCTTGAGACTTTCCTGTTTTCTCGTCAATCGACTTTTAAAAGTGTGCTCTTTTATTGCACAAAGACTACGAGTGTTAAGAGTGTCTGAAAAAATGCCAACTGAACACTAGACGACGAATGGTAAAAAAAAGAAATAACTAAAAGATAAATTCTGCTCTAGTGACTGATGTTTATGAAAATTTAATGTCAGTCTAAGATTCCCTATTAAACAAGTAAGATTCCAGGATATTGTACTGCTTGTATTTAGATTTCTGTCTGATTTGTTGTCTTTGCTGAGACTTGTAATTTGGTGGAAAAAATGGTTTGGTCTTTTTGAATGAAAGAAATTGGCGTTGCCTAAAGATCTATATATATAATATTTGGAGTAAATAAAATGAGTAGGTGATGCTGTCCACCAGACCTTGCTGCAAACATATTCTCTTGATTCTGAAGGCATTCCATGCATAACAAATGCTGGGTCCAAAGTGTAGTGAACAACTACTTTTAATTTAAGCATAAACACATGATGTCAGTGTCTGCACTAAATAATGCAGAGATGATTTTAGAATGGTCTTTACTCTCTGTAAAGCTGGACGCTTTGGTTGCTTCTGTGACAGACCACATGAAAAGCTGTTAATTCAAGAAAAATAGCTGCTTATTTATTGTAAGCTCCTGCTTCTGTTAACACCTACAATGCTAAATAGATCATCAGAAATAAAAGAAAACTATTAGTATGCTAAATTCAATACCAAATTTATTGCATTTGTCAAGTGATGTTAAAAAATCCACCTAGTTAGCTAGACCTTCTAAGTATACACACACTAGAGAACATAACAGAAAATCACTTTCCATCAGATGACATGGTGTATTGTACATATTTTGTAATATTCACATAGATAGACCTTGATTTTGTAAAGAGTGAATAGAATGTGCAATGTGTAACTTGTCAAGAGCAGATGTATTACTTTTATTATTTAAGTTACTGTGTTTTTAGTGTTTTTTTTTTCTCAATGGCCACCATTACTTTCCAGATTATTTTCATGGGTTCTGCATGATTGTTTATAGCAATGTCAGTTGTTTAATCCTTAGTTGTAGTTTTCTGTTTTCTCCTTCTTTTATACTTTTTCAAACTTATTATGTTTTTCTATAAATTAACATTTTTAGTTTTATATGGTAATTCATATATTTAGATATTGGACGGTTTCAATGAGTCAAAACATGGGTAATATTTGTAAGATAGCTTCTCGCAGAACTCTTTTATCTCTTTCCAGAAATCTTTTGAGAATGCCAGTCAAGAGAAAACCTTGTAATGAAACAACAGTGGAAAATTTCTGTCTAAGGCGGTAGAACATGACAAGGCTTATCGCAGAACAATGTAAAAGGCAAATAAAATAAGAAGGAAGTAGGTAACATAAATGTACAAACTTTCAAAGGCACACAGCTCTCCTTTAAAATGAAATCTCACTGTAACTGTCAAGTTAATGAAAGCACATATACAGTAATACGAATAAATATATATTAATATGCGAATGGAAAAAGTAAACATAAATCAAGGAATGATACTATGTTTGTAGTGAAGGAAATGTTATCACCTGGACACATTGTACAAGACAAAACAGGCAGTTCATCACAAAGAGGCACATAACAAAAAAGTATATATTTAAAGAACATGACATTACTGCAGTGATGATAGTGTTAGCAAAATTTAATGAGACATTGTGTAGTGAAAGTAATATTTTCATATTAGGGATATTCAAAAATTTTCCGTCCTTTTTTATCTCTATTTATTAAGAATTTCAAAAACAAATTGCATCACTTTACTACATAGTCACCTTCCTTTGTGATGCAATTTTCCCAGTGTCGTTTCAACTTTTAATGCCCAATTACTACTCCTCCCGCCTTCACCGTTTCCAACGAAAATATAAAAGTGAGGAAACTTCCCTCGTACATTCACATCTTGTAGCTTAGAGTCAATATCTATGCTGATAGCATACAGTGCAACCAATCCTGGACAGAGTTTCAGCCTTTTACAGAGCACACTAATGCGCACACTAATTTGCACAACAATTCAGTTTTGTTTTGGTTTTTTTTCTTTCATTTCTGTTGTCCACTTACAGGGCACACATAATTAGAGCAATCAACCAGATACAAAAAATAACTGGTAGCTAAAAAGGAAATGTGTTGTTTTTCCTAACTTTTAGAGAATGAGAGCACTTTGCTGGTCAAGGTGCGTCAGTTAGCCTTTCAAAGAAGTTACTGCAACATGGACAAAATTTGATTCTTAGCAATAGTATTTATCATAAAAGGCAGAAACCACAAGGAATGAATGCTAAAAATGCCAAAATTTGTGGTCTTAGCAGAGGATGTATTTCAAGCTGGTATAAAGGCTAGACAGGCCTCGTGGTGGCCAAGGTAGTATCAGTGTGTCTGAAAAGAAAGCCACATATCAAAGGTTATGATGAACACTTTGTTATGTCAATTCACTTTTGTTTCTTCTCACTGCAGAAAATACTGCAGTGTGCTTTAAAAAACAATAGCACCACGTTGTCATCTAAAAAAGGAATGCTTATTCTTTAAAAAAGTATGGTTTTCTTTAATGAAATGTGTCTTTCATTTCTTTTGCATTCACCTGAAAGTAGTCAATTACTAATATCGAGCTTATTTTTATTTCATATTATATTTTTACTTTTTATCCAATTTGATAGGAAGACCAAACACAACACCACATAATGAAAGTATTATCAATTGATTGTTTTTTCAATCGACTTGTGATGCTTTCTTTTAAAAGACTTAGGGTTTAACACAGAAGGGTGTGACTTCTAAATGCTTAAATTGTTAAGTAAAAATTCAGAGCAGAAATTGCTTTCATATAGTATGGCATGCAAGCACATTTTAATTTAAAATAAGTTTGAATCCTGAGGTGTTGTTTAGTTCATGTTAGGATATTTAATAAATTTGCAAAGATGAATTTGTATTAGTTTTAAAGACGATGAAATTGTCTGCCTAGAGGAACATTTTATGTTCTGTTTACTTCCTTAAAATCCCCTTCATTTGTGACTGTTTGGTGCCCAATTCAATTGCAAAATGCATTGGTGATGGTGGATAGCCCTGTCTGACTCTAATATGAAGTTATCAGAATTTATATTTTTTGCTTGAACAGATGCTTATGGGCTTGAGTAAAGTGACTTAATACAAGCACAGATACTAGTCCCAAACCTAAATTTGATCCGATTGTAAAGATATTCTCACTCAACACCGTCAATCATTTGTTCTGCTTCCAGTGCCAGCAAAACCACTAGATACTCAAATGCTGAAAGAGTGTACACTTTATCAACAATCATTGAAGGTTTAACAATAGATGTCTTACTTTAACAAAACAATTTGGATATTTTGGTATTATAGTAGGGGGGCACTGTCCCAATTCTATTTGGTGAAACTTTTACCACTACCTTGACATCATTATTCTTTAATAAGATTGATCTGTTAGAGGCACATTCCAGAAAAGAATATGATTGATGCTTGTAAAGATTGAGGTAGAGTATTATCTTCTCCAGATTCCTCAAACAAAGTAGGCATTAATGACAGCTAATATAACAAACAGCTTTTTTTTAGAGAATTTTGTTGGATAACCAACTTGACCAGTGAATTATCCACTTTCTTAAAAAAATCTATGCCATCCTGAATTTTAGTCGGTCTTCTCTGTTTTTTACAATTCCTCAGTTCGCAATTCTAATTAATAAAGCAAAATGTTAGCAATGGCTAGCTGGATTTAATTTTATTTTAATCCTGTCCTGGCAAGTCTTAAAAGAAGTGAAGTAGATCATGAATAATAAAAAAAATCATGTTTTTGGCTTAGATTTCACAACAAGAGAACTTCCAGAACAATGAATGAATTATACATTTTAAGTTTAGAAAAGTGCTTCAGGTGCAATTTTTGTGATGCACCACATTTGTCTTTATACAATAATCTAGCAACAAAATATTGTTGCTAGCTTTGCTGTAGTTATTATGAGACCATACTCCAAAGTTAAAGGATCCCAGTTGGTTCTATAGATTTTTTTTTTCATTTCACTGTCTTTAATGTTAATTCCACCCACGTGATTGTAACTAACTCCTTCAGACTTATTAATTAATTTTGATGACTGGCAGAAGAACAAACTCATTAAAACCTTGTTGTTCAATCTTTCCATTCACTTGCTCTTCTTACCTGTTTTTCTCATTTTAGTGTGTAGAGTAAATGGCTTTTGCATTTCTTTTGGCACTTTATTTAATTAATTGGTTGTTTTCTGTTTAACCAGTTCTATATATGTCTGCTGGGATATAATGTGTATAGATTTTTTAAGAAAATAAATAGAAGTACAAACTGACACCCTGAAATGGGATGATGTAAGAGATGTACTGAGGAATATAGGAATACAGTGAGCTCAGGTACCAGAGTGGTAGTTGACTCCGCTTACCTTTTTAAGAATTGGGCGATTTATTTTTTATTGCATTTGTTAATATTTGTCATTTTGCCAGTGACATCATTATTGGTTCCCTTTTCTGTTTTATCTCTAACAACTTGGTGCATTGTTAGAAAATACTTGAGCATGTCTTGTGCTTGATCATATTGTTTCATGACTAAGCTGAATGTTAAAGACCAAGATGCATTTTACCTTGGCATCTGTACATTGTTTCTCAAAACAAAATACTGACACAAGAAGACATTGTTTTTGAACTATGTTGTTTTACATTATAGGCTTTATATTTTTAATGACTTGAACCTAAATGTTGTTGACCCATATCCTTTAGTTGATGTAGTCTTCTTTAATATCTGAACCAAAGAAGACTCAAGAGAAATCTAGGTAGATTCATATTCCTGTGGGAGTCTCTGTTGACCATGCTCCTCATTTATAAAACAATTGCATAAACAGATTTGAGTTTAAATTTTATCATAGGTGACAATTGACATACAAAATGAGATAGATAGATAGATAGATAGATAGATAGATAGATAGATAGATAGATAGATAGATAGATAGATAGATAGATAGATAGATAGATAGATAGATAGATAGATAGATAGATAGATAGATAGATAGATCTTAAATGTACACAAATTCCGGTTTTCTTCTTTTCTGCTCACTCTCTTTTTTACAGTTAGGACTCTTATTCATGACTCTGCAAGATTTAAATGAAAGCAATAACAAAGAAACAAATTAAGACATACTTTAGGTTCAGCAAACATCAACTGTGAAAAACCTTAAAACCTAAAGACAAAATGGACAACCATATTGGGATTGACAGTAACATAATGATACAGGACAGTAGAAGGACAATGCAGAAGGACTACTGAGAGCAAGAAGGCAAATGAAGAGCAGCTATTCAATTACATTTGAATAAAAAACAGTCATTTTTTTATGTTGATGTTACTGAGGACTACAAAAAACACACACTGTTATATATCATTATTTCAAATATCACTGTTAAAATGTGACATTCAGCTCACCAGTCTACATTATTAACCACTAATAATTGTAGTGTCTTTACTATGTATCTGGACAGAAATATTTGGAGAATAATGAGCCATTGCGGCACCTGCTTTACTCACAGACTTCGCCAACAGCACATTAAGCAGAGTGCATTTTCATAAATTGCTTAGACTTTTTTTGCTCACTGTCAGTTTTTGGCTTCAAAAACAGCAACCACATTGACCACTGCCAGCAGGCTGACTGGTCTGTCTCAGTTGACATCAGATCATGGTGATACTCTCTGACATCATTATCATCTGACAACATACAGAAATATAGATTTATAAGCTAAACCACCCACAGATGATTAAACCTTGAACTGCCTAAACTAAAACAGAACCACCTCAAATTTAGAATTGAACGTCTTTGATGTGAAAAACGACACGCCACAGTAACATAGAAAGAATACACAGACTACTACACAAACTGCACCGCATAGGGGGCCAGATGTTTTGCTAGTCAGCACAAGACCAGCAAACAATTGAAAAAAAATGATTTTCTATATACATACCTGTTCTTTCTCCACCAGGATTCCATGAATCTTAAGAACAGGAGCATTATACTGCTGACGTTTTTACTGGCTTTTTCAAATGTAGCATGGTCCCTCAGCAGTGGCTGTAAACTAGGATGCAGTGTAATGTCTTATGTACAATGCATTCCTGATATTTGTATCCATTCTTTTTTTCTTTTTTTCAAATTACTGTGGCTGCCTTTAAGGGAGTAAACAGTAGTAGAGTTTTCATACCTCTTCACTGGTGTGTGCTGCCTGGATAAGTTTGAACTGAAAGTGCAAACCAATGATTAAAAAGAAAAAAAAATCAACAGGCGGTCTTCATTTTAGTACATGTAATGACTTTCTGGAAAACTGGAAAGTTCTGGTTGCACATGGGCATACTCACCCCACATGATAGAGGACACTGCAGAGCCATTTGGTCCAGGGCCTCATTTTGACGAAGGCTAGCAGCATCTGACACAATGATGACTTCTATTACTACAAGAAGCAATATTTTCTAGATAAGTAATTACATTGAACATATAACATAATTTTGAAAAAATGCATAAGAAGATAAGGCTGACGGTTTTGTAAACATTACAGACATTTCAATAAAAAGTTACATTAGTGTTAGGAATTTTAGATTTTAATTTTCTTTGTTTTGACTGTATACTTGCCTTGTGCTTCTGTTTTGGTTACTTCATTTCCATGTCTTTTTTGTTTCTGTTATATGACCAGCTCACCCACCCATGGAGTATGTTTTTGCCATTCCTTGGTACAATTCTTAAAAATATTAATTTCTCCTTTTAGTATTTTGGCTTATTGTGTCTCTTAGAAATCATTACACAATGGTGGAGAATGTTTTGTCTGTGTATGGTTTACTTGCAACAGGGATCTTTAAGAGGGAACTTGCATACAGATCAAGAGTATCTCAGCATATTTTCAGTCAAAACATACCTGCTATTTGTGGGAATAATTGTGTGTTTAAATTTCAGATTATTTTATGCATGCTTTTATAAATGAGCCCCATATTTTTTATAAGAACTTAATTTATATTTTCATAATAAAGATGAAATTTCAAAAACTTTTCCACTAATGTATTAAAAAAAAGAGTATGCATTAAATAATATTTTTTGAAGGACCCTTCTTATTCTTTTACAAAATGGAAAATGTTACCTGCATTGTTTTCTCGTGAATTATTTTAATAAATAAAATCAGTATAACATATATTAAATGACCATTTTTTTCAAGTAATGAAGTTCCTAGTCAAGTTGATTACAACTTTCTAGTTTTATTTTTATCATCTATATCATATAGGTCATTAGAATTTTTTTCATAGTAAACATAATTTAATGTGCATCCTGGAATGCATTCATTTATTTTTTAAACTGTTGAAAACTTTAACCCTCTGTTCTTCTTTTAATTTTAGCAGTCAGTTTTTTCAGTTTAGTTGTATGTTTAGATTTTGTGCAGCAGAATTCTGCAAATGAAAGCATATGCTACTTTAAATTAATTAACATTTTATCTTAGAAATGCAAAGTCCTTTTGCTCTTGAAAAGAGTTGGGCATTTTAATCTATATGGTAATACAAGAGCACAATGCAACATCAGATAATTTTGTTTTAAGCAAACTGCATTGTAATTTACTCTTAATTGGTTTTAATAAATTGCAATCTCAAACATACATGGAATACTGCATGGTCATTTTCTATTTGCCATACCTAATACTACATTATCATATATGTAGAATGAAAAAAAGCAGTTTAGGGGTGCATGTTACTCAAAAGTATTAGTTCCTCTTTATATTAATTTAAAACTATCTCAATTCTGTTGTTCCTTTCAAGTTAAGAATGCCCGTAGAAGACATTTAATGTTTTGATGTGTGATGTTTTTTATTATTGTACAGTAAAATCATAAATTAAATACTGTATGGATCTAATTTCACCAATGACATATATTATCAAGGGGAGGTTGGGGTTTGCAGAGAGGGCTGTAATTCTAAAGCTTGTGGATTATGTTTGTGTGTTTATTTTTTTCTCAACTATCAAAATTACAGTATAAAAATTGTCAAAAGATAATGAAACATGTAATCACAAATAATGCATTTCTAACAAATTACTGTGAGACATTTTTTGCTTACTCGCTACACTGTAGGTTTTAATGCTTAAGCAGAGTTAAGTGTCATTAACAGAATAGTAATGTATTATACAGTTTACAGTGATCTTTAAAGGTGAATTAAAATTATATATATTTTGTGACTGAGGTGCAGCTTCAGCCACATCATATATAGGGAAAACAGTCTATTAGAAAGTGTTCCAGTCTTAAAAGAACACACTCTCAGGATGACAGTTGTCAGTACAGCAGCTGTTTTACCATGCAAAGCACTCATTGCACATTATTACAAGTCTTTCAGTTCACTTACCCGTTGTCCTGTTATCTCTTGTCCTGTGCAGAGTATCTCTGACCTGGTCCCTGCCTCTGCTGCTCCCCATTCTCTCCAGTCAAGACCTCTCGAGGAAGTCCTTTTAAATTCTGGAATTAACGTTTCTGTAACAGAGACAACTAAGAAGTTATCCGCTTTGCTGTGAATTTGAATTAAAGCGCCATTGCTGAATAAAGGTTGACTGCTGTTCTTGCAACTGCCAAAATAAAAGTTCTGTTTGTTCAGTCCTCTCCTGCTTATCGTTTTATGCAACTCAGAAGCCCAAATGCCCTAAGTAGTACCAGAAGTGGGGTGGCGAATCCACTTTTCTCACAACTAGACTTTTCTAGAGGCACCTTCTAGTATCCTTTAGTTAGATCCAATGTGGAAATATACAAGGGTTGACCCAGCTCCTCCAATACCTCATCAGCATGCAGCATTAGGTAGGTATCCAATTCTGAGACCTTATTCAACCACTAAAAATCTGTGCAGAATCAAATGGAACAATCTTGTTTTGGAATAAGAACAATAGGGCTGCACCAATTACTTTTACGTTCATGAAATTCCCCAAACTTAAGCATCTGCTTTACCTCCTCGTGGACTACATCTCTTTTTGCTTCTGATATGCGATATGCACTTTAATGACCAGGGTCTATAACAATACAAGGGTTGTCTGGGTTCCGCGCGGAATCACTCGAAATAAGTAGCCAAGGATTTTTTTTTTCTATTTTTCTCATGTACTTCGATCCTTTTTAAACTTTTTCCAAGTATTCACCTCCAATAACAATGCACTTTTGGGCTCTTCTGACCCACGCCACAAAACATTCGCGAAAGGCTGTCTTTGGGAGGTTGTCCAGCTGTTCTTTGACAGCTGCAATCAGTTCCTCTCGAGTTTCGAAGTTGTGGCCTCGCAGGGGTTCTTTCACCTTCGGGAAGAGCCAAAAGTCACATGGTGCAAGATCGATTGGCCATTGTTGAACTTGTCAAGGAAAAACTTGCACCATTCCACGCGAGCTTGCTTTTGTTCCACAGTCAGCATCCTTGGAACCAATCGGGCACATTTCTTTGTAAAGCCAAGATCTCGTCGAATGATGGTGTCAACAGCATATCGGGTCATCCCAAGATCCAGGGAAATTTTCCTGATGGTCACACGACCATCTTCTTCCAGGAACTCCTTCACACAA
Source organism: Erpetoichthys calabaricus (assembly GCF_900747795.2). Classification (NCBI taxonomy): domain Eukaryota; kingdom Metazoa; phylum Chordata; class Cladistia; order Polypteriformes; family Polypteridae; genus Erpetoichthys; species Erpetoichthys calabaricus. Next base: position 147,707,183 of record NC_041395.2, on the reverse strand, counting down.
TCAGCATTTCTGCCATCAGTCGAACTTCGCGGTTTTGGTTCACGTTCTTCATTGTCAAAGTTGAAGTGGCCTGTGCTGAAGCGCTGGAACCACTTAAAAACCATCGTCTTCTTTGGAGCATTCTTCTTGAAGATGCGAGAAAGTTTTTGGCAGCACTCTTTAGCTGTTAAACCATCAGAAAAGTCATAAAAAATCATCACTTGAAAGTCACGCACGCACGGAGTCGGGAGCTTCGCCACTAGCGCCGGCTGCGCACTCTCAGTTCGTTTGCTTCTCCTGTTCATTCTGAAGGAAGAGAGGGAGCAAAACATCTGAACAAAAACATGCAACCATTTGAATAATCCCTCTACACAGCAGAACAGGTTTCGATAGGCTGACACTCGACAAACGATAAAATTCCGCGCGGAACCCAGACAACCCTCGTATTATGCTCAGCGTGTTTAGTTTCACCAGGAAGCGAAGACAAAACACCAGTTTCTATCAATCAATGCAAACAATTCACTATTCTGTGTGCCATTCAAGTCATCACCAATAGCATCATCATACTGAGAAACTACAGTGGCTGTCACCATAGCCTCTCCCTGATCAATATTTAACTGTACTCCTGAGATTTGTGACTTACTCCATGTCAGATACATGTGGTCTCCTTTACCTTTATTATGTGTCACCTTTAGAGTACCCACAATCCCTTCCTGATACTGTTTACCTAAGAAGACAAATCAAGTACTTGCTAAAGTTTTTTTTTTTAATTGAAGGTTACCTTTAAAATGTCATAAAATGTCTTAGTTTTGATAATATATGCTGATGAATTTTGTTAATGTTTCAAAATTGAATACAATTTTTAAAAAAGTGACCCCTGTGACCCTGTGTTAAGGTATAGCGGGTTGGATAATGACTAACTGACTGACTGACTTGAAATATCTTTTTTACAGAGTAACTGCCATTCCATTTAAAGAAAAAACACAAAGTAAAAGTAAATCTTTGTTGTACTCTTAAAGATTTATTTCCATGCCTGTTCAAACTATGCATTGCAGACACTGTAATTTCCATGGTAACATGAAACAAGTATCTGTTGTAGGTTTTAAATCTAAAAATAGATGTGCTGTTCTTGCCAAAACACATAGCCATTTATCTCAGTTTTATTTCCACGCTTGTCTTATCCAAACTATGAAACTACAAACTAAAGTAATAACAGGTTGAATTACATAAAATAAGAAATGATGTATCAGTTTGCTAATCCTGCACTGTGTTGATATTAGAAATAGGTAAGTTATGGATATAAACTGAAATAGTACTCTGCAAGACCTGGTGAAAAGCAGTATATCCTGCGTGCACTGTGGAGTATAAGATTCAGTCATCTAAAATGTTATGGTTAAATGTGGTATCATTGTTGTTTGAGAAATGTAGTGCTATCATTCTTAGTAGATGAATACTATTTTAAGTACTATAATACCAATGTCATTATGGGAAAGGGTAAGGAATACAGATGATGTTAGTGCTATGTTCATCACTACCAATAGGAGATCACACATATTGTGAGCTGCGCCATTTTATCCTGAAAATCCTCGACTCTCAACATAAAATAAATAATGCGATGTAAAGTTAAGATATAACAATTAAACATTTATTTGCCTTATGTAGGAATGATTATACTTTTGTTATACTTTCCAGCACATTGAACCCCATATCATGACAGAAACACCAAAGCCCTTATTCATTGAATGATTTTCTCCTAAAAAAAACATTAAGTAAACCTTTGAATCATTGACCTTGCACAGTTTAAATGTGTGCCTCTTAGATGATGGCACTAAATAAATTGATGGTACTAAATTGTTATAAACGTTCATTAGTACACTACCACAAAAATACATAATGATATTATTGCAGCAAAATATGCTTAACCAAATATTTATATACAGAATCTGAATGCTTATGTAAGCAGTCTTTCCATTTTTTGACATTGCAGCATCTAGTGACATTAGAATATTTATGGGAAATTATTTAATTTAGTCTCTAAATACGTTCTTCTTCAACATGCAATTTTGCAGCTGAAGTACAGATTGAAATAAATGTGTATTCATCATTTCTATTTAAGCAACATTCCAAAAAATGTAAAGGATCTTGCCGTTTCTTCAAAGTGACATATATTGCCCTAGCATTTGGGAATATATGATGTGATGGGAGACCTTGAAGATTTACAGGCAGAGAACCCAGGATATTGCTAGAGAATGGCTACTTGGGAGGAAGAACTTGTTGGGTTGCCTGCCCTCTAGCATTCTGGAAAAAAGTAGACATTGCAGTCCAGCATGTATCAGGAACTCCTGACCCTCCTCATAAGGAAACAATAAGACCAGCCAGAAAACACTAGAGGTAGCAAAACATCCCAGCCAGTAGTGGGCTCATTTCTTCAGAGAGAATTTAATCAGAACTGTTGACTGTTCATCCAGGTACATTTCATTACATATATTAGTATTTATCTTTTTTTGTGAAATGACCATAGCTGGTTCACATGAGGCCTGAAGATCCCTCAGTTTTGCTTCATGGTTCTTACATGTTGTTTTTGAAGAGATTTGGGCAAGAGAACATAGCCTGAGAAGATGGAACTTGTACATTTTCGAAAAGATCTCCGAAATGGCTTTGTTTCCCTCTCCGAAATGTTAGAGATTAACATTTTTTCCATTACATTTCAGTAATTTCTTTTGATTTTTGCATCCTGTGGCTCTAAAACTTGGGTGCTTACAATGTTGCTCCTGTAGTAAAGATAAAAGTCTTTCATGATACAATTCCAACTCAAGATGCAAAACAAAGACACCTATAAAGATTTATCAAAGACAAAGTTTCCATTTGTGTCACTACTTTGGTCCACCATGAGCTTTTACCATTACAATGAGTGAACTTTATTTCATACACTTCCATATAAGTGACTGCTCATTAAGTGACAGCATCATACATGTCCTTTAAAACCGCTAAGTAGATATCAGCATATCATATCAGTCTGTAATTTAGAGGGAGAACTGGCAAAACTAAAAATTTTATTGGCTTTGAACATGCTGACAACAGTTTAAAAGAAACCACAACATTTCTGAGGTTTTCATGCACCACAGTGTTATCGAGTATGAACACCTTGTACTTTTCATGTACTCTTCAGACATAAAGTTGATTTCCATTACGTGTTGCACAAGTGAGAAGAACTTGTGTGAGACTTGTAGGTAAAATCAATAACTAGGCTAATTTGCAATAAAAGTGGAGTATTTTTGAACACCTTTTCCAGACACACAGAGTGACATTAAAAAGACTAGGGCGCTTTGCCCCATGCTCTCTTCGCTCACCAACAACCCTCCCCCCCACCAAGCGCTATGCACCATTGTGAAAAAGAGGGCTGAATGCACCCCAAGGAGACATGGTCGCTCCTCCGAAACCCCTCTTTAATGGTGATACAATGGGAATCAAATAACAGTTGTTTTTTTTACCTCCTCTTTACTCGATCAGCTGCTGGCTTGCTGCTGATCCTGTGCCGCGTGATCTGCATTTTGTGCTGCGCTTTGAACGATTTAATGTCACTGCCTTGTCTCTCTTCTCCCCCAGACATCCTCAAACACTATTCAATCTTTTTTCGCTGTTCCATTATTTCACCGAGTAATATTTTCCATTTGTTTACGCTAATGTGATCTTTACTCTCATTTTTAGTTTTGGTGAGCCTGTGCACACTGCAGCCTCAGCTTTCTGTTCTTGGCAGACATGAGTGAAACCCAAAGGGGTCTTCTGCTGTTGTAGCTCATCTGCCTCAAGGTTTGATTTATGTTTTCTGAAATACTTTTCTGCTTAGCACAGTTGTACATAGTGGTTATCTGAATTAACACATCCTTTCTGTCATCTTGAAACAATCTGGCCATTCTCCTCTGACCTCACTCATCAACAAACAGTTCCCATCCACAGATATACTTCTCACTGTATGTTTTTTGTTTTTACATGGTTTTGAGATCAGCAATTGCAGAAATATTCAAACCAGCCTGTCTGGCACTGACAATCATGCCATATTCAAAATCACAGAGATCACATTTTTCCCTCATTTTGAGGATAATCATAGGAGATCAGCAGTTACAAAAATATTCAAACCAGCCTGTCAGGCATCAGCAATCATACCATGTTCAAAACAACTGAGATTGTATTTTTTCCCATTCTGATGTTTGATGTGAACATTAACTGCAGCTTCTGACCTGTATCTGCATGACTTTATACATTGCGCTGCTGCCACATGATTGGCTGATTAGATAATTGCATGGCTACACAGGTGTACAGGTGTTTGTAATAATTTACACAGTGACTGTACAGCTGTCTATTAACTGTACCTTCTTATTCCTTCAGGGTTGTGGAAACCTAGACCCAGTGTACCTAAATATTAATAATTCACTGAAAATGAATATAAAAGATTAAAATCAGTTGACAATGGAAAAGACAAGCGCAAAGCAAACTGACTTCTTTTCATGAACGTAGGTATGTGAGTGAGCACACCATGCAGTGTACTAACTGAATTACTGGAAAAATAAAAATATGAACTCATCTTCTGCACAAAAATGCCTCTTGTATTGCTGTAATCAACGGAACACATGCATGCTCTTCACACACCTTTTTCAGCCTTTCTCTGTAGGCTCCTCTACCATTTTCTTCAGTAAAAATAGTATTTTTTTTGTTATTGCGTGTTACATATCTTATATATTATTTTGGTTGTTTCTAGGATAGACCCCTGTTTAGAACAAACTTGATAAATTTAAAAAATGGTTAAAAGGATGGGCTGAGAAAATTAATTAATGATATTTGAGTTACTGATATTTCTGTAGGTGTCCATTTGTTTATGTTTAAGTTTGAACATGACATTTTGATTTCACAATGAAATACATTTTTTCCATGTTATTATTTTGTACATTTGTTATTTCACTGAGTCTTGTGTGTTGACCTTCATCGAGTCCCTGAATGTGGTTTATTACACAAATGTGAACTTTTGTTCTGGGCACCTCTGATCTTGTAGAGCTTATGAAACGTGGTGAAAAAACACAAGGCAGAAAACTAGTAAGAAGACCTTTAATGTTTTTGTTACCACACATTTATTGAAACTCATCCATGGTCTCATCTTGTAAAATACTAGCATATATATACTCTCTAAACATTTAAAGGCACAAATTTCCAAAGCCAAGCATCTGTGGAATTTCCAAAAATTTCCTCAATTTTTTAAATCAAATCAAATTTTCTTCTTTTACTCTGCCGAATGATGGCATAGTTTAATTAAGTTTAGCGAACAAGATATATTTTGTTCAATTCAAATGTGAGTTTTATCTCACATTTAATATATAATACTGTAGTCTTCATAGAGAAATCTGTGTAAAATAAATATTGGCCTGATTCTATGTAAAGAAACAGCTTGTCATTGGAAAATGTTCCTTAGTCCTTTAATGTATACTGTTTTTTCCTTTAGCATATAGTAATGAGGGTATAATTGTACTTATTGTAGCTTCTATATGCCTTTTTATTTAATCCATTCATTTTCTACAATGGCCTTTTCTTCATTAGTGCTCCACAGACTAGTCTGGCAGCAACGGGCACAAGGGAAAACTTGTGCACACCTACAATTATTTGTACTAGGCCAGCTTAAAGAGAATAATGAAGACGAACTCCATGTTTTATGACCTAAAATCATATCTTTAAAATGTGGTAGAAGGTGTAATCCCTGGATGATATTCACTTAAACAGAGAACATAAAACCTCCACACACAATGCACTACAGCCCATAGTCAATCAGTGCACTGTACCTGTTGCATCTCTGTGGCACATAAACCCCAAGATATTAAGCTTTCTTTAATTATTTTTTGAATTATGTAATAAATAATCATTCTTTTATTAAGGTCTGAGGACCTAGTCCTTTAAATCACCGGCAAGAATTTGTATTGAAGCTTTTCTTAATTTTTCAGAAGCATTTTACATATTTAAATAATATAGAAAGTAATTTGCATATTTTGATATGTTTATTCTACTGTACTTTAAAAAAGATTAATAATTTGTGGTTTATTAACAATATATTTTTTAATTATTAGAAGTACATTTTTTCTAATTTGTAAAACCTTATTTAATATTTTAATTATCCCCTCCTTTTCAATCAAGCTCTTCCATCAGATGCTTCAGCCTTGTGTAGCTCTAATAAGTGTTAATTTGTATTCTTTTCCGCTAATATATGAACTCTTTGATATCGGCTGCAGGAGAACAGAAAAAAATCACATTACTGCCACTCTTTTCGCCCTTATAATGCCACCCTGCTGCAGTCATTATATGTTTCCTGCTGATTCACTGTATAAAATATTATATTACAATTAAAGTTAGCACATTTTATCCAGTAATTGAACATAATTTATATTGCTGAGGTAGAATATGTGTGAAGTTTCACTCCCTGGTATGAATTACTGCGTGATTATCACACTAATATTTTCTTCTTCTTTTCAGTATCAAGTGTATTCTGTCATATACGGTGTATGCCTCCTTTGCTAGATTTCTCTTCTGAATCTAGTGTAATTATGAAAGTTACTTTAGGTCATGCAGAAGCTAATCTTTTTCTGTCTGTACTACCCATTAAGAGATGAATACTCTAAATTCATAATTCCCTCTTTAATGACTACAGCCTAAACCTGCGGTTGATGTCATCTTCTAGCCGATGAAATTGTGGCTAGATTAAGTAAAGTGTTTTGCCCTTAAAGAGCCAGGTTTCTTAGGCACCTCTTAAAACGCTTCCCACTTCCAGAAGAAGAGCACCCCATCATCCATTTCCTCCTAGTGCCATCTGCTCTATTTAGCTGGTGAGGTGTTGACACCTCTGGTACTTCCTCCCCAGAATTACTCTCTCATTAGTAGGAATATCAGGTATTCTTAGCAAAAGATGGTTTGACTGGTCTTTGGTGTCCTGGGAGAGAGTTCAACATTTCTTCCCAGGTTTCTCTTTATCTTCCTTTAAGGTGCCCCTTCCTTTTGCTCTTTCTGATCATCTAGCGTATTTATGAACCAACCCTGAGAGTTTACTTCACTGTGAGTTCGGTGAAGTCACAAAAACTTTCAGGAACTTTAACAATCTCAGTAAAATGCATTGAAATCAATGGGAAAAGTGAAAATTAACTAGTTTTTGAGTTCGGTGAAGTCACAAAAACTTTCAGGAACTTTAACAATCTCAGTAAAATGCATTGAAATCAATGGGGAAAGTGAAAATTAACTAGTTTTGTGTGGATTATAATGGTGCAATGGTCTATTAAGTGTCTCTGAGGGCTACAGTATATTTACAAGAAACACCTTGTAAATAGTAATACAGTAAAACCTCGATTATCCGTCACTTGATTAACCGTCAGTCTTTGTTAACCATCAGGGCCAAAAAAAAAACCAAAACAAATTGCACACGCTTGCACCTGCCTATTATTAAACTCACAACTCTCCATTGTGCTAACGCATAGTGTTCTCCCCCAGCACCACGTGTCATGCCACATTTTGAAATCGTCAAAGTGTCAGTTACATACTTTCAGTTTTAATAGTGTTTCATAGCTTTTCTCTTTTGTTGTACTGTAATTAATCTACTATACATTGTTATGGCTGATAAACATAAGAGTGTGGTATTGGAATTGACACAAAACAATTGTAGAGAAAAGCCAAGCAAAATGACACCTTTTATTGGCTAACTATAAAGATTACAATATGCAAGCTTTCGAGGCAACTCAGGCCCCTTCTTCAGGCAAGACTGCCTCGAAAGCTTGCATATTGTAATGTTTTTAGTTAGCCAATAAAAGGTGTCATTTTGCTTGGCTTTTCTCTACATTCATAATGGCTAACACGGTACAACACACTAGTACTGCACACAAAAAAATTGAAATTATTAAATATTTTACGAAGCAGCAAAAGTGCTTTGAGCATTGCTTCTGTTTATGGAGTAGGAAGAACAACAGTGAATTGAAATAAAGCATGATGCAAACAAAACTGAGAATCATGTGTCGAAAATGGAAACTACTGACGGTAATGTTAAAAATCTCAAAACAATGAAACATGCTAAAAATGATTTGTCATGTATCAATGGTTTGTTCAAAAATGAACCCAAGGAACTCCAGTATTGGGACCTATAATAATTACAAAAGCTATCGAGATGAATAAAAAACTTGTTGGGGATCATTCATTCAAAGCAAGCACTAGATGGTTGAAACAATTTAAGTTCCACCATGGTATTCGACAATTGGACATTGTGGGAGAAAAGCTGAGTGGAGATGGTAGAGTGATTGCTGATTACTACGAGAAACTACCTAAGGAAATAGATAACCAAGATCTGGTTAGAGACCAAGAGTTTAGTTGCAACGAGACTGGCCTTAATTAGAAGGCACCACTTCAAAAGTCTTTGTCCTCGATGTCTAAAAAATAAGCCCCTGGATTTAAGCTACAAAAAGATTTCGTCACTGTAATGGTGTGTGCTGACGCAAGTGGCAGCCATAAATTTCCATTGCTTGTCAAAGGAAAATTGGAAAAGCATAGATCATTTAAAAACATAAACCTAAATGCCATTCCTGTCAAGTACTATGCACAGAAAAATGCATGAATGAGCCAATAAATATTTCAAGTTTGGTACCTTAAAATTTTTGTACCAGGTGTAAAATTATACATGTTATCGCTGGGTTTAATACAAGAAACAAAGAGGCTACTGATGGACAGTGCAGCATCCATATGTGATTTAAAGAGCAACAACGGCAACATAACATTTCATTTTGTGCTGGCTAATACAACATCGCTCAGTGTTGGATCAAGGCATAATTGAGAGTATGAAATGCCATTAGAGAAGGGTTTTTATTCAAAGACTTGTATCTT